>NC_037668.1:157494028-157794028 GCF_003255815.1 Theropithecus gelada | reverse complement strand
CCTATCCACTTGGAGGGCTCCTATCCACCCTGAAGACAGGGACCCACTCTGGGGACTAGGCCTCCATCCCTACCAGTCCCTCCCACAAGACACTAAGAAATCTAGGCTACTTATTCAAAAAGCCTGATCTGCATCAGAAACCTGGGCAAAGGTAGAAAAAGCTTTCCAGACATCAAATCAGAGGGCTTCAAAACTGAAAGAAGCTAGATCCCTTAGACTAGACACTTGGCCCGGAAAAGGAAGTGGTGTGACCAAGATTATGTAGCTAGCAAAAGTCGCCTCTCTGTCCAGTGCTCTTACTCCTCCAGGGTGACAAACAGCATGCTGGAAGAGGCCAAAGACTTGTGGCGCATTTCTACAGCACAGTCCCGGGCTATAAGCAAATGGTACAAGAGCTTGGGGAAATAAGTGCGTGCGTGTGTGTGTGTGTTTCCAGTTATACCTGGACATAGTTACTAGGGAGAGGAAAACGTAAGCAAAAATCTTAACTTCAAAAAGGGATATGGTTTGGTAGAAGATGTGGGTGTTTGTTAGCAGAAATGTCCAGGGTCTGGGCAAGCCCTGGGATAATAAACCAGTACAAGGCATATAGCCTCACTCAATTCCAGGTAATGCCCCAGGCCCTAGGATCTACCTCTACCCACCTTCAAGCTTCATAATCCAATATCCTTCAAATCTTTTCCCAGAATGGACTTCCATTGCATATTTTACTTGCCTGACCATAAACATTTTTATTTGGATAACCTGCCATCATCTTGAAGGCAACATGTCTAAAAGAAAATCAAATATGACTCCCCAAAACAAGTTTGAACTCTAATGTTTCTATTTCTATAAATCAGTAAGGTTCAAAATTTCAGCACTTCCTCTTCCCCATGTCCTGTTCTCAAGCCAAAGTAGCACTCTAAATTACCTCTTCCTCTTCATTTCCATAGGCTCCACCCTAACCTATCACCTCCCAATCTGGTATGTTGCTAGTCTCCTGCTGGGGACCCCAGATTCCAGGCTTGCAACAATGCCAAATCTCCCCCCATATACTCATCCTCCTTCCATTCACCACAGTCTCTTCAAGGTCAAGGTCCAGCGCTACTCACCTTTCGCTTTCCAGTTCCCAGAACCTCACCTAATATGGGGGACACACAATAAATGCTGAATGAATGAATCACAGTTTTCATCATAAGATGAAAGATAAAACTTAAACAAAAATCTTAACTTCAAAAAGGGATATGGTTTGGTAGTTTTCATCACAAGATGACTACACAAGAAACCTCATGCCCTTCCTAGTTCCTACTCCCTTGAACCCAGACTGCTGAACTCTGAAGGCCCTCCATCATCTTACCCTGCCTACCTTAGCTCCTACCAGCCCAGAAACAGGCTTTTGGCTCCATCTAGCTCATCAATGCTGGACCCTCCTCATGTGCCAGGCATTCCTGCATCCACATCTCTGCCCACGCTCTGCTCACTCTGCCCTGTGATGACGTCCATGCCCTTCCCCCTGCATCTACTCCAACTCCTACGCAACTGCCAACTGCCAAGCTGTGGGGGGAGACAGGGGATGCAAGAAGAGGGGAGATGATAAAAAAGACTGGGAAAAGGGGGGCATGATGAAAACATGCTGGGGTCTCTCTCTGATCCTTGGAAGTACAACCCTCTCAATGGGTCACAGGCGATTTAGAGAAGGAAGAGCCAGGAGGAGGAGCCAGATTTTTCCACTGAACGAAAGGCATGATTTTCATCACTGCTTCTGTTGCCCTGGTAACCAGGGACAGCCCAGTGGAGAGTACAGTAAAAGAACACCACGTTTATCTTTGCTGTCTGATCTACTTCCCTGTACACCCTTCCCTGACCATCCCCTAGCCCCTGGGCCTGCTCCAAATCTCTTGTAATGCCACCACCATCCTTCTGGTTACCCTTGCTCGAAACCTCAAAGGCAGAGCTAATTTCTCCCTCTCTTTATCCAATCCTAAGTACCATGTGTTCTTCCACTGCAACATTTTGGGGTTCATCTCACCATGCCACCTGCCATGCCAGGGGTCCCCCAAAACAAAGAGCTGGTCTCAAAGCACAAGGATGGCATCTGCTCTACCAGAGAGGGCAAGTGGGACTAGTGGGGCAGGAAGGTGAGGAAAACTGCCCAGCCAACCATATTCTCATCCCACACAGCTGGTGTGGAGAGGGACCTGGGTCTCCCAGCCCCCATCCTATGCCTGAGATCAGGAGAAGGAGCCAGGCTAGGGATGGGGGGAGTAGGTTCACCCACAGGCTTCCACAGATCCTGCCTCCCACACGGACACCGTGTCTGCGTGACCTGAGAGCGGAGACACAGTGCTCGCCCTGGAAGATTATATAAGCGTTATATAACATGGTGGCACCAATAAGCACACAGGAGCAGTTGTCGAGTGCCAGGGACAGGCCAGGGGTGGAACCAAACCCAAGGGGCTGGAGGTTCAGCCCTCCTGCCACCGATGCCAAAGCAGCACCAGGCCCTGGCTGCCTGGGCCCTGTCTATACCTGCTCCTTCCAGCCCAGAGGACACAGAGAGAAACGTGCCAAGCTCTGTGCTCTTCTTCCCACACGCGGCAGCAGGGAGGGGCCGCAAAACCGTCACCACCCTGGCCCATGGCAGCCTTTGCCCATCCGGCCTGAGGCAGCCTAACTGCCCTTTCCGCAGGGCAGCAGCCAGGGGGTCCAGGGCAGGGGAGGGGTGTGGGCCAGTAGCCCCCTCCTCTCTGTCCTACCAGAATGTAGGAGCACTTGTTTGGGGAACAAGTGCTGCAGCAGCAGCTCCAGGATTGGCTGGGTCAGCCGTTCCTCTGCTCTGTCACTTGCTGTTTCTCTAGAAAACAAAACAAACCGAAAGGGAAAGAAAAAAAAAATAAGCACATATGACAAACGCCAGATCCCAAATTTTGGTCTAGGGTTGCAAAGCTGGAAGGAAGGGGTCCCAAGGAAATTACCCTATTTCCCTACAGCCCCCATCTCCCACCATTCCTGGCCAGTTCACCATCTATGAACTTGGGCTGTGAGCCCGAAGATTGCCCCGCAGCCCCTATGTCTGGAGCTGCCTCAGTGGCTGTAGCTCCTTCGAATATTCCCCCTCCCTCTACAGAATGCTCAGTCTGCGGCTCCCAGATATACACGCGGGACTAGGCGGCCGACCTGGGGCAGTTCTGGGCAGTTTGGGCCAGGTCTTCATCAAACTCCTCCACTGTCATCACCACACCCACTTTATTAATTTGGCAGGGGTCGGGGGGAGTTGAACAGGGACAGAGCCAAGTGATCTCCTGCAGCACCTGCCCTCTCCTGAGCTATGCCTCTGGCCTTCCCGCCTCCTCCTCCACACGGACCTCCGCGCCCCCTGAAGAAGGGGGCAAAAAGAAATACGCATTAATACCTCGAGCCTTGGCGCACCAGCCCTCGCCCCCTCAACCACCTGTCTCTGCCCTCTCCCCCGCAGCCTTCCTCAACTCTGGGCGCCCCCTCTGCAGCAAAGGGGCACCACGCCCACTGCGGAGAGGAGAAATGCAAGGTGGGGAGTGGGCAGGGGCTCACTTGAGGGCCCGGGGGCTGCTCACTCACCCCTGAGCGCAGCTGGCCCTGGCCCCAGAGCCCGGGGCCCGCCCGGAGCTGCTCCAGGCCGCGACCGCTCCCACCCCCGCGGCGAGGCCAGCAGCGCCCCGAGGCCGCGCTGCAGCCGGGGTGGGGCGCGACCGGAGCGCGGCCGGGGCCTCCGGCATCGTCCCCAGGGAGCCCACCCTACCCCGGGACGCTCGGGGACCGCCCTGCAGGCCCGGCCCAAGGTGCCCACTCCCACCTGGCCAGGTCCCGGCGCTTACCTCGGTGGCCTTCCTCCCTCCGGGGGTACTGCGCAAACCGGCTCCCCCCAACCCCCGCCCGCCAAGCGCCCCGCTGCAGGCCCGAGATGCGCAGCCGCTGCGGACGCCGGCTCCGCGGCGGCCGCTTCCCGGGCGTGTGAGCTCAGCCTGCCCGCGCGCCCGCGCTTCCCACGCTCGGCGTCCTGCGCGGCGCCACCCAGCGGCCGCGTCGGGCGCTGCAAGCTCGTGTCCGGGAAAATCTGCCGCAGCCGGGCCGGCCAACTGATTCGGAAATTCCCAGAATTTGAGCATAGGCTTGCGGCGGGGCGGCAGACCTGTCAGGCCGTGTGGCCGTCGCTAGACTTGGGGCAGAGCAGCTCCCACCCACCCTGTCTCTGAAGGAGACTCCAGAGTCTGCAAGATACTCTGATTTCCCCCTGTTCCTCTGACCTTGCCTCGCCATATTTCTTCCAGGGCAGTGGAGACTGTGGGGAGGCTGGTGACTCCTTGTAAAATGGGGGTGGAGAATCGAGGGGTGGGAAAAGGGTGGGAAGCTCTCGAGGCTGGCATCTCAAGGCCTCCATGGGCTCGTCCAAAGATCCGAGGTGTGCACTGAGTCACTTCCAGAGCTTGTTAGAACATACATGCACAGATGCTCCAGTCTACCTGTAAATTCTAATTCGGAAATTTCAAGTACTGTTTTTAACCTTTTCTTGTATCTACACCCTTCTGAGAATTGCAGAAGAGCTATGGACCCTCTCTTCAAAAAATGCGCATGCATACGGAAATATAATTTTGCACAATATTTCAGGGAATTCTGAAACTCCTCAAAGCTCCGTGGATCCCAGCTTAATATCTCACTTTCTGCAGATACCCTAGGCAGAAAGAGCGAGCTGGTGATTACCTGAATACGCTGCCATCTTATCTCATGCTTTTTCCGCCTTCAGGAATATCTCCACTGGACCCCCAATCTCACATTTCTGCTTGCACAAATTCCACCTGTCCTTTAAGGCCAACTCGAAAACCTCTTCCTCTCTGATTTTCCCAATCAGCAATGTCATTTATGACCTCAGTTTTCTGAGTATGTATTTTATGGCTGTTAACATGTTATACATACACCCGTATTTATTTCTGTGGTTGGTTTTCTTATCTCCTTCTAGATAGTAAAACTCTTTTAAGATCAGTTTCTCCCTCTGCAACTACTAAGGGCCTTATATGATATGACTTTGACAAACAGTTCTTAAATAATCAAAGAGAGGTTGGATTGACAGAATAGGAGGCCCAGGGAGATGAATGCCTTTGCTCTACCTGCACCTCTCCTCCTTTCCTGATGCTCCACCACATGGACTGCTAGGCGTCTGGAAAACAGAGTCCTCAAGTTGATAGGCTCATCTCATTCTTTCCTGCTCCTCTAGGCAAGGCAGCCATAATTGAGGGGTTCCTGGATGAAGTTGCAAGACAAGTTCATGCAAGATGCACATACCAAATGGCAGATATTCTACCACCAGTATCTCCTAGTCCAGTGAGGGGTGTCCCCACCCGCCTGGTGCACAAGCAACGTGGATTTCATCCTTGAGTTTTCCATTTCACTTCCCTCCTTTCTTGCACATATGCCAGTCAATCACCACATTCTGATTCTACTTCCTAAATCTTAAATCTCTAAGATTGGCCCTCTCTTTATTCCTAGCTCATTCCACCATTATTTCTTGCTGGGATTTCTGCATTTGTCTCTAGCCTAACTCGCCTACCTGCCTCCAGCCTCAGTAGGCCCAGATCCAGTCTCCACATCTGCTGTGGACTGAATGTCTATATCTCCCTAAAGCTTGTTTGTGTGCTCTTTCTCTCTCTCCCTCTCTTTCTGTTTTCCAACACGGGAGGATACAGTGAGAAGATGGCCAACTGCAAACCAGGAAGCAGACCTCTCCAGACACAGATCTGCTGATGCCTTGATCTGAGACTACCTTGCCTCCAGAATGGTGAGAAATAAATGTTGCTTAAGCCACTCAGTCTATGGTATTCTGTTATAGCAGCTTGGACTAATACAATATCCCATTTAGAAGGATCTTGCAAACATACCAATCCCTTCCCTACGTAAAACTCTTACGTAGTTTCATTGTGGACTAAGGATGAGGTTCAAATTCCTTCACCTGGCTAACAAGGCCTCCCAGATCTGGTCCCAACTGACTCTCCAGCCTCCTGTCTTGGCACAGCCTCCACTCTTACCTGTATGCTTCACTTGTACTAAACACCATGTTTCTCCCACCTTGATAAGAGTTCTCCCACAATTTTTTTTTTTTTTTTTTTGAGATGGCCTCACTCTGTCACTGGGTTGCAGCGGTGTGATCTCAGCTCACTGCAGCCTTGACCTTCCCAGCTCAAGTGATTTCTTCAAACTCAGCCTCCTGAGTAGCTGGGATTACAGGCATGCGCTACCATGCCTGGCAAATATTTTTGTATCTTGTAGAGACAGGGTTTTGCCATGTTGCCCAGGCTGGTCTCTAATTCCTGAGCTCAAGCGATTTGCCTGCCTCAGACTCCCATAGTGCTGAGATTACAGGCATGAGTTGCCACGCCTGGTCCTCCCCGACTTTCTGAGACTTTGTTCCACCTATTCCTCAGGTTTCCTGACTGTCTCCTCTTGCACCACCTGGCCCTTCCTCTGCTATAATGTGAAAAACACAATATTGTTATTGTTCTTATATGACGTCTGCTTTCCCTGCCACACTAATACCTCTGCGATAGTATCCTCAATGCCTGGCACAATACCTAGTGCCAAATGGGAACACATAAATATTTATTAAATAAATGAAAGCTTTGAACATGGCACATACCCCAGATGAGAGACTCTGGGGGTAAATGCAGTGGTGCTTCGTAATCTAAAAATCAGATAAGGTGGGACAGGCCTACTGCTTTTTAATAATAGCACTATTCACTGTTTTCAAGTGAATTTCAATCTTTCTGAGTTTTTTATTTCCTTATCTAAAAAATGAAAATAATAATAATTAGGCTTGCTCTGAAGGTGGCCAGAGATACATGTGTAACAAAGCATTTTGTAATTTTAAAGTTGTCTCTCTCTCCATATATATACACACACATATATATGTATACACACATATATATATACGTTAGTGAGAAGTATTGTATTACTTCACTTGATCCTCACAATAACATTTTGAATAGACAGCTGACATTTCCTACTTTGCATATGAGGAAACTGAAGGTAGACATGGTAAAGCAATTTGCCTAAGGTCACCCAGCTGGTTACCAAGGAACAGAGGCCTGACACGGGGTTCCAAGCTCAGACTCTCTCTGCCACATCACCACTGCTCTTCTCTCCATTCCCGAAGTAGGTATCAATGTTGGGACACATACATGTTGACATCCTGAGGATCATGCAGCTCATAAATGTCACCACTGACCGCTTCTGAAGGGTTTTCGTGTGTGTGTGGGTATGCTTGTTGGGACGCAGGGGGCAGGGGTGAGTTGTTGGTAGAAAATGGACTATATATCAACAGTTATCAAGATAGGAAAGAATGGAGTGGGGAAGAATTGGCCTTGGGTCTGACCCTATGCTCTCTACCTCTGCCCCTTCTCTTACTCTAATGGGGCCACCTCAGTTGACAGCCTGCTTCACTATGTAGTTGGACCCACACAGACTCTGAGCTTCTCAGAAGCTGGAGATCTTCCATTTCCTCCATATTTTCAATTCTGTCCATCAGCAAATGTTTACTGAGCTCTTACCAAGTGCTTTGTCACAGCCCATGGAAGCCAGGTCAAATTGCTTAACCTCTCTGAGCCAGTTTCCCCATTCTGCAAAATGGGATTGATAGCCCATCACACGGCTGTTGGGAGGATTAAGCAAGATAACCTATCAACTGTTGGTGAGCTGTTGCTAGTGGAGACACCTGCCCCAAAACCCCACCCCGTGTCTGCTATTTTTCATGTGAGTGCAAGGGGATGTCTGCTGAGTAAATAGGGGAGGAAAGAATAGATCTGAGGAGCTGGGAAAGTGAAAAAAGGAGTGTGAAGGTTGCAGTACTCCTCAGTGTGCATTTGTCAGGAGTATGGAGACGGCTGTGGGGCTCAGAGCTCGTTGGAACTCTTTAAGAATGACTTGTGAGTTTCTGAGCCCAGGCAGAGCCCTTTGAGCTTGCAAAACAAGGTCAGGCACGGTGATGAGAGGCTTTCCCAAGCTCTTGGTGGGCAGGGAGCATGACCCATTGAGAGCCACAACAGGAGAGGCAGAGCAGAGCAGCCATCTTTTGGTGACCACAGCTGTGAGGGCTCATATGAGGTCCCTTTTTGGGCACTCCCAGAAATAACTCAAGGGCATCTGAGAATGTAGATGAAATCATCAGACAAGACACTACAAACATAAAGAATGGGGGTGGTGCCAGGCACATAGTAGGAGCAGAGTGCCTCTGCCCCTGGGTCTTCTGATTATGCTGCCTTGGCACTAAGTATGCTTGTTTCTCACTGTGTCCTGTGCTCTAGGGAACACCCAGTGGAACTGCCCTTCACAGATCCCTGAGTGTGGTTATAGTGGTTTTTCTCTTTAAAGATTAAATCTTTTTTTCCCCTTTCTGCTCAACACAGACAACAGCCCTTTGGTTTTTGATAAACGTTCTTTTCCTACTAGCAGGTGGATATGCCCGGGGCACTAAGAACTGTGCTTTTAAAACACACACAAGCCCAACTGTTTGAATCTGCCACTTCTGTATGTCTTACTTCTCTTATCTCCTGCCCCCGGGGCTGAGTTTTCTCTGCCTTGGCAGGCTGATAACATGTGGAAGGAAGAGAACAGTTCTAATTAATAGACTAATTAGTGGTACAAGCCTTTAATAGCTGATTATAGGAAAGCCATTCTCCACCCCCCAAGTGATTGATTTATTTATTGCTGTTGTGCTGCATTATTGCAAAATAGTCAGCTTCTAATTATCTATTGGCTGGTTCAATCAGGTCTCTTCCTTCTCTTCCATCTTGTTCTTCCCCTTGCTAAGGGTAGGCACAGGCAGAATGGGAGAACTCAAGCCAGCTGATGACCAGTTCTGGACAGATATTAGTGTTGGGATCCTACTGCCACTCCATCTTGAGTGCTTAGAGCTGGAAAAGGAATATGAGGTTTGAGGGAAAAGAAGGCAAGAAAATCCCACTCATTTTTCTAGGATAATGTCCCCATGGTGGCTATTCCCTCGTGATCCCTCTGACTCTGTATGCCATAACTCACACACATTGTCAGTCGCATTAAAAAACAGTATATTTAGGAAACAAGCATGAGAAGACACAAAAAGGAAAAAATTAAATAAAAAATAGTGTAGTGTGGAGCTTAAAAGCATGCACTAGGCCAGGCGCTGGGGCTTACGCCTGTAATCCCAGTACTTTGGGAGGCTGAGGTGGGCAGATCACAAGGTCAGGAGATCAAGACCATCCTGGCTAACACAGCGAAACCCCATCTATACCAAAAGATACAAAAAAATTAGCCAGGCGTGGTGGCAGGAGCCTGTAGTCCCAGCTATTGGGGAGGCTGAGGCAGGAGAATGGCGTGAACACGGGAGGAAGAGGTTACAGTTACAGTGAGCCAAGATCGCGCCACTGCACTCCAGCCTGGGCAACAGAGTGAGACTCTGTCTCAAAAAAAAAAAAAAAAAAAAAAAGTGTGCACTGAAATCTAGCAGCCTGGGTTCAAACCTTGGCTCTCCCACTGGCTAGCTGTGTGATCTGGGGCAAGTCTCTTGAACTCACTGTGCCTTATTCTCTAACCTCATTTGTAAAGTGGGAATATAATTGTTCCTCCCTAGGACTGTTGAGGATTAAATATAAAAAGCTATGTAAAGCACTTAGCACGGTACCTAGTATTTACTAAGCCCTCAAAAACATTAGCTATGACCATTACTACTGCCTGAAATTATTTAACTTATCTGAAACATCAAAGGACTTTGATAAATGTTTGTAGAATAAACAAGTGACTATATCAAAATTTTTAAGTAGATTGTGAACCGTTGAAGTAAAAGGGGTGAAGAAAAGAGGAAATTGAACACTAAGTCATAGTAATAAGGGCTATTTTAAGTTGAATCCTTATCAAGAACTGGGCTCTGAGCTAATTGCTTTATGTACATTCTCTCATTTAATCCTTATGTAACTTAATTTTTACCAGCCTTCTTGAATCATGTTTCATTAACAACCCAAGTCTGGAGAGTCCATGTTTTCCCAAAACACATATATATGTATGTGTGTGTGTATATATATATGTGTGTGTGTGTGTATATATATATATTTTTTATTTTACTTTGAGACAGAGTCTTGCTCTGTTGCCCAAACATAGCTCACTGCAGACTCGAACTCCTGGGCCCAAGCCATCCTCCAGCCTCAGCCACCTGAGTATCTGGGGTGAGAGGTGCCAGCCACCATGTCTAGCTAATTTTTTGTTTGTTTGTTTTGTAGAGATGAAGCCTTGCTTTATTGCTCAGTCTGCCCTCGAACTCCCAGCTTCAAGTGATCCTCCTGCCTTGACCTCTCAAAGTGCTAGGATTACAAGTATGAGCCACCACACCCAGCCAAGATTTCCAAAAACTCTTGGGGGATGGACTGACATTTTTTGTGATCACTTTTCCTTATGAATTCCTGCTTCAACTGAATTTGGGCACTTTCACCCGCCCGCTGACAATGTTGTCCTCTTATCACATCACTCTCATTCATGGCAAATGGGCCCCTTCTTTCCTTCTTTCCCCAAAGAGCCCCAGGACATAAGGTCATTTTGCATGGAAGACTTTTACTAAAGGTCAGGGCAACATAGGATTGTGACAGCACCACTCAGACCAGGAAGTGCTGAAAATCATCACACTAGCATGCCCAGCGTCCTTTTTCCTGGCTGCTCTGCCTCCCAGAGCGCTGCCTGCAGTCATTTCTCTCTTTCCCCAATTCTTCCCCTCCATCTCTCTACTGCCCTCCACCTCTCCCTGAAAATATCTGATTACTGTTACTTTATTACACAAAGGAAATTTAACTCTTTTGAACAAACATCTCCATTCTGGGCTATTCTCACTCTGAGATCAGAGGAGGAGCTGAGAATTGGATCCTCAGCTGCTTTTCTTAACCAAAAAAGTTGAACAAAGTGTTTATTCCTCCACAAATGAGTGAAGCACCTCTGTGATGAATCCTGCTCCCTCCTAGAATGAAGAAATATGGCAGTCACTTTTTACATTACATCTTTTTCTTCCTGTTATACTTATGGTAATACTATGAGGTAGATATTATCCCTTGCCCCCCCCTTTTTTTTTTCAGATGAGGAAACCGAGGATGGAAAAGGTTAAAAACGTAATCGGCTCAAAGTGACATAGCTAACATGTCAGAGCTGGACTCCAAATACAGGCATGTCTGACTCCAAAGCCAGAGAGAGTGACCACGACACCATGTGGCCGCTAGGTGCAGCTCAAGCAGGTCTGAAGTGGGTTGCACCCCCAGGGCAAACCTTACTCAAGAAACCTTTCGAAGGGAAGACTGTATGGGTCAGAGGAAGGTGAATTGATTGACTGAAGGCCAAATACATTAAAATAGAGTTAGAGCTAGGAATAGCTACCTATATATAGCTTCACGTCTGAGACCCAAGAAGAGATGTTGCTATTAATCACTGCTGAATGATTACCCTGATTGTTTCATTTGTTGATGCTGCAGTTGCTGAATTTTACTGTGCTCTATTCAACCTTGAGTAGGGCCCCCCTCTCTAGGAAGCTAAGGCAGATTTTCTTTTGCTTGTGGAGTGCTGACTTCATATGTAAAACTGCCAACGACAAGTTGGTTGCCCATTGATGTCTAAGAATGCTAGCCAGGTAGCTGAAGCTCTTATAAGAAGCTCAATAAATTGCTATGGGATGAATGAAAGAATGTCTCACTTTAATTTGTCAGTTCTCTTTCTAAGGACTTACCCAAGGCAGTGGGGGCTCGGGGGTGAGTTAGAACCAGATGAAGGAGCATCCCAGCTGGGAAGCTGGCTGGGTCACCACAATCATAAGGGATTCAAGAATATCACTGGAAATGGAACAAAGTCGCAAAAACTGAATTTATCAGAACTCTTCCCAGAAACAGTAATGAATGTAGGTGGAGAGAATTTTCTTTTCTTTTCTTTTCTTTTCTTTTTTATTTTTTTATTTTTTTTGAGACAGTCTCGCTCTGTCACCCAGGCTGGAGTACAGTGGTGCGATCTTGGCTCACTGCAACCTCCATCTCCCAGGTTCACGCCATTCTCCTGCCTCAGCCTCCCGAGTAGCTGGGACTACAGGCACCCGCCGCCACGCCTGGCTAATTTTTTGTATTTTTAATAGAGGCGGGGTTTCACCATGTTAGCCAGAATGGTCTCAATCTCCTGACCTCGTGATTCGCCCGCCTCGGCCTCCAAAAGTGCTGGGATTACGGGTGTGAGCCACCGCTTCTGGCTGATAATTATCTTTTTTAAAGACAGAGTCTCACTGTGTTGCCTAGGCTGGAGTGCTCTGGTGCGATCATGGTTCACTGCAGCCTTGGCCTCTTTCCTGGGCCCAAGTGATCCTCCCACCTCAGCCTCTGAGTAGCTGGGACTACATGTATGCACCGTCACACCTGGCTAATTTATTTTTATTATTTTTTATTTGCATAGAGGCAGATCTTGCTATGTTGAGTAGGTTGGTCTTGAACTCCTGGCCTCAAGCAATCCTCCTACCTCAGCCTCCCAAAGTGCTGGGATTATAGGCATGAGCCACCTTGCTACCAGAGAAAATTCTTTAATGTATCACTGGTGGAACGGTCAGGAGGATTTTGCCACATAATTGCAATGTGACTTTGGCTTTCTCATATCTAAAATTAGGATTATGATACTTACTGTACTTTTCCCCTCAATAAATGTGATAATGGAAAAATTACAGCTTTTCTTATTCATTCTTTGGCCTATTATAATCTGGTCTCTGCCCGCGACCCGCCCCCCTCCAACTCTCCTGACTGCTTTCACCAAGGTTATAAATCACCTCTTTGTTGAAAATTCCAAACCTCCACCATTCAGTAGTATTAGCCACCATATTCTAGGCTGTCCTCCATGAAATATTCTCATGATCCCAGGCTCATGGTTCTCCTATCTCGACGTATTCCCTCTTTGAGGCTTATCTGTGTTCGTTATCTGTTGCTGCATAACAAATCACCCCAAAATTCAGAAGCTTAAAACAACATGGATTCTCTCACAGTTTCTTGTTTTTTTTTTTTCTGACAGAATCTTGCCCCGTTGCCCAGGCTGGAATGCAGTGGCACAAACACAGCCCACTGCAGCCTCAACCTTCTGGGCTCAAGCAATCCTCCTGCCTCACCTCCTGTTTAGCTGGCACTACAGGCACGTGCCATCATGCCTGGCTAATTTTTTAATTTGCTGTAGAGACGGGGGTTCTCATTATTTGTGAAGGTTGGTCTCAGACTCCTGGCCTCAAGCAAACCTTCCACCTCAGGCTCCTAAAGGGTTGAGTTTATGGCATGAGCCACCATACCCGGACTCACGCAGTTTCTTAGGGTCAGCAATCTGGAACAATTTAGCTGGGTGGAATGGTTTACCTGAGTTGTCTGGCTTGGGTTGTCTCATGAGATTGCAGTTGTGCTGTTTATGTATTTATTTATGTTTAATTTAAAACTTTTTTTTTTAAGGATACTCTTCCAAGGTTTCCCAAGCTTCCTCACATGGCTTTTGGCAGGAGGTTTCAGTTCTTCCCCACATGGAACTCCCTGTAGCCTGACATGATAGACAGCTTCCCCCAGAACAAGGGATCAGCAAGAATGAGCATGTACCAAGCCAAGATGAAAGCCACCATGTCTTTTATGATGTAATCTCAGGAGTGACATGCCATCACTTCCGCCCCTCTTGTCTCACAGACCAACCCTGATACAGTGTGAGAAGAGCTGACTACACAAGAGCCTGCCTATGAAGAGGTGGTGTTGTGGGCCATCTTGGAAGTTGTCTACTCTGATATTCTTCTTTGCTGACCCTGAAATGTCAGTGTTCACCAGGATTTCATCCTCACACCTCATCTCTTCTCATTCTCTACACATGCCCTTGATACTCCAGTGTGCCCCAGTACCTTCCATTATCATCTAGATTCTAAAGACACCCATGTCTGCATCTCTACCACATTTCCCTATCAAAAACTTCAGGCTTGCACATTGCCTGCTGGAGCCCAGAGCCTCTCAAAGTCCACGCATTCCATACTGAACTCATCATCCCTCCAATTCCATTGCTCCTCTTGCACTTCTGTCTTGGGAATGACAATGCTGTCTACTCTGTTGCCAGGCAAGAAACCAGAAAGTCACCCCGTTTCTGTCATATCTAATCAGTGATTTCCAAGACATTTTGAAGTTTTTTTTTTCATTTCCCCCCCTACCTTTTTATTTTGAAAATTGTCAAACCTACAGAAAGGGTTGGAAGAAGAGTAAAATGATTCACCATTTACTAGATTGCTGTCATGTAGATTGAAAATTGCTAATATTTTGTCTCATATTTGCTTTCTCTCTCCTTCCCCTCTCTCCATATATATTTTTTCATAATACTACTAAGATGCTATTTACCTTTTCATTCTTATTATCTCACAGATGTACTGTGTATGTGTGTGTGAATATGATGGACCATTTGAAAGTAAATTACACACATTATGGCCCTTCATCCCTAAAGATTCCTGTGTGCATCTCTTAGAAATAAGAACATTCTCTTACATAACCAAAGTGCCATTATTACACCTAAGAACCAAGTCCAGTTGATTTCATCTTTCCACTATGGTCTCCAATTTATTTATTTATTTGTTTATTTATTTATTTTTTTTGAGACAGAGTCTCACTCTGTTGCCCGGACTGGGGTGCAATGGTGTGATCTTGGCTCACTGCAATCTTCACCTCCTGGGTTCAAGTGATTCTTGTGCCTCACTCAGCCTCCTGATTAGCTGGGATTACAGGCACATGCCACCTACTTTTGTATTTTTAGTAGAGACAGGATTTCACCATTTTGGCCAGGCTGGTCTCGAACTCTTGACCTCAAGTGATCAACCTACCTCAGCCTCCCAGAGTGCTGGGATTATAGACGTGAGCCACTGTGCCCAGCCATACGTCTCCAGTTTAGCCACTTTTCTTCAGGCCACGGTCTTCCTACCCTTCAATAATGCAAGCACCTCCTAACCCTCACTGGTTCCTCCTTCAGTCCATGCTCCACACTGAAGCCAAAGTAAGCTTTCTAAAATGCAAATCTGATATGTTATTTCTCTACTTCAGACTTTTCAATGGCTCTACATTACCTTCAAAATAAAGAATGAGCTTTACATGACACACAAAGCCTTCATCATCTAAATTCATCTAGAGCAGCACAGTCCAGGAGAAACAAAATGTGAATCACATATGTCATTTTAAATGTTCTAGTATCCACATTCAAGATTTTAACAAATGTAGCTTAAATTAATTTTAAAATACATTTAACTCAATATATCAAAAATATTATCATAGCAAAACATACTCAGTATAAAGACTATTAATGAAACATCTTACATTGTTTTTTTCTAAGTCCTCAAAATCTGTCATGTATTTAACATGTACAGCATATCTCAATTCAGATGCTAAATTTTGAAGGGTTAAAGTGAAATGTATTCTTACCGAAACTATAAGGTCATGTTTAACAACAACAACAACAACAAAACATTTTATGCTGTTTCAGTTTTTAAATTTGAGTTTATTAAATTACATATAGCTGGAAGTCCTGTCTCTCATTTGCACCAGCCACATTTTAAGTGCTCCGCAGCCACATGTACCTAGATGCTACTGAAATAGTAACATGTCTAGAGCCACGGTTCTCAAAGTGTGATCGAGGGTCCTCTGGGGGTTCCCTAAAACATTTCCAAGTGGTCTCTGAGGTCAAAACTATTTTCATAATAATACTAAAAATCTATTTTCCTTTTTCACATTCATTCTCTCACAAGTATACAGTGGAATATTTCAGAGGCTACCCGTTGTATAATATCACAACAGATTGAATATGAAGCAAACAAAAGAATCAGCATTCTTCCCGTCAGCCAGATATTAGAGAGATTTACCAAAGTCTAAAACAATGACACTCTTTTTCCTAATTGTTTTTGTTTTGGAAAATATAATTAATTTTCATTAAGAAAACATTACTTACATTATCATGTAATGGAATGATTATTGTTATTTTTAAACAAATTAATAATAATTTAAAATTTTCTCAATTTTAATTTTTGAAATAGTAATTATTGATAGATGTAACCTTCAAAATCAAAAGCTCTTTGAAGTTCTAAATTTTTAAGAGTGTAAGAGGGCTTTGAGAATAACTGGTGTAGAACCTGCCTAACTCTCCAGTCTCATGGCTTGTGATTTCCTGTCCTCTCTCTTATTTTTGACTTGAACTTCCAGTTCCAGACAAGATGGAGTGGGCACACTTTTTCTTACGCCTCCTGTTAAGTACCTCTGAAAACCCTGGACATTATATATGAGTCAAACATAGGGAGACTCTGATAGGCAGAAAGAAGGCAGAATTGGGGGAACTTTTGGACTCAAGGAATGACATGGCACCAGGGTGGTATCAGCAGATATCTACTGGGAAGCCTGAACTTCTACCCTGGCCCAGCAATAATGAGGTACCCACTTCACCCCATCCCACCCCTCTGTCCTGCAAGTGTCAACAGCTGAATGGGGAACCTGGGCCCACCAGTGTGGTATCAAAGGAGGCGTGCTAAACAGAATCTTTAAATAAGATCCAGTCTTTCAACATAAATCCCAAATTTCCAGATGCAATTAAAATCACTGGTAATACCAAGAACCAGGAAAATCTCAATTTCATTGAGAAAAAACCATTAACAGACGCCAACATTGAGACGATAAAGGTGTTGAAACGGTCTGACAAGAATTTTAAAACGACGGGTATCATAAAAATGCTTTAATGAGCAACTGCAGCATGCTTGAAACAAAAGAACAGAAAGACTCAGCAAAGAAATAGAAAGTATTAAGAAGAATCATATGCTTTGCTTGAGCCTTAAAAGAATCACTCACATTTCTGGAATAATCACCCTCACTTTGCTCCTGGGACAAGGCTCCTTCTTCTCTCTGGAACACCCATATCTCTCCTTTTCTCCTCTTTAACTCCTGCTTGACCAAAGGATCAGTCCAGACGTCACTTCTCCTGGGAAGCCTTCCATGATCTTCCATGGCTTCCATGCCCCTCCCATTCAGAGCTTCCTATACCATAGTGCTTACACTCAATGCATATTGTTCTGTCATCTGTCCCTCCCACATCCACCCAATGTAAAGACTTGACAGAAGGGACTGTGTCTTATCCCAGGTGCCTGGCACAGTACCTGGCTTATAATAAGCACTCAAGAAATATTTTTTGAATAAATGAATAAATTGATGAATAAATGGAAACTCTTCTGTGGGTTCTCTTCTATTGGATAAAATTAAACTCTGTGGTTTAGCTTTAAACATCCTACACAAACTGTGACACCCGGATCTTTCTGGTGCTCAGCTTCCCTTAACACATTCTACTTCTCTGACATACCAGAAAACACGTTGTCCTTTGACAGTACCTTATCTTTCCCCATCACTACATATTGTATGTACTCTTCTATCAGTCTCAAATGTCCTTACTCATTACTGCCATCAAAATCATATTCATTTTTACAGGACCCACTCAAGAAACCACCTGTTCATGACCCAGTCTCAGATCTTCCCAGCTGGAAAGAGTCCTGTCCACGTCTAGATAACAGCACCTCATCTAGTCTTTCCTCATGTTATTTCTCACTTTCTGCTGTGCATTTTTTTTTCTTGCTTGTTTGTTTAAATGTATGTTATATTAACCTCAAGATTTAAACATTTGGGGTTCAAATAAACTCACATCCTATTCATGTTTGCCTCTGCCACTGTGCACCCAGCACAGTCCCTTGTTATTCTCTGAGTTTCAGTTTCTTTTTCTGAGATAATAGAATCTACTTCACAGGGCTTCTGTGAATATTAAGTAAAATATGCTATTTAAATATTGGCACCATGTCTCAATTTTCATACAGTAAGCACTCAAAAATGTTAACTACTATCATTGTTAGTGTGATTATTATTTGAAGAAATAAATGGACTGAGCAAGTCCTGTTACCTCTACCTTCAAAACACTCTCTGAATTCTGCTTGATCTCATCACTGCCAATGTGATTACCTGCTTCCAGCCATGATCATTCTTCTTGCTATGGTCTCTTTTACTTTCTTATCCCTCAACCTCTATTCTCTACTCAGCAGCCAGCATGATCCTTTTAAAACATAAAGCAGATCATATGACTCTTCTGCTCAAAACCCTCCAGTGGCTTCCCAATCTACAACTAAAAGGCCCCATATAGTCTGACCTCCTGTGTCTCCCCACCCCCCCACTCACTGACACAACCTCATGGCCATCTTGCCCCCTGTCATATGAGGCTTTCTGCACTTGGCGGCTTTTCATCATAGGGCTGTGCACTTGTCCTTTCCCCAGTGTGGAATAATCTCTCCCAGCTTGGCATACAACCTGCTTCTCCACTTCATTCAAGCTAACCTGTGCTCTCCACTGTTATTTTTCTGAAAGTAACCACCATATGTAAAATACCAACCATTATTTTCAATATATTTTATATTTTTCATAGCTCTCAATATGACCTGAAAACACACGTATATACTTACTGAGATGACATTGTTTACTGTCTTCTTCTGCTAGAATTATAAGCTTCATGAGTGTTTGCTCTATCCCCAGTCTCAAGAACAGTGTCTGGCACATAATAGATGTTCTGGCACATGTGGCACTGTATCTGGCACATCATAAGACTTGATGAATGATTGAATGGTGGCTGGGAGCCTCTTCGATGGGGACTTTAGGAAGAGAAGCAGCATTTTGTTGCACAAAATCGATGACCTATTACTGGTTTTGTGCGAAGAGGAAGTGTGGGATTAATCTACCTAGAGGGGATGAGATGGAAGTGATCTATTTATCTGGATTTAGATGGTATTCCCATTTATCCATTCAGATGAAAATCTGGCTGAAGATAATTCCAGGTGAATTATCTCCATAGTGAACAGTGTAATACCCTACAGCTAATTTTCCTGGGCTCACTGTGGACACCAAAGAAGCCGAATCTCATGGCCTCCTGTGATCTCTTTGTTCCGGGGCTCCTCCAGGACCTGTTTGGCCGGCCAGGCCTACGATAGCTTATGTTGATGAAATGCTCCAGAAGTAAAGTCCCAAACCTATCTTCACACTGCCACACTGGCTTCATGACATCCAACTGCAGGAACCCGGAGGACTCGGCAGAAGAGTAGGATATGATAGAAGGGAAAACTACAGATTGAGGACTTCTGAATTCTGAGTGATTGGGCAAGGCACCTCCCTTCTCTGAGCCTTAGTTTGTCTTTATACCATAAGGGAGTTTAATTAAATGTATCTTTAAAGTCCTCTTCAACAGTGACCTTCTATAATTATGTGAGCTTTGTGTACAAGAGAAATTGGACTAGAGGATGGGGCGGCCAGGGAGAGAAGCCCAACATGGAGGCGATTGAGCTGAGGCTGAGCAGTAGGACCTCAATAAGGCCAGCAGGTGGCGCCATTGCTGTATCAGGATGCTCAGGCCCAGGGTGGGAAAGTTGGATTTTTCCAGAAGGCAGGCAAATTCTTCAGGGCAAGCTCCAGCCGTCAGAAGGAACCAGTTGCTGCACCCCACCCCACAATACACACAAACCCCTTCCTCCAAAAGCCTACATTCACATTCCAACAAACAGGGTGAAATGCATTGCAGGTTGCTAGGCCTGAGGCTGGAGGTGGTTGCAAGTTGCCTTTTCCTCTCCTCCCATGTTTCCTACGAATCTGAACCCTGAACGCACCCCTCCTACCTGATGACCTAGCTGGGACAGATCCTCACTGGATCACTCTCAAGGCAAGACGTGCAACTAGATGCAGGCCGGTTGGACTTCCCTACTGATTACCATCGTCCTTTGCTCCAATCCTCAAGGTAGCCATCGCCTTCAAGGGAAGACTCTAAACCTCATCATTTCACCTCCCCTGAGTCCTGGAGAGGAACCTATGGTTAGAGAAGTTGGAGAAAAGCAAGAAGGAGATGGGGGTGGAGGAGTGCTGAAGGGAAAGGTCTGGCTTTGTGGAGATTAGAATGGAAGAATCAACCTTTGTTTGGTCCCAACTGCCTCTGCCACTGTTGACACACTTGGGAGTGTTTCCTGGAGCTCCTCAGCACTCCCTCCCCAACTTCCCCCTGGTAGGGATTGGGCGGGGGTTGTTCTGGAACCTGGGGGGAGGTACATGCTTACGGATTTTTTTTTTTTTTTTTTTTTTTAATTAAGGCTGCTGTCTTAATATTGAGGGCAGAAACCAGCTCCCTCCCTGAGTTGACTGTCAGGTCTCTAGAACCACAATCCCCACATAGACCTTCACTGTGTCTGCTGTGACCTGGGAAGCCGAGGAGCAGGGGTGGCCTGATAATAGAGGATGCACAGGACATTGCCCCTTCCCTTTGTTTTGCATATTTTGCAGCAGTGATCAGCATGTTCCTCTTCTCAGAATGGTGTTCATGAAGGGTATAGCTCCTAAGACCCTAGCATACCACCCTCCATTTGGAAGCTCCCTGGTACATTTGGGTCTGCCTTTCTACCACTGGAAATGGGTGTTTCCTCTTCCCATGGAGGAGAATAGTTGGCAGATTTGGCTAAAGGTCCTTAGTATCCTGGCTGGTGCCTGTGTCTGCTGAGGTGCTCCACCCTTTTCCCTGGCTAGTCCTCCCCACCACATCACTGCATAGTCTAGCTAGGTCTAGTGGAGGGTGCTGCTCTTGCATTCAGACACACCCAGCTAAGACAGAGTCACATAACAGATGTGTTTCAGAATCACTTTAATTGCAGTATTTAAACACATCACTTTGTATTCAGAAAAAATATCTACCCAATCCTCTCTTCTCTGGAAAGTCCTATTTCCAACCGTCATTGAAATCAGGATCCCTGCTCAACCCCTCTGGAAAGAAATTAACAGCAAACAAGGACCTGGGTCACCCACAGAAGAGGCAGCTGGTGATAAGGGTTAGGAGCTGATCTGGGTCTCTGACCACATGGAGGTGCAGAGCAATGAAGGGGCTCAGGGTGAGGGAAGCAGAAGAGCAGGATGATATGATGGAAGGGAAAACTACGGATTCAGGACTTCCGAATTCCAGGTGATTGGGCAGACTCAGACAGAAAAGCATCTGCTGGGGGACTGAGGCCTCACCTCAACCCAGGAGTCGGCAGGAGGGAGGAGGAAGTCATGGAGATCAGAGGATAAGGCCAGGACCCAGCCTCAGAGGAAGAGGATTGTTCAGAAAAGTACAGGTGAGAGGCTCAGCTCCAAGACCTGGTCCCATGATCCTGTCTACTTTGATCCAGAGGGAGAAAATGGAGCCCAAAAAGAGTTTCTGTGTGGCCCCAGAGAGACTAGAACTGAGCTGTTTGTCCTAAAACTTGGGAGGTCCATTCTAGGCTCCAGCCAGAAAGCTGTGCAGGCCTCTGCAAATGGTGGAGGGGGCACATGGAGCTCAGTGGAACTTAGAGAACAAGGGAGGAGCTGGTGACCAAGTCCACAGTGTCTTGGAGAAGAGATAAGGGAAGTAGTTCAAGACGTTTTTCTGGCTATATCATTACACGAGAGCAGGTGCAAAGGGTTACTTTGGTTTCCTCAAAGTAAAGAAAGAAAATATAGGGAAGAAACAGTAAAAATCAAAGCTTCCTGGGAGAAAATTGTAGCCTAGAAAAGCCCATCTTTCCCCTAGGGGTTCCTGTAATGAGGCAGAAAGGAGGGGGGAATGGGAAGGGGGTCCTGTGTGAGTGCTGCAAGGCCATCAATCATTCCTGGGAGCTTCTCCAGACCTTGGCTTTCCCCCATCACACGTTTACCCAAAGAAGACCAGAGTCTGGCTCCTGGGAGCCGAATGTGTAAAGGACAGGAGTTTACCTGCCCCTCTTCAAGGTGTAGGGCCCCAAGAGCAGCCTCTGAGGTGTGTGCAGTGGGGAAGGGTTGGGCGTAAGAGATGTCACCTCCAGCATGGAGGCAGCATGTGGTCAGATGCAGAGAGGGGTGCTCTCTTGGACACTGCCCAGCCTTGCCCCACCTAGCCGAGTCACAATTCGGTATCAGCCACCACGTGTTGTCTTGCTGAATGGCCGTTTCTGGAGGTGGCCTGGCCGGTCCCGTTTTCCTGAGCCCCTCGGTTCACACTGGCCTTTCCCTGAGCCTCAGGGGAGGTCCCAGGTCCTGAGCTATAGCCCTGGCCTCCACCGTTCTCCGTGTAATAAGGGTCTTCGCCCTAGACAGTGTATAAATAAAGTAGCATTATCTGGTAAGCAGGACTGTGAGACACTGGATGGGGGAGGGGCCCAAACAGGAAGTGGGGGCAGGGGCGGGAGGTGGGGGGAGGTGAGAGGGAGAATGGGAGGGAGGGTGCAGCTGCATGTGCAGACTCCTTTCTTCCTGAAGAGTGGTCAGGGTTCCAGCTCCTAGAGGAGAAAGGACATAGGAGAGGCACCACACCATGCCACCGCAGCTTGGCAGCCAGCTCCCGCAGGAAAACGGGCAGTCCCAAGAAGGGTGGGATGACCTCCCCAGGATAGGGGACAGGCCAGAGGCCAAGATTCAGACCTCAGCCTTGTCCTCCCTCATCCAGAATGGCAAAAGGAGATTCTCCTTCCATATGCCTCCTTTTGAGCAAAGGGGCACCCACTGGGCATTTAACATGGTTACAAATACAGTGTGGCTGATTTAACAGGCTGTTCTGGTGGCACCAAGCTGAGCTATCCCAGAAAACATAATGAATAGATGACATGAATCATCTGCTACCACACTGAGTAGGTGGGCTGGCACCATTACTGTTCCCTCCCCAGTTTGCTACGTAATATTTTGAATCTTCCACCAATTACTGTGTGTGCACACGTGCATGTCTTTATGTAAGCTCACAGGAGGACTTTTTCTGGTACTTCTCCTCCTGCTCCATGACATCCACTGAACTCCCCAGAAACTCACTATCTTTCCCATTTCCTTTGCCCTGGCCCCCAGAACTGACCAGCCTTTCTCCTGTGGGGCTCCAGCTGCGGCGATTCATCAGGAAATAGCCAGTGATGCCCAAGATAGCCAGCAGGGTTCCCGAGGTGACCAGCGCAATCAGGGTCTTTCGGGAATAGCTCTGGTGGCTTGCAACATCTTGCTCAGTGAAACCTAGGATCCCCAGCTTGAAAAGAAGACACATAAGACACAGTCTGTCACTTGCCAAAAGTGGAGCCCAGCCCACTCCAGCCCCCTGTGTGTAACTCAACAGTGAACAGATGCTTGAGGGCATTGACCTCAGGAATTTTTGAAATGGGATTTGAGACTGACATCTCTTAATTCAGTCACACCCCACCATTTTTGGTTCGAGACTAGAAAGGAGAAGACTCAGAGAAGGAGGGTAGGTAGAACTGGGGAAGGTAATGGCTTCCCCTCTTACTCCAGGGAGCCCCCCTGCCCCGGCATTCCCTCTGAGACCCATATCTCAGAGAACTTACCTTTCTCAGGTCAGACTGGTGCTTTTTCATAAGTTGGAGTTTGCTGGAAATTTCTAGAATTAGAAACAGGGGTTTCTAAATCTAGAAGAGAAACCAGCTTATCCTGCTCCACCCTCCCATCCTGTTCTACAAGATGCTCTGATGGTCAGGGTAGTCCATTTCAGGGGGATCTCTCCCAAAGTCACCCAAGCCCTTCTCCCCAGCACCTGTGGTCTCTCTGGATCTGGGATGCCACATCTCCACCTAGGATTCTCTAATCTCAGCCCTACTCCCTCCCAGTTCCCCCAGACAGAGGTGCACCTTACCTGTTCTGTTGGCCAAGACCAGCAGTAGGCACTGAGGCCTCACCTCAGACTGGGCAAGGAGCAGGGAGCATATCTGGGCCCCAGCATCAGCATCAGCCTGCTCCTCCCCACACAGCACTCGGGCCAGGTCCTCTCCCCTGTCCTTCCTAAACTCCGCCTGGGAAGACAGAGAAACATGGAGAGCAAGAGATGAAATTACTGCTCTACCCTAAACTGCACCCAGAGTCTCAGGCAATAATTCCAATTACAGTCACACTCTTACCCCATCCACAAGAAGCATCCTTCTTTCTAAAATTCCAACAGAAAAAAAAATACTGCTAACTGTATATGTGCAACAACACAATAAGAAAAAACCCTACATAATCTCCAAGGATGAAAATCCATATCTTCTAGTATCTAAGATGTCGGAAAACAAACTTAAAAAAATTGTCTAATTGAAGCATCACCCATGTACACATATGCAAATTAAACTAAAAGGAAATGACCAACAGAAAATATTAATAATACAATAATAACTAAGAGAAAATATTCTGTTTCAAGATTACAGCAGTCCCCAGTGATGGAAGAAAAGTCAAGGAAGGTGAGGAGTAGAGAATGAATCTATAATATACACTCAGTGGAAACCTCAGTGGCCTCCTCCCTCTTACTACCCAAAGGAGTCTCATGAAGCGCATTGCTCAGACTGAAATGGCATTTTTGTCTAGTCTTCCATCCCTGCTTTTCCATTGAAAGCATGGAACCCAGTTTTAATGAAGTTCATAGATGTTTCTCCAGGTTGCTGACTGGGCCATCAGACCCAGGAACTCGGACTCAGAAGAAAAACTCTGATAATTCTTCAACAGTGAGTCAGAATTTATTCCAGCAGCCTCCAATCAGTCACCTCCTCCCCTGAACAGGAAAGGAATCGAAACTAAGACTTTCTCTTCAGTCCAGATGGCAGATGGCAGAGAAGGAAATGCCTGAACGGTCCTGACAACTTTCCTGTTAGGGGAAAACTGCTGGGGTGTGTGACCATCATCAGAACTGGGTCTCTGTGGAGAAGAAAGCTTCCTGTTTGCGGGTAGGGCCGCTGCTTGCAACAAGGCCACAGGGTCCTCCCAGTTGGAATGGAGCCTGGGTATTTTCCCACTGCTGTGACCCAAGGCAGGAAAACCCAGGCTCCTTTGCTCCTACACAAAGCAAGGTCAAGATTGGCCTCAGGACCCAGCTGGAATTTGAAGCAGCTGAGGGAAAATAACTGGACTTGGATAAAGCCAGGAGAGTGTGGTTAGCCAAACCCCAGGTCACAGAGACACGAGCCCAAACTGGAGCCTCAAAAAACCCCCAGGAAACAAGACTACAGAGAAATGAGTTCTCAGGCCACTGCTGCTTCATTCCTCAGGAAAAGGAGCAATTCTGCAGGTCTCCCAGTAAGTCCTTGATAGACACTCTGCCTCTGGAAAAATCTGTTTTTCTGAACAGCATTTGAACGAAGTAGTCTGAATGCCACACTGAACCAATCAACAGTCTCCACCTCTCTAAACCCAGTTCTCTCAGGGGAGCCTTACATGGCTTCCCCTTGAGCACACCCGCTCCCCAGCACCAAGAGTCTGGATGAGAAGGAGGGGGGTTCTTGCCTGGATGACTCTGGCCTTCTGAAGTGTCTCCAGTTGAAATGGATCTGCTTCCCAAGAGAGGCAGAGGGACAGGGCTCCTGCAGGTCATAAACTAGCCAAACCAAATGGCACCTTCCTACGCCTGCTGAGTGCAAGAAGCCACACCTTGACAATTTATCAAGCCCTGAATATAGGATGCCATGTGAAAACCTCTGTGCGTGTGTCATGTATGTGTGTATTGTATTTATGTGTCATGTGTAGAGGGGTGGGGATTGGGAGGTATCTATGAATTCCACCCGGTGAAAGTTTTCAGTTTGCATGTATGGCAATTAAAATAACAGATGCTAGCCAGGCGCGGTGACTCATGCCTGCCATCCTAGCACTTTGGGAGGCTGAGATGAGAGGATCACTTCAGCCCAGGAATTCGAGACCAGCCTGGGCAACACAGGGAAACCCTATCTCTATAAAAAATTTAGAAATTAAACCAGGGGTGGTGGCATGCATTTATAATACCAGCCACTTGGTGGGCTGAGGTGGGAGGGTCTCTCCACTCTGAGAGGTTGAGTCCACTGTACTCCAGCCTGGGTGACAGAGACCCGGGCTCAAAAATAAAGAAATAAAAAATAAAATAACAGATGCCTACACAGTTCTGAGTGCTTTCCATATATTAACTCATTTAGGCCTCACATGACCTACAAGATTGGGAGAGCTATTCTACTAATTTTGTAGGTGAAGAAATGGAGGTGCGAAGAGACTTTAGAGGTCAGAGCTACTACCATGGTAAGCACCATAAGAAAGGTACAACCAAAGTGCTATGGACATACAAAGGAGGGTGAGGACACGTCTGGTTAAGGTTAGCAGACACATCTCACTATAGGCCTTGAAGAATGGCTGAAGGGTGAGCAGAGGAAGCCAGTGGGGAAGAGCATTTGGAATCGAGGCACCACCTCCAGGAAGCCCAAGATGGGGAGAGCATGCATTGTTCCACAGCCTTCATTTCAAGGAGAATGAAGAACACTTCCTTCTCCCTGGTATTCACTATCCTTCAAGACTCAACTCAGTTTCTACCTCCTCAATGAAGCTCGTCCTATCTTCAACCAGACTGGGCATCAATCCTTGCTCTGCTCTTTACTGGATTCCTTGCAAGTCATGCAACTAGTCTGACTGTCATGTTCCTCAGCTATACACTGGGTTGTTGTGGTGACTAAAGAGATATTGTATGAAAGTGTCCAGTCAGGTGCGGTGGCTCATGCCTGTAATCCCAGCACTTTGGGAGGCCGAGATGGACAAATCAGATGAGGCCAGGGGTTTGAGACCACCCTGGCCAACGTGGTGAAACTTTGTCTCTTCTATAAAATGCAAAAATTAGCTGGGCATGGTGATGGGCATCTGTAATCCCAGCTACTCGGGAGGCTGAAGCACAAGAATCGCTTAAATCCAGGAGACAGAGGTTGCAGTGAACTGAGATCACAACACTACACTCTGCACTCCAGCCTGGGCAACAGAGCAAGACTCTGTCTAAAAAAAAAAAAAGTGTCCAATGTGGTGTTGAGAATCTAGTGGGCACTAGATAAATGGCAGCTGCTACTATCATTATTAATAATAGTTATACCTTATATACCATATCATCTAGAGTCTACATATTGATCACATTCTGTGCATTGTTATCATCATTTTTCTCTGACTAGACTGTAAGACTCCTAAGTGTGTGTGTTGGGGGGAGTGTACATTGTAGCATTTACAACCCAGACTGCACAAACCATAGCAGCAAACAAAAGAACTCAGGGAATTGTTGTTCAACTTAACATCCCAAGCAGTTGGCTTCGACACAGGGTCCCTCCCCCCCTTGCACAGTTTCTTGGACTAGATTCAAAGGAATAATAGCGGCCAGCCTCCCACTCTGGAATCCAACCGCATCAGTGAATTGTGTTTGAGCCCCAAGAGGAGCAGGTGGATCCTGAACAAAGCACAATGCTTCTCCGGACGCTTGGAATAAACATCCTCCCCCAAGAGAGGCTGTGGGCAAACATCACGGGAGAGTGGGCAGGAGGAAGACACAGCCTCACCATTTTGTTCATGAGAATCAGATTTACAAGCTCCTAACTACATCAGCTCACACATGTTTCTTTGCAAACATAATAAACCCATCTAACCTCTCTAGAGTAGCATTCTCAAACTTTGCAAAGACTCTTAACGTCAAGCATTGGGATGGGGATGGGGGTGGGGGAAGGATAGGTATTTTTTTAATGACCTTTAAGATATTTTCCAATGCTGAGATTCTAGGATCAATCATCTCCCCCAGCCCCTTTTAAAATCATTTTATCTATTTTGGTGTGAGTTTGACAATGCAGGTGAAAACTCCGTTTTCATATAGGAACTGGAATAATGAGGGACCTGTTTCAAGTCACTTAACTAGTGGAGGCAGTTAACCAAGGATAAGAAGTGAGATTGCTTCCAGATCGCAGGCTTTTTGCAGTAGACACACCATATTCATAAATCTTTCATCTGTAACTTATGTTTTCCACATGGAAACTGACCTTTAGTGGAGGCTGGAGGCAGCCTGCCTCAGATGAAGTCAATGTGAATAGGAGTAAAGTGAGCTAGCTGAGTAATTACAAACTCTGCAAATAAACAGATATGGTACTAAAGATAGGTATTTCTAAAGAACAAATTGGTGGACAAAGGACTTGACTAGACCTTTCCCCAAAGAAGATATACAAATGACCAATAAACACATGAAAGAGGCGCGACATCACTAATCATCGGGGAAATGTAAATCAAAACTGCCATGAGATGCCACCTCATACCCATTAGCACGGCTGCTATTTTAAAACCCAGAAAATAACATGTGTTGATGAGCATGAGAAGAAATTGGAACCCTTGTACGCTACTGGTGGGAATGTAAAATGGTCTGGTGGTTCCTGAAAAATTCAAAAATAGAATTCCCATGTGGTCCAGCCATTTCACTTTTGGATATATCCCCAAAAGGACTCAAATCAGGGTGTCAAGGAGATATTTGTACACTTATGTTAAAAACAGTATTATTCACATTAGCCTAAAGGGGAAAAAGCCCAAGTGTCCATCAACGGATGAATGGAGAAACAAAACGAGGTTTATGCATACCATGGAATATTATTCAGCCTGAAAAAGGAAGGAAATTCTGACAGGTGCTACAACATGGTTGGACCTTAAAGACATTATGCTGAGTGAAATCGGCCAGTCACACAGCAAGACAAACACTATAATTCTACTCATATGAGGTACCTAGAGTAGCCAAATTCATAGGAACAGAAAGTTGCCAGGGTCTGGGGAGAGCAGGGAGTTGTTTCATGGGTATACAGTGTCAGTTTTGGAACATGCAGAGAGTTCTAGAGATTGGTTGTACAATAATGTGAACGTGCTTACTACTACTCAATGGTACCCTTAAAAGTGGTTAAAGTCATGACTTATGTTATGTATATTTTACCACAATTAAAAATATTTTGGTGGATTCCTCTGGGCAAATGGGTGTGGCATAAAAGTATCAAGTAATCTTACATTTTGGAAACTATTTGGGGAACCACAACAACAAAAACTAAATTAAGCTGACACTGCTGCCAAAAGAATGAAAGTTAGACTTAGGAAGACACACACTGCTAATGAGGGTGCTGAGATATGGTAACAGGTGTTTGAGATGAGAGTGGTATCACCTTCCCTTCCCCTGGCTGCCTAGAGGTGACGGCTGGGGGGCAAAAAAAGAGTGAATGGGATAGACATGTCTACAGAATGCACATACAGAAGACACACCTACAGAATTCACATAGGGTGAGCTAACATATTGGCACTCACTATGTATCAGTGCAGAACGAGTGTCTGGATAGCTAGACTCATGCACACATATTCCTGTTATGGGCATATATCAGATGCAGGAGAGTACCAACATACATCAAGGACGTGATGCTTGGGGAAACCAAATCCTTCCTGCTCTTCACGAGAATATTACGTAGGGCCTGAGGCTCCCAACGTTAGAACCAATACCTTAAGGCCCTCTGACACTGAAAGTACAAATTCAACCTAAGGAAAATTAGGAGGCCCTGCAGCACTCGCAGCTTTTGAAACAGACTGTTTATCAGACAAACAGGGAGTAGGGCCGAAGGAAAGGGCATCTCAGACAAACATTTTGGAACAGGATAGTTGGCTGAGGATAAATTACCTTGGAGAGCAGGAGAAGGCATTGCCACATGGGGGCTGAGGATGAGGAGCCCTCAGGAAGAAAGGGGATCAACACTGGTGGAAAGACCAGGGAAACAAAAGCACTCATATGAGCTGCCACTGAGTTGCTTCATGAAGGGACAGTGTGGATGGAAGTCTTCTTTAGCATAGGAACTGGAGGGGAGCTGCTCTCTTTTCACATCACCACTCACAGATCCTACCTGAATCTTAGAGGAACATGCAGAGACCTTCTCAGCCGTGGCACGAAGTAGGCCAGACAGCAAAGACCACAGCAGAGTTAAGAGGAATTACTTCTAAAAGAGCAGTAAGTTTCTGGCACGTTTCTCATACAGTGACCCAAGTTACATGTGAACTTTGAAGAGCAACAGAAAGGCAAAGGCTCTGCAGTTAACTCTAAATGCCAGGCACAAAGAATTAGCATTCTGGCACATACCTGTGTGATACACAGCAAAACGTATGCTCCACCAAGTCGATGGAGTTGCAGGGGGAAAGATCGTCATTTTCCTTGGCTACGATCAGCAAAGAACTTGACAATTTTTTTTCTAATGAGTTGAGTTGAAAATCAGCATCAGAAGCACACTGCATGTTACTTGTACATTGTATGTTTATGTTTAAGTTAACTATTTTGCAGACTGCATTTAGTTATTCCAGTATGCAAACTTATGTCATCACTATTTCGGTTGCTTTTAGATGTCCTAAGTTAAATTCTTTCAGGTATAATTTTTACAAATTTTTAAGTCTGAGAGACCCAACTGATGATTGTAGTAAAACTACCAAGTTCGAATGGAAAAAATAAGTAATTTATGCCCTCTACAGACTGCGATCTCTCCAATCTATGCATGCCAACACATCACATATGTGATTCCCTTAAATGGATCCCCAACTCATAAGAAAATGTTTTCTTCTGTAAGTAAATACCACTCTTTCCTTCACCTCGTCCTTCCTCCAGAGCCATGTTACTGTTAGGAAATTAGATTTACTGAAACAAAGCAAGGTCTGCCAGAATCATTTAAATTAACACAATGCCCTCTACATTCTTTCCAATGCAGTAAGACATGAAACTGAAACAAGAGGCATAACTACTAAACAGGAGGAGAAAAACAATATATTGTGGTAGATAACAACATAGCTCACCTTAAAATTGAAAGGAATCAACTAAAAAGTTCCTAGAATCAATAGGCAAATTCAAGAAACTGGCCAACCCAAAAATAATTATTCAAAACCCTATTAACTTTCTAACCTATCAGTGACAATCAATTTGGATATATAATGGGAGATCTAAGTGACAAATAGGACTATGAAATACATCAAATCTACAGAAAAAATAAAGCTAAAGAAACAAGATGCTGAGAGAGACAAAAGAAAACCAGAAAAAATGAAGAAATTCCAGAGCAGTTACAATTCAAATTTTAAAGCATTTTGTTTTGCATTTTTTTTTCTAAAAGAAAAAAAAGTCACAGTTTTTACAGTGTAATAAAAAAAGATCTGCCTGACTGGATATTAAAAATACTATAGCAAAAACATACAATAATTTTGAAAATTTAAAATAGGCAAAAGTATAGACAAACTGAACAAATAAAATATGTCTGAAGAGTATGCCCTAAGACATATAAAAACTTAATATAAGCTAAAGGATACATCCCATGCAACAGAAGAGGGAGTCATTCAACAAATAATGTTAGGAAAAATGGTTACATGGAAAATGTAACATTACAGCAAAATAAATTCTATATGGATTAAAGAGTTACATGTAAATATTTAATAATAATAAATGAACTGACATTTTAGGTGACTAGTTTATATCTGGTGAGTGAGAGGGCTTTCTTAACCAAAAAGCAACTTAAATCTGACTCTCTCAGATTTAAAAGTACTATAGAGAAGGGGAAAATTTAAAAAGTACTATAGAGGAGTGGGAAAAAGTACTATAGAGGAGGGGAAAATAACAAAATTTATTAATAATTAAAACTGTTTTTGCCTCTTTTGCCCACCAGATGGGGCCTCTTACTTCCTAAACAGAAAGCTGGGTATTAAAAGCAGGTTGACCAAGCTAAACTCCCCAGACCCCTACTCAAATCCAGTGCAATCCAAGAAGGTTTAAGGGTGTTCAGAAGGGATTGAGGAAGGGGACAGGGGGCGGGAGGAAGAGGTTGGATGGGGAGTTGACTTACACAGCTGGAGGTCTCATTTTGCTCCAGGCAGATGCCCTGAGTCAATTTCACTTCTTTGATGCCTGAACATTTGATTTCTGTCTGTATTAAAACAAAAAACAGTAAGAAAAACAAAGTAAATAAGCCAGCATCTTTGCTCCTCATTTGTTTCCCAACTTTTTCCAGTTTGCTTTCCGCGGTGTGCTCTCTTAGGAAGTTTTAAGGAAAAGGAAATTTAAAATTTGTCAGGGGACTAGAGATTTCTAATAGTCACACTCTCTTCTATTTCACCTCTATCCTCATTATCCTCATCAGATGACAAAACTTTTGTTATTAGCCTGGGCTTACTGGCAAGTTGCTATTTGCAATCTTGGTAAACGTTGGCTTGGATGGTGCGGGAATGGGAGAGGGGAGGATATTTTCCCATTTGGGCTGTTTTCTCTCTAGTCAATCACACACTTGCAGGAAGGCCATACAGGCAAACAGGGATAATGGGGTGGACCAGCAGATGCTGGGGATACCTGGTTTTTCTCCTGGCCTCCAGGACTCTCCAGATTCCCATTTTGGCTCTTTTTTTTTTTTTTTTTTTTTTTTTGAGATGGAGTCTCGCCCAGGCTAGAGTTCAAGGGCGTGATCTCGACTCACTGCAACCTCCACCTCCCTGGTTCAAGCAATTCTCCTGCCTCAGCCTCCTGGGTAGCTGGGACTACAGGTGCACGACCACACCCAGCTAATTTTTGGTTTTTTTGGTAGAGACGGGGTTTCACCATGTTGCCCAGGCTGGTCTTGAACTGCTGACCTCAATGATCTGCCCACCTCAGCCTCCCAAAGTGTTGGGATTACAGGCATGAGCCACCACGCCTGGCCCTGGCTCCTTTAAAAACAGAAAGCAGACAGATCCCTCAGGCATATCTCCTGACTGAGGCCCTCATATTTTCTGTCCTGTATGCTGAAAGCTGTTGACAGCCATAGGCCCTAAGGCTGAGAAGGCTGAGCTCACCATCCCTGGTCTGCCCAGTTCCTGCCATTGCCAATGACCCCCTTTACTGCCTCTCTGTGCCTGGCACAGCCACCAAATCCTCTCACGTAGAGGAAATGTTATTTGTCCTAACCATTTGGGGAGAAGCAGCCCCAGCAAATGAGCAATAGTTTCCAAATATTCCCAAAGGGAAATGGTGCCCTGGTCAAAGCCCCACCGATAGGTACTAGAAAGAATCAGAGGATTGGTTGGGTCTCTGAGAATCCCATTTACCCTCTACTGCCTAAAATGCAATACCCGAAGCCTGGATGGGCCTTACTACCTAACTCTACCCCTTTCCTCCTCTTTCTACTTCTCTCAACAATATTTAAACCATGTATTTCCATGCTGATTCTGACATGACCCAAATCCCACTGGCAGAGATGAGGAGAGGTGTGAAGGGAAAGAGACAGCTTGCCTGCATACATATGAAGTGAGGGGCAATCTGCTATTTTTGGCCCAATTCACCCACCTTGATGACACTTGGGATAGGAGGAGACGATGTATACGGGTCAGTGGGAGATGTTGCAAGGCTAGTGCTAGTGGTTGAAAGGTCTGAAACATTTCCAGGTGACAGGCTAGACTTTAAGGTTGTCTCTGGAGTTGAAATGTTGGCTGGGGTGGTGAACACTGTGGTGATTACGGAGGTCTGTGACTGGACAGAAGAGTTTGTGGTTCCATAAACTGAGGTGATCACAGAGGTAGATGTGAATTTGACTGTAGTTTCTGGAAGAGAACAAAACATGGGTGTGTATGTGTGCACGTGCTCATACATACACACGATCTTAGTTCATGATATGGGCATGCATTTCAGCACAGAAAAGGGAGTTTGGGGAGCTAACAGTTACTTCGTGTCCCATCCCTGACCAAACTCATTTCAAGCTGTTGGAACCAGAGCTAGAATCCAGAATGTATTAGAGGTGCCCTGAAACTGAAATAGATGCTGGTCTACCTTAGAGAAGCCAAAGACCCCCAGTTGGGACCTGTACCCACCTTCTTTCCTTTAGAAGAGATCAGAGATCTCTATGGAGTCATCTGATCCTTATTTTATTACTAAGCTGAACTCAGCATGAGAGAAGGGGTATGGAGGCATTACTGATCGGGATCAGCTCCCAAGACATGGGCCTGAGAAAACTGTCACGGAAGGAAGAATTATCTAGAATTTACTTCAGGGTGCCCTACGCATGATACTCGAGCCATTAGTACTAGGGACTTGTATAATTTCCTCTGTGGTGTGGGGGGAGCAGTCTGAAAACATCCTAAATGCTTTACCCAAGCATCACCAGCACCTCTCAGGGATCTGACACAAATGCTCTTTTTACCTGTGATGTTTGTTGTGGCCTCATTGCCATGTTGAGACACAGGGTGTGGGCTGGGACTTCCGAGGGTACTAGGTATTGCAGTTTCTTGGTACGATACATTTGTAGAAACAGTTGAAAATGTTCCCTGGGTAGTTGACTTTGGGGTAACAGTACTGGTATTGTTGACACTCGTGAACCCAGAGGCTATAGGGAAACGAGGAAGAAGAATCAGAACCTAAAGGTATCAGCCTTGTGATATTACCTGATGCAATTTCCTGACTTCAGGCAGAATCCGTCTAGAACATTCCCTGCTGTCCCTGACAATGGGGCAGCAACAAGAACATACTCCTGGACAGTGGACTAATTCCCCACTACCAGATTTGCCCTGAGGACATAGGGAAGGAAAGATTTATATGCATAAAAATGTCTCATACAGTATTATTTATAGGAGGGAAACGTGAGCAACTAAATGAATTACAATAGGATAAGTGATATATGCACTTAATGTACCACAATCATTACGTAATCATATAAAAAATCATTAGAAAGAAAAAATTATAAAAACAGTAGCAACGTGGAAATATGAGGTGGTATTCATAGTATGTTTAGTTACATACTAAAGTATAAAATTACACCTGCATAAATATTGGGAAGATCTAAAGTGTGCAAGAGGTCATGCTTCTTTTTCCTTTTCACTGTATCCTCTTTTTTGGTCACTCTCCATCCGGTATACTAATTCTCGGAATAATCACTAGACTCACACTGTCTCTATGTGATCCCCTTAAAAATCTATCCTTCTCAGGCTTCCCCATTCCCAAACTCCCCTCATCCTTTTGCTCATGGTATTCAAACCCATTTGCCTTTCCTTTTCTTGAGGAATTCAGCTTTTAGGATGCTCTGACCTAGGAATTCAGCTAATGAACCAGGGAACACAAGGTCTGGTTTCGCATCAATGTAGTGGGAAGGTAGACAAGCTTCGTTCTGGCTCTGCCAATAACTAACCATGTAATTTAGTGCATGCAGGTATCTCAGCTCTCTTACCTCTTAAGTAAGGGTCTTTTCTGGCTACCTTACATGGATTGTTGGGAGAATCAATGAGATACCAAATGCTAAGTTATTATAGTGTTATAGTATAATGTTTTGGATCTCATTTTTCTCTGAAGATCTTCATGAGTGTTCTTGCACATCTCTTCCATATATCTTGGGATACATCCTTTTTTTAAAAAAAAAAAAGACAGGGTCTTGCTCTGTCACCACTGCACCCAGGCTGGAATGCAGTGGTGAGATCACAGTTCACTGTAACGTTAAGCTCCTGGGCTCAAGTGATCCTCCTGCCTTGGCCTCCCAAAGCTCTGGGATTACAGATGTGACTCACCATTCCCAGTCAGTATCATTAGACACAGGAAGGAGAAGTTTCTTGCCTGAACCCTATGCTTCAAAGAGCCCACACTCTGTCCTGCTTCCTGTGAGGACCAATCAGGATGTCCCCTCTCTTCTAGATCATACTGTGGGAACCAGAAGTCCTAGCATTTCTTGCTCAAATGGCACTTTGCTGACATCCACGTTGGTCCTCTTCTCCCAGTCCATCCTGCTAAGGGGAACTGCAGCACAAGGGTGTGTACCTCCAAGGCCCAGTGGTGGCCAAATGATGACTGCTTGCAGGGAGAAGAGTTAGTGCTTAGTGCTTAAGCCTGTGGGTGGGGTGTCCCAGACACACATGCAATTGCCCTGCAATTTGAGCCAGAGTCACGAGTAGAAAGAAGAGAAGGGAAGTGGGCTGGGGTCAGGAGCCATCTTTTCCTGCTCAGCTGCATTGTGGCACTGAATTCCAAGAATCTGAGCATCCTAAATTCAAACCTGGCCTTCCAAGTGGTCATGAAGATATGTTTGTCAAGGGAATAGGATAGAAGATATTTTATCACTTAGTTGGCCTGACTTACAACCTTGAAATGTTTAGAAATACAGTATGTAGGCCTCTGTTGTACTCTTGCCTTGGGCCTTGTAAATGTTAAGGGTGAACTTGTTATCCGGAGTTCACAAAGGCAGTTCCATCTTCAAGGAAAAGCCCTGGAGGGTCCCAGGCCACCCTAAAGCTTGTCTCTAAATTTTCCTGATTGGGATTTAGATCTGTACTTTTTAGCAATTTCCAGGTAAACAGCAAGGTAGAATGACATCTGTTGTTTCCCTTAAGATCAAGAGGGAAGTTAGACTTTTGGCTTCACAGCCATCAACCTGGGGCCAAGAATGCTTTTCCTAAAGGTGAGGACAAGGGTTTCACTCTTTCATATCTGCTTCCTTCCACAACCTGCTGCAAGTAGATTGCTATTAATGGTGAGGGCAGCAATCATGTCTTACTATTATGTGCCAGGTAAGCAGTGGGAAGAAGGAATATCACTATCTCTGTCTTAGAGATGAAAAGCCTGAATGACCAAGGTATCTCCCAAAGGGAAGGCCATAGTTCATGAAGGGAAGCAGCAATGGAACACTGAGGTTTAGCTAACTCTTGAGTAGATGCAGCAAGGAGGTTAGGCTGGGTCTAAACTGTCAAAAAATCACAATTCTTCCCCCACATCTCTGGAGAGAAAAGGATGAGCTCCCATCTGGCTTAAACAGGAGGTGGGTTGATCAAAATAAAATTGATTCAGAAGCCAATCCAGGTTTCTTTCCTGTTTAGATGGGACCCTCTCACCACTCTGACTTTAAGGTCAGATTCATCTGAATTCATCCAAGGGGGCAATATTCAGACACTGAATTGAAGGATTACCCTCTCAAGGCACCATTCCAAGACTCCTCTTCTTGCCTGCTCTCTCCCTCTTCTCCCCCAGCATACTGATTCCTAGGAACCCCATCTGGTCCTCCCTGGCCCAGACCTTTTTTCTCTCCAGAGGAAGCTGGACCTGACTCAGATGATGTCATGCTCTTGAACCCCCTCCCCCGAAGGACCTCCTTCACCCAGACAAACACTTTTGAACTTTTCCAGATGTGGAGCAAGACCTGCTGCTAGTTCTGAGGACAGAGGTGCCTGTTCCAGAAGAGCAAAGCAACTCTGGACCCAAGCCAGCTACTGATCCACTGAGGCTGGGCTCCCAGCTGCAGCAGCCCCTCCACCCAAAACCAGGCCGAGCACTGTGGAATGAGTAGCGGGATCCACCTGCAAGTGAGAAAGGGACCCCAACTTCAGAGTCAGGGCTCTGAGCCCAGGGTGAGCAGAGCACCCTCTGAGACACCAGGGGGACAGGACAAGTGGGAGAGCAGAAAGTCAAAACGGAGTGATTGGAAATGCCTGAGCTGGTGCAGAGCAAGGGGACACCTTAGCCAGGGGCCTGGAGCCAATCCTGGCGTAAACACTGCAGCACAGCAGGGTGAGTACATCCTTTAGGTTTACAGTCTCTAGAGCCCTGGAGGAACGACATTTATGAGAGTCAAGACTGACCACAGATCTCTTTTTATCCTCTCTTCCCACACACATCCATGGCATTAAACCATCAAACACTGACCTTTCTTTATCTGACCTTCTGACTTTCAACTCTGTAGGGGAATAGCAGGAGTCTACCAGTCAGTGAGAGCTTGTCAGATCCTAAGAGACAATTGATGAAACCTCCACTCCTTTTCATTCTAGATGGAAGGAACAGCCCCTGTCCACAAGCTTATGAGAATTATAGTACAATTTAAAGTTGAATAAAAAGCTCTCCTCTGTTGTTTACTTCTCAGTCCATCCTGATTAACTGTGTCTCCCTAGGGACTCCATTTGACCCTTAGTTACCCTATTTGATCTCAACTCGTGAACCTGGAGCAAGGGAGGAGACAAGGTCTCAAGAAATTAGTAAAATGAGGATTCTAAGAAGCCAAATAGATGTCACAAAATTCATGTAGTAAAAGTCATGCACTGAACTTTCAGGTACTTCTTCAGAGGCAATTACTCTTGTTTTACACATAATTCTAATAACCCTGGTTATCTGATATCCTAGCTAAAGTTGGAACGTAGGAAGAGCCTATTAGAAGCAAATAATAAGGAGAAGCAACAGCTGAAAACTAAGAAACAGAAATAAGTGAAAAGCAGACATGAGTATGAAAACTCACACCAGTTTTCCAGAATCATTTATGGTAGGAGTGAATAGGTTAGATATCTATACCTTAATAAGCATTAATGATGTCACTGAGTTGCAACATAGCCATGACATTTTCATGATACATCTGAGTCATATAGTCCTTTTCGGGGGGTATTCTAAGAAAGCAAAGACATGTGCAATACATTTTGAAAATATTTCTACCTGCCACTTGTAAATTGAAGATTCTTTTGTTGTTTAAAGTGAGTTTGCAAATCCTCAGCAATCCAGAAAGCTCTGCTACCTAAATAACTAAATCCCCATACTTTAAGAGATTGAATTTTCCTATAGTTGGTCTTGCTTTTCACAGTCCTCCTTAGTTTTTTCCTGGTGCTGTTTCCTGATCTCCTAGCCTGCCAGTCTTATTTTGCCCATGCTTTCATATTCTAGCACCTGGATCAAGAGGAGTATCTTGAAGGAATTCCTGGGAATCTTAGTCCATAGAGTTACAGAACCAGGATGAAGGGACATGCCAGCCTCTGCTGGGAAGTAGGCCATTGGGAGCCACAGAGTGTATTGCCAGGAAGGCAGTATAGCCCAGAGACAAAGAGCTCAGGCTCTGCAGCCAGACAGGTCACATTGAAAGGCTTCTTTACCTTGTTTTAGCTGTGGTTTGGGAAGTTACTTCAACTCTGTAAACCTCACTTGTAAAACAGAGATAAAAGTAGTCCCTATGTCTTAGCTGTTTTGAGGAACAAAGGAGCTAAGAAGTGGAAGCAGTTATCCTGTCCGGTAAAAGCTCAAGAAATAGTGGATATCTTTCGTTTCAGGCCCCTTCCTTCTGCTTCTCAGAGGGCATGAGATACTTATTTCTGTGACTAATCTGCCACAAAATCATATATGCTGCTTCCTCAGAATAGGTCTAACTGTCACCTCAGTCAGAATATAAATTTCTAAAGTGCTGGAACCATTCTTATTCTTACGTGTTTTACTCTTGGTGCTTAGCACAATCCTTGGAGTTTAGGAAAAGCAATAGGATTGAAGGACAACTGTGGCAGGTGTGTTCCTACCAGCTACCTCTAGCCACAGCAGTCTTGTTCTCATGTTATATTTTAAGGGGGAATTAATTAAACTGGCAGCTGTTCATGTGAAGATAACCAGGATTAGGAGAGGTCTAGAAACCAAGTCATATTGTTGAGGGTCTAGTGTTATTTCCTCTAGATGAGGGGTTGGCAAACTATAGCCAGTGAACCTAACCTGACCCACAGGCTGTTTGTATGGTCAGTCAGGAAAGAATGGCTTTTACATTTCTTTCTTTCTTTTTTTCTTGAGACAGTCTCACTCTGTCGCCCAGGCTGGAGTGCAGTGGCGTGATCTTGACTGGCTGCAACCACTGCCTCCCAGGTTCAAGACATTCTCCTGCCTCAGCCTCCCAAGTAGCTGGGATTACAGGGGTGCACCACCATGCCCAGCTAATTTTTGTATTTTTAGTAGAGACAGGGTTTAGCCATGTTGGACAGGCTGGTCTCAAACTCCTGACCTCAGGTGATCTGCCTGCCTCTGCCTCCCAAAGTGCTAGGATTACAGGTGTGAGCCACCGTGCATGGTCAGCTTTTACATTTCTAAAAGTGTCATAAGATAAGACAAAGTAGAACATCCATCAGAAACCACATATGGCCCCTAAAGCCTACAATATTTACTCTCTGGCCTTTTATAGAAAAAGTTTGCTGACCCCTGATATGGAAAAGAAGAATTTGGGGAGGAAGAATAAATAACTTTCTTTAAGATTCATGTTATTTATACTGGTTGAGCACCCCTAATCTGAAAATCAGAAATTCTAAAATATTCCAAAATATGAAACTTTTTGAGTGCCAACATGACGCCACAAGTGGAAAATTCCACACCTGACCTCATGTGACAGGTCACGGTCAAAACACAGTCAAAACTTTGTTTCATGCACAAGTGTATTAAAAATATTGTCTAAAATTATCTTCAGGCTATGTATATAAGGTATATAGGAAACACAAATTTCATGTTTAGTCTTGGGTGCCATTCCTAAGACATCTCATTATATTTACACAGATATTCCAAAATCTGAAAAAATCTGAAATTTGAAACACTTCCGGTCGTAAGAATTTTGGAGAAGGGATATATTCATTCTGTATATTCATTCTCATTTTTCTGCAGTGCCAGTGATGGGCAAAGGATCTTGCTCAGTGCTGTGGAGAGTATAAAATGAGAGCTGGATCTCTTTCCTCCATTAGGTGTAGTGTCATTGTCATTTAAATCAATCCCTCAAGGAGTTTATAATCTAGTGGGGTCCACTAGAAACGTCTTCAGGTATTGTCATGAAGGACAAGATTAAATCTGTGCCAGCCCAAAGAATAGAATTAGAAGTAATGATTAGAAGTTATGGGAAGGCCAATTTCACTGCAATCCAAGGAAAAAGCTTAAAATGATGTAGCTATTTATAAGAATGAAATAAGCCACATTGGGAGATAAGTGATCCATTCATGCTTCTTGCAAACACTCAGGAGGCATCCATGTTAGGGGGCTGTCCAACTCTGAGGCCTACCATGAATTTGAGTCATCCTAGACTAGAACAAAGGACTGAGCAGATGCCTTCTTAAGCTTCAAAGGCTAAGCTGAGGTGTGAGTATATATAAACCAAGGGTCTGTGGCCTGAGGGTTCCCAGTGTACCGAGATTTCTGTTTTATATTCAAATAGCATGTCTTGGCCGGGCGCCGTGCCTCATGCCTGTAATCCCAACATTTTGGGAGGCCGAGGTGGATGGATCACCTGAAGTCGGGTGTTCGAGACCAGCCTGACCAACATGGAGAAAGCCCGTCTCTACTAAAAATACAAAATTAGCTGGGCATGGTGGTGCTGCCTGTAATCCCAGCTACTTAGGAGGCTAAGGAAGGAGAATGGCTTGAACCTGGGAGGCAGAGGCTGTGGTGATCCGAGATCACACCATTGTACTCCAGTCTGAGCAACAAAAGAGAAACTCTGTCTTAAATAAATAAATAAATAAATAAATAAATAAATAAATAAAATAGCATGTCTTGGACCCCATCCACTTACTGTGGAACCCTGATTATTTTGAAGATTCTCTGGCCACCTACATTTCTCTCTGTCACCTCTTCCTCCATTTTACCAGCACCACAGACTCCTGGGTTGTGGCCCCATGGCTCAATGGCTCCCTGTCGGCACTAGTATACCACTTCACCGTAAGCTAGCCAAGCACTCTTTACTTTACTCTCCCCAGAGAGTCACTAACTCAAGGCTAGTGTGTGTAGCCAATATTTACTGAATGGTTGAGGGCATGGAACGAGATTACAGGGCAGCCCAGGGGAGACAATGGCATAACCTTGAAATATTAGACATTACTGTGCTAATGAAGCCATGTATTAAAAAAAAAATTTTCCTCCCAGGTCTTTTCCATTCTCCACCCATCACTATCCTGCTATGACTCCAGGTACCTCGCTGCCCTTTATATGCTCTTCCTGGGCTCCGGAGTCCTTTCAGCTTTGTGTCTCTTAGGCCCACACAAACAGAAGGCTTTACTTTATTTTATCATGCTAAGCAGTTCAGTTCCTGCCTGCCTTTGCTCATCCAGGGTTGTCTGGGGTTCTAGGCTTTGTCACCCAAAGACCCCTGAAGACATTTTCTTAAATCAGCTGCCGAGAGATGCCACTCCTGTCTAAGAAGTATCAGTTTTGATTTCACTTTTCCAAATCAGGAAGAAGCCTACTTCCCAATTAAGCCCAAAAGCCTTTTCCATTGCATCTGAAGGAAGTGACTCATTCCATGATGGGCTCCAAGAGCACAGGTACTAGGAAGTACACCTTTGTATGCATCCCTATTTGTTTGTCTCTCCATCTTTCCAACATGCATGCATCTTTCTCCTTAGCACAAAGTCCAGCTCTGGGACTAAAACTCATAAATAATATGTTTTCATTTATTAGCTAAGGAGGGAAGAGAATGTTCTCATTAGAGAAGTCAAAGCCCAGAAAAATACGGAATTCTCGCAGCCCTGGCGACTGTGAGAATTTTCTTTTGGAGGGTGGTGTTGTGTTCTTTTTCCATACCTTCTCATTTTTAGTTCTCCACACTGCAAGCCATTTAGTTAGATCAACCAAAGTCAATGAGAGAGGGAGGCCCAAGTACCCTGAGGGTGGAGTTGGGTAACCATCCAGCCCTGAAAGTAAACCCAGGCCCTCCAGCTCAGGGTCTAAAGGAAATCAGGCAATGAGACCAACCGTAAGAAGTGGAATTTGTTCCTCATTTTTATTTGTTTTTGTAGGACTCTGCAGATGAGTTTATCTGCTGCAGTTTGGCACTTCTTGCCCTGAGCTTTTTGAGACAAAGATTGCGAAGGAAGGAGACGAGGACAAGGGAATGAGGAGGTCCAGGAGGTGGAGCCAAAGGGATAAGAAAAAGAGGCCCCAGGCCCCTGCATGTTTTATCAGCCAAACAGGAATGCTGCTGTAGACATGCATCTGCAAAGGTGGTGCCAGCTGGGTTGGGTCTATAAGTGGGGAGCACTGGGGACCACTGAATTAGTCAGAGGTTCCCCAAGGCTGCTCCTCCTCGATCGCCATATGGCAGAGATTCAAAGGGTGGAGTCCTCTCCCCTCTGGAAAATAGCTGATAAAATTCTTTTCCCTTTTATTTTTCCCCTCTTACATGTAGCCCTAGACAGGATATGGGTGTGGGGGTCAGCAGGCACGAAGGACCCAAAGGAAGAAGAGGAATGCAATGGGGAGGGCCTGGGGGTGTTGTCAGAGTGAGGAGAGGGACAGGCCTTGGAAAGCTTGGAGGAAATAGATACCCTGAGCCTGACAAAGGGGTTCCCTAATTACCTGAAAGGCTTCCTGTTCCAGCCAGTACTCTGTCAGTGCTGCCTGGTGGCCCCTATGTCCCCCACCCCGATTCTGCTCTGTGATCTACCCCACTTCCAACAAAGACAGCCCACTTCTGGTTAGTTGCAGTGCCTGTGCCCATGCCACCTTCTCAAAGGGACAGAAAAAAGAACTTTCCAGAACAAGCTATTTGTTGGGGTAAATGATGAGAAAACAAACCACACAAATCCCCTCCACCCTAAATTTTACAATAATAATAGCATTTCTGCAACGGCCCTATGGTAGCACTTCAAGGCACACTCAGTTATCTCATTTATCCCACAATGTATCCCAGGACAGAAAATGACTCCTAGTATTAACAAAACAAAACAAATCCAAGCAAAAACCCTAGAAAGCTCTTGGGAAGGGCATAAAACTACAATTGGCTCAAGTAGTCTGGCAAGGCTGGGAATGGGGCCTTGTGCCCCATCCCTCCCCACCCAAAGCTGGGATATAGAATTCTCAGCATATCAGTCCAAAGTTTTGCAGAGATTGTGTTGCTCCCCAAACCCCAAGCTCAGCAGACTAAGGCGAGACTGACACCCACCAGCTGAGGAAATAAGGAAAGGGTGGACCTCATTCGGCTGAGGACCAGGTCATCATGAGCTGTGTAGCCAAAGGAGAATGGAGCATCTGATTGGAATCTGCACCACTGGCCAACTCACCCCTACTTTTTTGCTTTTGTTTTTGTTTTGAGACGGAGTCTCGCTCTGTCTCCCAGGCTGGAGTGTAGTGCCAGGATCTTGGCTCCCTGCAACCTCCACCTCCTGGGTTCAAGGGATTCTCCTGCCTCAGCCTCCTGAGTAGCTGGGACTATAGGTGTGCACCACCATGCCTAGCTAATTTTTGTATTTTTAGTAGAGATGGGGTTTCACCATGTTGGCCAGGATGGTCTCAATCTCTTGACCTCATGATCCACCCGCCTCGGCATCCCCAAGTGTGGGGATTACAGGCATGAGCCACTGCGCCCGGCCAACTCACCCCTGTTATGAGGGCCTAGTCTAGCACCCACTCTAGGGTTTTGAAACCTCAGTGATAGCTTTTCCTTGCTCCGAAGCACATGCCCAGGACTGCCAAACAGGGCAACTCAAAACTTCACTCCGAGCTTCCTCCAGCCCAGGGGCAGCTCTCCCCAGCAGGGCGGACCCAAAGGGGGACAACAGAAGAGACTGGGAGCAAAGAGGTCTAGTCCAGGTCACTCTGCAGGGCCATAGTGGTGGCCTTTAGGATGTAGTGAGAGTATAGAATTGGGAGCCCTGGAGTGCTGTAAGCAAAAGGGAGAGCAATGTACAAAGCTTCGAAAGTTTCAAACCTTCCAAGTGCAAAGAGATGAGGTGGAGAATGTCATTCCCCAAGGAAATTAATCGAGTATAAATACGTATACTCGAAGCCTTTTTTTTTTCCAAAGTGAGAGCAAGACCTTAAGAGTAAGGGTATGTGTAGGTGAGTGGGGAGAGTGTTCTAACCCATCTACTAGCTTTAGAACTTGGAGCGGGGGTAGAGGAAGAAAACTCCAAAAGCTAACAAGTTTTGAGTTTGTGCAAGGGTGACGGTTTTTGGTAAGGCGAGCGAGGCTGGGTGCAGAGCAAATTCTGTCTACTTCTACCTCCGCGGTGGGGTTGCTGAAGTGGGAATTGAAACTCAGCTTCCTAATCTTAAATACAAGGATTTTGTTTGGTCGGTTGGTTTTGTTTTTCCTTTTCACGGACTGTTCATTCCGAACTCCCCTGGCCTGGGACCTGGAGCCTCATCCCTGATTCGCTTCCCTCGAATTCCTTAATGTCCACTTCTGGCTCTCCCAGTCCCGGTGCAAGTTGGGCACCCCGGCCCCTTCCCATCTATCAGCTCCGGATCTATACTTTCCGAATCAACCAAGAGCCACAAAACTTTTCCTGCTTCTCTCCTCCCCAGTCTCCCGGTTCTGGCTGCAACTTCGCACTCCGCACCTCTGGCAACCAGAAGAGACCCTGGCATCTCCAAAGCACTTTATCTCAGTCCAAGAGCCAGTCGTGCTGACCGATTCGCACCTCGGCTAACGCACACCCGCGGGGTGGTGGCCTTCCCTTCCCCTCCCACCCCCGTCGGCTCCCAGTTGAGGCGCTGGCCCCAGGGGAAGCCGCAGTGGGCGGCAGTGCAGGGATTGGGCAGGGGTCCCTTCTCTCGGTGAGACTCTGCTCTGTCGTTCAGCCTCCCAGAGAGACTCGACCCTCCCCGCGGCGAAGCCAAGCGGCCGCGGCGCGCGGGCGCTACTCACGCAGCAAACTCAGCAAGTAAAGCGCGGTCCAGCCCCGCGGCATCCTGGGCCCCGCACGCGCTCCCCTGTGGACCAGCATCCTTCCCGCGCCGCTCCTAGAGAGACGCACGGAGTGGAAGACACTCCTCGGCTTGGCCAGGACGCGCTCTTCCCGCCCCCTCCGCCCGGGAGAGGGGTGGGGGATTCTTGCTTTTTTCCTCTCTTCTCCCCTCCCTCTTTAGTCTTGGCAAGGCAGCGCCTCTCCTTGGCTGCTACTAACTTGAGCTCCCCTGGTTGGTCCCAAAGGCGGAGGGCGTTAGGAGGGAGGCTGGGTTGCCGCCGTCGAGGCCAAAAAAGGTGGAGGTTTGTTCGGGCTCCAGATGCCTCGTTCAGCTTTCTGGAGAGGCCCCATCCCACTTCTTCAAGCTCCGCTTCCACTTAACTTTTAACCCCTTTGTGGCAGTCTTGCTGGTGGCCAGGGCAGGGGCAAGTTTCCTCCGATTTTTTCCCCCCTTTTCTTTCCTTTTGATTTTCCTTTATTTTTAAGTTGTAAGCTAGTAACAATCTTGCAAAAGGAATCTACTGTAAGGACCTCAGTTTAGAAGTGTGAGCATTTCGTTAATCAGGTAAAACTTAACCACAATGTGACACATTTAGTGATAGCCTCACAAGATCCTGTGCTGTGTTGTGAGTGAAGCATCAGGAGTGAGCAGGTATACGTGACTGTAAGTATTCATTTTAGCTGTCCAAACCGTTCTTGGAGTCTTTCTTTCTTTCTTTCTTTCTTTCTTTCTTTCTTTCTTTCTTTCTTTCTTTCTTTCTTTCTTTCTTTTTCTTTCTTTCTTTTTCCTGCAAACCTTTTTGTGTTAACTTTTTGTTAACTTGTGTTAACTTTTCCTGTGACCTTCCATAGTTCCCTACCACCATCATCCTAAAGAAAAAGGACTTCCCTGGTTGCCTTCTCCCCGGTTATCCCCTCTCCAGCCCCGGGTCTAAGCCACTAGGGATTTCACCTTGCTGTCCCATCAGAAAAAGGACTTTCTGTGACTCCATCCTCCACCACTTGATAGATCCTTGAGCTTCCTGTTCCTCACCAGTTCTTCTGGGTGTTGGTGAACTGAATAGAAGAAACTGAGCGGGGTAGGCAGCCTAGTCTTGAATTGGGGATGTAGAGATCGGAGAAGAGAGAAGCCAGCCTGGGCAGATGATGGCACCAGGTGGGGGATCAGATAAGGCATAACCTGGGAGAGGCTGCTCTGATATCCAGAGTGGAATCGTGAAATTATACTCAGTTCAGCCTCTTCCATGAAGTCGGTGCCACATAGCCTAAAGGGAAAAAAGAGAAGCCAGACCAGCACTCTGTGGTCATTTCTGATTTCTCTGCAGACACTCTAGCATTATAAAAGTAGGTTTACCTTTATGGTCCATCTCAAACCTACTATGCATTGGGGTTGCACCGGAGAAGGATCTAGGTCTAAAAACAAAACCAAAATCTCCTTATTCTGGTCTTGTTGCCTAGTATTCCTTTAAACAGGGAACAAAGTCTTTCATCACACAATCAGAGCAAAGGCCTGATATGCTAATTTGATTGAATATAACAGAATGGTATGAATCTGTTTCAAAGTGCAAATGGTGATTCAGAACTGATCACATAGTGATGTCAAGGGCCCGGGGACAGAAAGAGCGGCATACACGCATTTTAAAATCAGGCATCGGTCCTTGGGACTCCCAATTAACAGGGAAAAGGAGTTAGCTGCAACACTGCCAGGCCCCCCACTCCCCTCAACTTCCTCAGCTCCAGGGGCCACTGGGTCTGCTTCAGGCACCCAGTGTGCGGTTGTGAACAAATGTGGAGTTGTAATTCCTGCTAGATATGAAAGCTAATTTGGTCCACTTTAACTTCCATTTCCAGATTTTTTTTTCTGGTTACTTTAAATACTATTTGTCTCCCATAGCTGGACCACGGGAAACAGGGGAAGTAACTTGTCTTTCTTTAGTATCTGAACTTCTTAACTAGCTTTGGGAGCAAAGAGAGAGAGAATGATTCTATGGAGCAGAGTTTTCTCAAAGCATGGTCTACACAGAATCAATGGTGAGGGTCAGAATCTGTACTTTGAATAAGTATTCTCCATGACTTATGCACACTGAGGTTCAAGAAGCCCTGGTATAGAAAGAACCCATGCTGGGTACAAGGAGCAAGGGCGAAGTGGATGTCAGGCTTCAGGGAGGAAAAATAGAAGTAGAGGATATGGGAGGCTGGTAAATCCCTTCCTCTGAGAGACCAGGGCTGTTTCTTCTCTGGCTTGCAAGGCTATGGATAGCCCCAGAACCACAAAGCTAGACAATGATTGGCCACTCTTCATATTTTCCAGGGTCACTGAGATTCATCACCCCAAACACACACACCCTTGCCCCAGCCACCCACAAACACAGGTTCTGGCCACTGGACACAAGGGCACCAAGGGACCCCAGCCTTACATTTCCTCACAGGCCAGATAGAGTTGAACTGTGTAGTCCCTTCAAAGTTCTAGCCTTTCTGGGCTGCTCCTCAATTCTCTGCTCTCCTGCTTCATAAGCTGTTGCTAAAAAATGTTAGCTACACTGCACAAAGTGGAGGATACAACAGAAATACACTGAATGAGAGACTGTCTCAGGCCCTTTATAGACCCTTGGAGGTCATGACCACTTTTACTATTAAACATCCCCTACCTCACCCCTCCCCAAAATACACATGTATCATGTCAATCAACCTAAAAGAGGCCCTCATCCTATGTCAAATATAATGTCTTTGATGTTAAAAAAGTAAGGAAAATGGCTGTTATAATTCTGAATTTTAAAATATATTCATTTTGTTCTTATAATTCAAACTTTATTACATTTACATGAAACTATTAAAGAGTTGAATTGCAGTTTACAAGTTGACTGAGTTGACATTTTATAGGCATTTAATGAAAAATTTGTGAACTTTGATTTTCCAATTTTATATTTTGGAACCAAAACTTTTTTCCCACATTGCAAACTTTTTTTTTTTCCCAGTTTGGCAGGGAGAGATCCTTGGCTGTAGAAGTGTTCAGCTGTTGGACTGATGCAGTGACAACCTGCGAGTCCCTTTTTTCCTCTTTCCACCTTCTAGTCTCCCTCCAGCACCTCCTCTTGGCAGAACCTAACCAGAAATCAGCCGACAAAGGAGTCTGGGAACCAGTGTCCTGTGGTAAGTCACCATGATGCAATGTTTGCCTCCATGATAGGCAGCCTATTCCAGAGGCCACAGATCAGGAAGGCTCAGACCAAATTACGATGATCAAATCTCAAGGGTTATGGAATATATTTGAAGCATAGAGCCAGAACCAAGGGGACAGATTTACGGGAGGTTGATACACTTGGGAATGCAAGCAGGGCAAAAGTCCTGCATAGTCTCACAGCCTCAATCATGTGTTTCGCTCTGCAGTGGTATAGTTATGAGGACCAGAACTGAGATTGAGTAAGGGGATCAGCTTGAGGAAGATGCTTGGAACCAAGGTATATTCATTCTATTGAGAGATGTTTAAGGGCAGGTAGGCTTGGCCACAGGTCTTTGTCAGTGTTCTGGGAATCCATCCTTTTTGCCAGCATTTCTTGGGTAGAGCTTATGGGGGGCAGGAAGGTGCCACCAGTAGATGGTCAATTTAGGGATGATACGGACACAAACCCCAAGGTGGCATAATCTATACCTCATGGCCTATGATTTGTTTTTTTCTATCCTTTTCTGCCTGTAAGTAGCACTCTTGTTTGCTCCATCCTTTTGTAGTCTATTCCATTTATTCTGTTTTACATGTCTTGCAGGTTGCTAGCTTACTATAGATTGAGAATCAAGTCTGAAATTTGAAATGCTCCAAATTCTGAAACTTTTTGAGCACTGACATGACACTCAAAGGAAATGCTCGCTGAGGCATTTTGGATTCCAGATTTCTGGAATGGAGTGCTCAACATATAAATGTAATGCAAGTGTTCCAAAATCCAAAAAGCATCCCAGATAAGGGATACTCATCCGGTATTTTTAGCACATCTTTTGAATTCTGCCTATGTCTCACAAATGACTTGCTTACTTTGTATCTGTAGTTAATACATCTGATGAGTTTCATCTACCTGCTTTTCTTGTCCTCTGTATGAAACTGAATATTCTCACATAATAGAGTAAACACACATTATAGCCAGTATCATAGAGAAAAGTACAGAGGAGTGAGGTTGGGGCTGAGGGAGACAAAATAAATAACTAGCAGAAATCCAGTTTTATATAGTTTTCATACAGATAACCATTTTTCTAGTTGCATTTACTGAGTAGTCTCTTCCTTCCCTGCTGATCTGACATGCTATATCTGTCGTGTGTCCACATTTCATACATATGTGGGTCTGGCTCTAGGCTCTCTAGCATTGGTCAGTATGGACACCCCAGTGTCTTCGCCATTGCCTTATTTACTGTAGCATTGAATAAGCTCAGATATCTGTAGGGCAAGTTTTCCTCTCCCAAATTGTCTTCAGAAATGCCCTGACTATTCTTGGCTCTTTGTTCTTCCAAATAATAATAACATATAATTTTATAAATGCTTATCAGATTTCTTCCAAAACAACGATACGGATTTTGATCAAAATTGCTCCATAGATTAACCTGTGGAGAACGGAATCTTTCCTTCGGAGAACTTGATATATATCTCCATTGTTTGAGTCTTCATTAAAGTTTGTAATTTCCCTGTAATGGTTTTAATTCATTTATTGTTAAATGATAAATTCATTTAATTTATTGTTAGATTTATTCCTAGGTAATTTATGTCCTCTAAGACTATGGCAAATACTATCTTCTTTTTAATTATTTTTGTTTCTGGTGTATGAAATTATAATTTATTGTTTATATTAATCTTTTATTGAGCTACCTTATTAAATTCTCTTATTATATTGAAGTATTTATAGATTCTTTTGGGTTTTATATGTAAATGATCATATCATAAGCAAATAGTGATGATTTTATGTTTCCTTCCCAATCCTTCTGCGATTGATTTGTTTTACTTAAGTTAATATACTGGCAAGAACATCTAAGGATAAAAAGAAGTGGTGATCATGCACATTCTCGCCTCATTCCAGATTTTGAAGCACAAACTTCTAATATTTCCACATTTGCTTAATTTTTTAAATGTACTTTTTATTTATTTACCTATCACTTTTAAATTATTATTTTATCTTAGAGACAGGGTCTCGCTATGTTGTCTGGGTTGGTCTTGAACTCCTGGCCTCATGTGATCCTCCCACCTTGGCTTCCTAAAGTGCTGGTATTACAGGAATGAGTTGCTGCAATCGGCCTACATGTGCTTTTTGTCATGTTAACTTTATTCTCTTCTATTCCTATTTTACTAAAATATTTTTTCTTTAGTAATGAACTAATGATTTTTTTCAAATGCCTTATCTATACCTATTAAAGTTACATATGGTTTTTCTCTTTTAATATAGTAGTATGGTGAATTACATTTATAGATTTTCTAACATTAAATCAACTTTGCATACTTGAGTTATACCCAACTTTGTCAGTTTATTATCTTTTTTATACACTGTAGAATTTAATTTGCTAATACAATCTTCTATTTATGATTTTTGCTTCTATAGTCATAAATGAAACAGCCCTATAATTTTTCCTTTTCTTTTCATCATTGTCTGGTTTTGGTATTGGGGTTACGGAGTCCATATAAAATGAGTTGGAGAGTATTTCCCTGTTTTTCTAGTTTCAGGAAAAGTTTTTTATAAGACTAGGGTAATCACTTCCTTTTAAAATTTGTGGGAACTTGCCTGTAAATCATTTGGGCCTAGTATTTAATGTGGGATTATTTAACAATACTGCTTGTATTTTTGTAATCGTTGAATTCTCAGATTTAAAAAAATTTCTTCTTGAGTAAGTTTTGTTATTTTCCTAGGAAACTGGGTATTTATCAAACCTTTCAAATTGTTGTTGATAAAATTCCTATTTGCTTGTTAATCTGTACTTTACCTAGAGTGTGTTCCCTTTTTAATTTGTACTGTTACTTGTTTGTGAATAATTTGTCTTAACTTGTTACAGATATTTAAATTACAAAAGTTTTTAAATTACTTACATGTATATATACATATGTTAAATATACTTCTATGTTACTTCCAATGGGTCGGAGGTGATTCTTACGTTGTGAGAACGCCCTTCTCTTGCCCTTGAGCAGGTGGGGCTGTTTCTTAGAAGGGAGTGAGCTTGGGCTGATCAACCAGTGCAAGGCACCCAAGATAATACCTTGGTGTGTTTCATAGGCTCCTTGGGATGTCAGCAAAAGCAGAAATGGAACGATGTTCAGAACAGAGCTGTAAAATGCAATGCCTTGTGTCCCCCTCCCCTCCAAGCATCATTCTAGGGCTGCCGTCCCAGTTTTGCCCCCTAAGGGACAAGCTTGTGAGTGAGTGAGAAAGATGTGTTGTGTCAACTAGACTACTACAGAATTCACAGCTTTTCTGTCATTGCTACAGCTATTGAGACCTAGTGACCTGAAGCTGAGAGCAGTGGCTCACACTTATAATCCCAGCACGCTGGGAGGCCAAGATGGCTGGATTACCCGAGGTCAGGAATTCAAAACCAGCCTGGCCAACATGGCAAAATCTTGTCTCTGGTAAAAATTACAAAACTTAGCTGGGTGTGGTGGTATGCGCCTGTAGTTCCAGCTACTTGGGAGGCTGAGGCAGGAGAATCACTTGAACCCAGGAGGCGGAGGTTGCAGTGAGCCGAGGTCACTCCTCTCCACTCCAGCCTGGGTGACAAAGTGAGACTGTGTCTCAAAAAAAAAAAAAAAAGACCTGGCGATCTGACATATAAGTGGGGAGAAAAAGCATGTCACAGTATGATGCTATTTTGTTGTGGCAGAGGTAAAAAGTCAGTGTCGGTGGCAATACATGTCTCATATACACACATACTGATTTGTCTCAGTGTTGGAATTGTGGGTAATTTTCACTTTCCTTCTCACTCCAGTATGCAACACTTTTGTTTTTCACAATAAACATGCTACTTTTAGAAACAAAAATACATAAAGCTATTGTACTGTGAAAAGGAAAAGATGTGGCAATTATGCATGACTGTAGTTCATTTCTTTGGATTTGTCAGGTCCTGGGTTGTCCACAGGAGCTGTCAGGTGACAGTGGAAACAGCTTGGCCAAAGGGCTAATGTGTCAGTGATAAGGGCGACTTGAGTAAAGATTCCTTACACCCTGTGAAGCAGCTCTCTGAGAACAGGTCAGAAATCCATTGTTTGTGGATTTGTGTCTATAATTCTGGTGTTGTCTCTGCTTATTTCCCTCTGTAGTGTCTAGGCTTTCAATTGATCTTCCTGATGGTGAAGCCTAAGTCAACATTGCTCATGAATATGACCGACAGCATTTATGCTTCCATTAAAGCCAGATACCAAAGGGGGTTCAGGTTACCCTGGGGGTGAGGGTGTCGTTGATTCAAGAAAACTCCATAATGAGGGATTTATTCAGGAAAACAAAAACAGAACTACTTTGCGAAATGTCCTTCCCCACTTGGAAATTCTCTTTCTGGTGCTACCTAAAGGTAGGTGTAGGAAAATAATTTTTCTCACTAAAGTGTCCAGGAATCTGCCTCAAGGGGCTGGTTCTTCCTGAACCCAATATTGCATCAGTTCATGGCCCAACAGGCTGTGAAAGCTGGGGACTTAACAGCCTTTGTCTCTGTGAACCCAAATAGAGAGCTTTAATGGCATACATCTTATGGAAGCCAAAGCAAAGAGGATGGCTATTTTTAACTTGAGGCAGGAAAATGTGACTGGAAAGGAAACATCTGTCCCAAACTATTCTCTTGAGCTTTATATAGAGGTCCCATCTATCATGAAACCATCAAAAATAAAATAAGGTGTTTGGTCCTGGCCTGGCTCTGAAAGAAAAGGGCAAAGCTTCCTTACTTCACATTTCTCCTGCTTCTTGCCTTTTGAGTTGGGCCTATGGCCTGGAAGAGACCACCTCAGAGGCAGTGCAGGGGGGGATGGCTCAAGGACAACCTAATTCCTGTGAATTTTGTGGACCCCTCCTAGTTTAACATCTTCAACCAAAATGGCCCCACCCTTTAAGGTTCAGATTTTGCAGAATCCCCAGCCAGGAGTCACCAGAGGTCTAGTACTAGGAGAGTAAGACCTTCTAAGGTCTTGGTGCTAAGGTCTCAATTTGGAAATAAGGTCTTGGGACCTTAGAAGGTCTTACACTCCTAGCACCATACCTTTGGTGAGTCCTGACTGGGGAATCTACAGAATTTTCTTGGTGGTTCTGTCTGTTGGTCCTTAAGCAGAGAAGCCATTCTTTCTTCCATGGGCAGCAAGAAAGTTCCTTATTTTTCAAAGACACGCCAGTCTCCTGTGTATCTGGCTGAGGGGACAAAGGGGCAAGGGTGAGCCTGCCAAGTGTCAGAGATGTTTTTGCCTCAGTAGAAGCATTATACATCATTCCTGGGCACACAGAGCAAGGTCAAGTTCATCCATCAGAGCCTCAGGATGAATTAAGTGTTGAAGAAGGTAGGGTTGCAGCAGATGGTGCTCAGGTTGTGCACTGCACAAATCCAGGAGCTCCATATAGTCTGGAATCTATGTCTATTCACATACACAGGAGATGGAGAAGAGGAGAAGCAAGACAGTGTGTTGTTGGCTCAGGGGTTCTCAGTCTTTGTCTTGGAGAATTGATCAGAATATTCATGGTGCTGTTCTGTGTTCTTTTTCTCATTTTCTCTTCCTCTTTTTCTTTTTATTTGATTTTTTTTTCTCTTTCCTGTTTTCAGTCAAAGATTGGGCCAGGAGAAGAACACTTTACTTTTTGTTTTCCAAATTGAGTAGAGAGTTGCCAGGAGAAATGACAAGGAAAGAATAAAAGAGCATGCAGGGATCCACTCCCTCCCTCTCCGGGTGCTCTCTCTGCAAAGCAGTGTCTGAGCAGCAGGGCTTGGAGGGTGAGAAACAGGGTTGCCAAATTGCATAAGTCTCTAAAAAGATCCATATGTCTGGGCTGCACCAAGCCTCTGGGCTCAGGGAGGGGGCCAATAACATCATCTGCTGGATGGGAGTGCAGTTCCCTTCCTCTGGGGAGGATTAGATGTCAGCTTGAATAGATGCTGTTAGGCTTTTGATGACCCAGATTGGGAATTCGGGGTGCCAGTGTTTGAGGTAGGGAGGAAAGAAGAGGAGCACAGAGCAGAGCAAATAGGAAAGATCAAGTTCGTAAACTAGAGTCTCTGAAACATTGAGTAAGAAGGGAGTTAGAAACCCTGGGACATTAAGTTTTCTTTGAAATTTTTTCCCATGCCAGGACATTTTTGGGGAGCCACTGTGCAGATGAATGCCAAACCATTTGCCCACTTCATGGGACGTCTAGACTCTTTATTCCCACAATTAACTCTCTATAGACAAGGGAGAGCTCACTGTCTTCCCCATCACTTCTTTAAGCTCTAAACTGTAGCTTCCTCTAGGGTAGAGGGTAGCAGATGGTGTACAGCTGTGGGACACATCTGGTCTTGCGGGGATCAGAAGAAGACACAGAGGCCAGTTGAAATCCCAGTGGCTACCCTGGAGGCCTGTCTACAAAGATCAGGGTGGTACCCCTGACATCTACCCAGATCCCATCTTGGGCAGACTTCACATTTTTCCTTAGTCCCCCATGCCTCCTCTCTACTCCAGCTTTAACTGGATTACAGGGAGATGATTTTGTGAGAGTGGCCAGGCAGCTGCTTCCCAGATGTGTGCATTCTGCAGAAATGGTCATATCCAAACTGGAGAGCTTTGGGAGGGTTGGTTGGGGACATTAGGGACAGGGCCTCAGAGATTCCTCTGAGGATGTATTAACCTATGGGGAACAAGCCCGGCAACCAGCTGAAGACCCCAGGGTAAAAGATTGGAGCTAGAGAGGGATTGGGAAGGTCTTGGAATGTTCTCAACTCTCCTTTCCAAAGCTCTGTGTCCAAACATATGACTTTACTACATTTGCCAGATGACCTGACTCATTTAGCATGTGTGTGTGTATTTTCTCAACAAATAGAAAATTATCTTCTCTAGGAAGGTCTTGAACCTACCACTTCTCACCTGGAATATCACTGGTATCTACTCTGGTCTCCCTAGCACCATTCTTGAGTTGCTCCTGTCCATTCTTCACACAGCAGGTAGAGAAAAGTACAGTTGGCCCTCCGTTTCTCTGGGTTCTGCATTTGTGGATTCAAAAATATTACCCCTAATATTGCATCTGTATTGAAGATGTGCATACTTTTTTCTTGTTATTATTCCCAAAACAATACAATATAATATCTATTTACATAGCATTTGTATTACATTAGGTATTATAAGTAATCTAGAGATGATTTAAAGTATCCAGGAGGATATGCATAGGTTATATACAAATACTATGCCATTTTATACCATTTTATATCAGGGACTTGAGCCTTTGCAGATTTTGTTACCCACAGTTGGGGGAGGGAATCTTGGAGCCAATCCCTTGTATTTAAAATTAAAACTGGACCATCTCATTCACCTGCTGAAAACCCTTCAATAACTTCCTTTTCTTTGAAAATAAAATAAAAAACTCTTCTCTTCTCAGCCTCCATAAGACCTGAAGAGGCTGGACTCCAACCTGCTTCTCCCACCTCATCTGGTAGACCCTCCCCCTTGCTCCAGCTCCTAAAACTCCCCAAGCTCTTTTCCAACCTCAAGACTTTACTCAAGCTATTCCTTTGTCAAATTGCTTCTCTCCCCTGCTCACTTTCTGCAAAGTGGCTCCCCTTCCTCTTCTGGTCTTCCCTAACCACCCAATTGAAAACAAGCATCTCACCATTCCCTTTATTCCCTCTCATAGTATTTTATTTTAGAAACTCATCATCGCCCTTATCACATTTTACAGTGACATTGACTTGTTTATTTCTTGTCTTCCCCATTTGATTGTAGGCAACATGAGTGTAGAAATCAGGTGTATTTTGTGCTCTGGTGCAGTGTACGCCAAAAATAGACTTTCAACATTTATTAAATGAATGAATAAAGTGTATCTTTATTTTCTTTTGAGTATTCTCCACTCTATTGCTTCCTAAATACATATTTTACTTCACACATCAGTAAAAAAAAGTTTTAACGTTAGGGACTGACCTAGGATTGTCATATACTATTAGAGTCATTTCATAAAGCAAGGTCTTTTTTGCAACCTCAAGATAAGAGGAGCAAAAATGCAGAAAAAGTAAAATCCTTTCCATGAAAGCACAGTTGGTAATATGACACAAGTGGTCTTTGTTTTATGAGGACCTGCAAAGATGTTGGCACAAATAGCGCCTGTCTGCTGATTGACACTTGGAAACCTTAGCCCAAACTTACAGCTTGTACACACTATGACCCCACCTGGCCCTGGTAGAGTTCTTAGTAGAGTTCTTCGTGACTCTGAATGTCTGTGTGGCCCTGGACAAATCATTTTCCTTCTGTGGGGCTCAGTCCTGACCTATCAGGATGCTAGGGTTCTAAGAAGAAAGTGAGGTGATGGCTGAGGCCCCGCTCAGCTCTAAATATACCCACAAACTGTAATATAAAAGGGAGGCAGAGCTGTGCTTTCTACTGAGGGGACTACGGGTGACCCATGTCTGAGCCATGCACTGCTGCTGGTTGCAGGGAGTAGGGTGGTCATTTCTTTGTGTGAGGGGCAGCCAAGGGAGAGAGGGGAAGCAGCCAGAGTGGGTGGCCAGTTCCTGTCTCTGACCCTCGGGGCAGCGCCTGCAGCTCCTGCCAGGCTCCCACACCTCGGCTAAGAATAGCTCAGCTCTTTCCTGCTGGCCTGCAGTCCTCCGGAGCCCAGAGGAAAGAGAACTGGACTGCCTAACCTCAGGCTAGGCTGTCCCTTCCGGCGATTCTCTCCTCCGCTCTGGGGACAAAGGGCTGCTAGGGATTTCAGCTCTAGCCTCTGACGTTCCCATCTAATAATAGTGCTGTGGGATACAGGGCAGGGTGGTATTCAGGCCACCTTCTAAGTGTTGGCAAGATGGAGGCCTTCAAACTGAAATCAAACGGTTCCCAGTGCTAAGAGTTGGAGAATGGGTGCCTAGGGAAGAGAAAGTCATCAGGGACTTCAAGGTAAGCTGAGGTCAGAGGAGGCAGCATCAGACTGAGGCTCAGAGCGAAAAAGAGCTTCTGGTTCTGAGTAGGACCAAGGTGGGTCTGGGCACCTGCGTGGACACCCAGCTCACAGCTGGCTCTGAAGCAGGCGGCCTGAAGACGACACTAGGGGAAACGCCCTAATGACAGATGGTTCACTGGTCCAGAAAGCAAATCTGCATCAGGGACTGGCCCCGTTCTGACTCCTGAGGTGACATCAGGACCACCACTTAGCCCCAGTGACTAAGGTGACCATATAATTTATCACCCAAACAGGGGCACATTTGACCATGAACAAAGGCTGTTTGTTAACAATCACACCAGGATGGCGTGCACAGGTGGGGATTGTCCGGGGAAAGCCAGGACTTCTTGCTCTAGCCACTATACATTGCTGAGTGTCTGTGTTCCTCTCTCCATAGATTTCTCAATAAGAACACATGAGATGCAATCAATTAAAAAAGCGCTTTAGAAATTGTGGCACCACAGAAATACAGGGATTATAACCAAGCTTCCCTGCATTTCACATGTCCTGTCCTTTCTGCATAAATCATGTGGAAGGAAGTTAATTATAGCCGCAGAGGAGCTGTGCTCCAGGGCTAGGAAAGAAAGGAGAACCTTTCTCAGGAAGTCCCGTTGCTGGGCTGGGCTGGGGGCTGCCTGGACGGAGAGATAAGCTGCACCGATGGGTCGGGAGCAGCAGCCTTGGTGGTTTTCTGCTGCCGAAGTCCTGGCCTGCAGGAAACCCCAGGGAGGACCCCTGCATCCTCTTTTATAGCAGAATAATCTTAGTACCCAGTTAACTGCCCACAATCGATACAACTCACTTGAAAAAACAGGCCTAATGTATATTAATTAAGGAGTTTGTTAGGGGCAGATACTCTGTTATGTGTCAGATTCTGGGTTAATTTCTGCAGATTTAACAACAAACAGGACAATAGTCCTGTCTTTTAAGGAACTCACAGTTGAGCAAGTGGAGGCAGAGGGCTAAATGATTTGTGAAGTGATGGAATAATGCTGTTTTGGTGGCAATACCTGTTCCAGAGCCTCTTTTTCAGATTATTGGAGACTTTCACAACCGCCCTTTAAACAGATGATAACTGTCTGTAAAGGAACACATTTGCTAATGCAGTGAAATTTACTGAGAGGCACGATGGAATATTGTGAGGAATATAGGTTTTGGAGTCAGTCAGACCTGAATTTGAATTTTAGCTCTTCTAACTCACAAATTGTGTACTCTTCATCAAGTTTCTTTTTTCTGTTCTCTCTGAATGTGATCAGCAAGTTTCTTAACCCTTCGGAGTTGCCTACTCTGTAAAAGGTAGATAGTAATAGCACCCGCTTCATAAAGCAGTACTTCTACATTTTAACTTATGAACAAATCACCTGGGAATCTTGTGGAAATGCAGATTCTGACTTAGCAGGTCTGGCCTAGGGCCTGGGGTTCTGCATTTTTAACAAGCTCCCAGGTGGTGCTGCTGCTTCTGATCTGAGGACCACACTTTGAGCAGCAAGGTCGTAGGATGTTGAAAGATCAACTAAGTGCTGAGCACACATCTAGCAAATAAGTTTAGTGCTCAATAAATGTACCCATTACTACTCAAATGTAATGTGAAACATGGTCATTTATCTTCATTCAAATATCTCCCCACATTATCATAAGTCAAAAGAAAATGTCTTAAGTCAGGGAAGCACTCCCTACCACATCTCTAGGGTACCATATGAGGCCAGTTCTTTTCATCGTCCATGACGTTAGGAAGAAGAGAGGAATAGAAGATTCAGAATGTATTTCTCATAGCATATAGTTCAGCGGTAATTTTACGGCCCCCAAATCCTCCTGATGTGAGGAGTGGTGGGAACTCTTGTTGAACTGTGGCATCTCTCCTGCTGAATGTGGATGCTGTGAAGGTAACACTTTCAGGCCCAATGTGAACAGCAAATACCAACGGTGAAGTGCAGATATCCAACACATGACTAAAGGCCACATATTTTTGTAAGCTTTGGTGGTTTTAAGATATGGCCCCAAATTTGTTGATGCCTTTATTATTGAGAGGCAGGCTCTAGGTCCCCCGCCCCTTAAATCTGAGCTAGTGTGTGACTGCTTCAACTGAGTAACACAGCAATGCTGCTGTGTGACTTCTGAGACCAGAGCAGAAAGTGCCCTGCAGCTTCCCCTTGTTTCCTTTGGAATGCTTGCTCTCCTGACACACTCCCTGTCTTGGATCCCAGCTGCCGCATGCCACAGGAGAGGCCCTGCCTAGGCGCTCTGGTTGACAGCTTCAGCTCAGCCCAGCCTTTCAGTAATCCCAGCGCAGGCACCGGGCATGTAAACGAAGGAGCTGCCAGATGCTTCCACCTCCCAGTTGTTCAAGTTACCCCCAGCCATTCCAGCTTTCCCAGCTGAGGCCCCAGGCATGGTGGAGCAGGGACAAGCCCTTCCTGCTGTGCTCTGACCCACACACTTTATGAAGAGAATAAAATGCTTGTTGTTCTATGCCAGTAAGTTCTGGCATAGAGCAAGTAATTTGTTCCTCAGCAACAAATAATTCAAACATAAACATTATTTTTTTATTTAGTTTAAAAAATAAATATGATACTTAAGCAGAATACGTATGGAAAAAAAATTTTAAATGTCGTATTTAAAAATTAAACTTTATATAAAATTAGCTGAGCATGGTGGCACATGCCTGTAATCACAGCTACTAGGAAGCTGAGGCAGGAGAATTGCTTGAACCCGGAAGGTGGGAGTTGCAGGGAGCTGAGATGGCACCACTGCACTCCAGCCTGGGCGACAAGAGTGAAACTCCATCTCAAAAAATAAATAAATTTTAAAAAATAAAAATTAACATTAACATTTATCTTGATAAATATATCTTATTTACATATATTAAATATTATGCATATTATTACATATTATTTATTTGTTACACAGTTATTAGTCCATTAGGTTTTTAAAAGTAAATATCAACAGCTGGGCCTAGTGGCTCCTGTCTGTAAATTTCAGCAACTTGGGAGGCCAAGGCAGGAGGATTGCTTGAGGCCAGGAGTTCAAGACCAGCCTGGGCAACATAGCAAGACCCTGTCTCTACAAAAATAAAATTAGCTGAGATTTTGAGGTTACGTTGAGCTATGATCAGACCACTGCACTTCAGCCTGAGTGACAGAGCAAGACACTATCTCAAAAAGAAAAAGTAAGCATCAAATCTCTAACAAATTAAATTTAAATTCCACGATTAAGTATTACATCATTAGCAGAGGGAGATTACATAGTGGGAAAAAAATCAGGCTTTGGAATCAGACAGAACTGGGTTTGAATTCTAACTTTAAAAGTTACTCAGTTGTGTGATCTCAAGTGGTTTATCTTTCTATATCTCAGTACTCTAATCTATTAGTTTATTAATATCTACTGCATAGGGGCTGTGGAAGATATTGAATAGAAGTAATTATACCACATAAGTAATAATAATTATTGTTGTTATTATTTCCAGAAAGATCTCTCAAGGAAAATGTGCAGTGATAATTACAAGGTAGTTACAAGGGCAATAAGTGGTAAGTGTAAGATGGGAACCTAAACAACCTGTTGTGAGGCAGACGGAGAGGTTTCTGAGGAAGCCGCCCCTAACTGAGTCTTAAAATGAGTAAGAATAACTAGGTTAGATATTCTCAGACTTTGGAATTTTTTTAAATTTCCAAAAAATGTTGGGGACAAATCTAGGGAAAAATACTTTTAAAAAATCAATTTTCTAGGATGGGTGCAGTGGCTCACACCTGTAATCCCAGCACTGGGAGGCCAAGGCAGTAGAATTTCTTGAGGCCAGGAGCTCAAGACCAGCCTGGGCAATATAGTGAGACACTCTCTTTGTCTCTTAGAAAAGTAAAAAGAAAGCAATTTTCTAAAATTTTATGTAAATTCAAAGAGCCAAGAATAGCCAAGCCAATCTTGAAGAGAACAACGCTTATATTTATATTTTTATAAATCAAGATCTATCATAGAGGTAGTAACTAAGGTAGTGTGGTTTTGGAATGAGGATAGACAAACTGATGAATGGAACAGAACAGAGTCAGAAACACGCTTATCTGTGTTTGGTCACATGATTTATGTCAAAGGTGACAACTCAGAGATGATGACAATACAGAAGAGCAATAGACAGGTGTGCAGAGAAGAAGAAAAGAGTATCACAGAACCCAAGGGATGAAGGGATGAAGGAACTTCAAGAAGAAAGGAGAGATCAACAGTGTCAAATACAGTAGGTGTCTATGAAGCTGAAAAATTACTTTGAATTTGACTTGCAATGCGATGTTAACACCTTAAAATGGGCCCTTCCAGTCAAGTGGACAGGAGTCAGATTATAGTGTTTTGCAGAGTGAGTAGAAGTGATGGGTTAGACATAGGAAGCCTGGGCTGTTCCTCCAAGAACCTGGGTGAGAAGGGAAGCAAAAAAGTCACAAGTGTATAAGCAACAGGTGTTGCTTATTTATTTGTTAAGGCTAGCAGAGACTTAAAATATGTTTCTAAGCTGAGAAGATGAAAGTTGAGAGGAAAAAGAAAATACATGTCATTGAAGATGTATTATATTGCTAGTCTAGAGGAAATTCAGTGTATTCCAGGAGAGAGACGAAGATTAAGCGTCAAGAACAACAGGTGGATAAACTGAATTTTATGTATCTTTGAAGGTCTCCAGAAACTATTATAATAATAGCATTTCAGTTAAAATAGCCTCAATGCTTGGACATTCTCAGTTATGTCTCAAAGGTCTTTTAGCTGCTTAAAAAATGTATTTTGAAATACTTTGGGCATAAAAAAGGCTATAAAGAGCAATGTAAAGTACTTATGAATCCTCCATTCACCTTAAGAAATGCAACATTACCAAAAGAAGTGAAGAATCCTTTGGCTCTCATTTCTGATCATGACTTCTCCCCTCCCCAATATCTTCAAAGGGAATCCTCATCCAGAGTTTGCTGTTTATTGTTCCCGAGCATTTCTTTATACAAAACGTATATTTGCACTTATCTCTAAGGGATATATACATTGTCTTACACTTTTGTATATTTTAAATAAATGACATCATACTGTATATTCTGCAACTTGGTTTTATTCCTCAATGTGTTTGTGAAATTGATTTTTGCTGACACATGTAACTCCAGTTTATTCATTTTTACTGATGCGTGGCATTCCATTATGTGGATATAACATAATTTATTTATTTCTCACCTATTGATATTTCCAGTATTTTTCAATTACAAACACTGACATAATGAACAGTCTTGTACATGTTACCACATACACATATGCAAGCAATTATTTATGGTATATACATACCTAGAGGTAAGATTGCTGAGTTGTTGACAAGTGAATATGCTCAGTTTCAGTAAAGCTAAATTCACAAATTCTTCTTTGGTGTGGTTGTTGCTATTGATCAGGTCTGGAAAAGTCTCAGCAGTTATCTCTGCAAATATTTCCTTTGCCCCATATCCTCCATCCTTTCATTCTGGAGCTCTAACTGAATACTGATCAGAACTCCTCAATATGTCCTCTATATCTCTTAACTTCTCTTTCATATTTTCTACCTCTTTGAATATCTGAGCTGCATTTTAGCAATTTTTTCATTTCAATTTTTTGTTTTTGAGTCAGAGTCTTATTCTGTCCCCCAGGCTGGAGTACAGTGGCACAATCTCGGCTCACTGCAATGTCTGCCTACCGGGTTCAAGTGATTCTCATGCTTCAGCCTCCCGAGTAGCTGGGTTTACTTGCACCACCATGCCTGGCTAATTTTTGTACTTTTAGTAGAGACAGATTTTGTCACATTGGCCAGGCTGGTCTCAAACTCCTGCCCTCATGTGATCCACCCACCTCAGCCTCCCGAAGTGCTGGGATTACAGGCATGAACCACTGTGCCTGGCCTTCATTTTTGTTTTAATGTTTTATCACTTCTTCACCTTTTGGTTAAGAGCAAGTGTATTATCTATTTTATCATTTACTCATTCAACTAATTATTTCTTCAGTTGTACTTTATTTTAAATCATATATTTTAATTCTAATCCTTGATTTTTTTGCTACAAAATACATTACACGGGTACAGGATTCCAAAATTGGATTGCTTCAAGAGATGTTTACATTTTTAGGGTACAGATTATTTATCAGATATATATTGTAATATCTTCTCTCAGTCTGTCATATGTCCTTTTTAAACATGATTTCTTTTGCTCTATAGAAGTTTTCAACTTTAATGTAGTCTAATTCATCAGTCTCTTCCTTTATGATTTGTGCCTTTGGTATCTGGTATAAGTTTTTTCCTACATTGTAATCTTAAAAATATGATCTTAGAATTTTATCCAAAAATCTTAAGTTTTTACATTTTGTCTTTAATTCTATTGGAATTAATATTGATTTTGTAATGATGTTGGTATCCAGTATTACTACTTTACATGAGGCTCATTGGTCCAGCATTAATTAGTGACAGGCATACCTCAGAGATATTGCAGATTTAGTTCCAGACCACTGCAGTAAAGCACATAGCTCAATAAATCAAGTCGCACTTTTTTTGGTTTCCCAGTGCATATAAAAGTTATGTTTACCCTATACTATAGTCTATTAAATGTGAAATAGCATAACGTCTATAAAAACAATCTACATACCTTATTTTAAAAATACTTTATTGCTAAAAAATGCTAATGATCATCTGAGCCTTCAGTGAGTAGTAATCTTTTTGCTGGTGGAGAGTCTTGCCTTGATATTGATGGCTGCTGACTTATCAGGGCAGTGGTTGCTGAAGGTTGAGGTGGCTGTGGCAATTTCTGAAAATAAGACAACAATGAAGTTCACTGCATTGATTTAATCTTGCTTTCAGGAAAGATTTCTCTGGAGCATAAGATGCTGTTTGACAACATTTTACCCACAGTAGAACTTCTTTCAAAATTGGGGTTAATACTCAAACCCTGCCACTGCTCTGTCCGCTAAGTTTATGTAATATTCTAAATCCTTTGCTGTATTTCAACAGTGTTCAGAGCATGTTCACAAGCAGTAGATTCCATCTCAAGGAATCACTCTCGTTGCTCATTCACAAGAAGCAACTCAACTCCTCGTCTGTTAAAGTTTGATCATGAGATCACAGAAATTCAGTCCCATCTTCAGTCTTCACTTTTAATCCTAGTTCTCTTGTTATTTCCATCACATGTGCAGTTACTTCCTCTACTAAAGTCTTGAACCCTTCAAAGTTATCCATGAGGATTAGAATCAACTTCTTCCAAACTCCTGGTAATGTTGATATTTTGACCTCCTCCCATGAATCACGAATGTCCTTAATGGCATCTAGAATGGTGAATCCTTTCCAGAAGGTTTTCGATTCACTTTGCTGAGATCCATCGGGGGACTCACTATTTATGACAGCTATAGGGTTATAAAATGTATTTCTTAAATAATGACTTGAAAGTCAAAATTACTGCTCGATTCACAGGCGGCAGAATAGGTGTTATCTTAACAGGCATGAAAATATTCATCTCCTTGTACATCTCCATCAGAGGTCTTGGGTGACTAGGTACATTGTCAATAAGCAGTAATATTTCGAAAGTAATCTTTTTTCCAGAATGGTAGGTCTCAACAGTGGGCTTAAAATATTCAGTAAAGCATCATGTAAATAGATCTGCTATCATATCTGGGCTTTGTTTTTCCATTTACAGAGTACAGGCAGAACAGATTTACCGTAATTCTTAAGAGCCCTAGGATTTTCAAAAATAGTAAAGAAGCATTGACTTCAGCTTAAAATCATCAGCTGCATTAGCCCCTAACAAGAGTCAGCCTATCCTTTGAAGCTCTGACGTCAGACATTGACTTCTACTTAGCTATAAAAACCCTAGATGGCATTTTCTTTCAATGCATAGCTGTTTCATCTACATTGAAAATATGTTGTTTAGTGTGGCCACCTTCATCAGTGATCTCGCCTAGATCTTCTGGATAACTTGCTTCAGCTTCTACATCAGTACTTGTCGCTTCACCTTGTATATATGTTATGGAGATGGCTTCTTTCCTTAAACCTCACTAACCAGCCTCTGCTGGCTTCCGGCTTTTCTTCTGCCACTTCCTCACCTTTCTCAGCCTTCACAGGATTGAAGAAAGTTATAGCCTTGTTCTGGACTAGGGTTTGGCTTCAGGGAATGTTGTGGCTGGTTTGATCTTCTATTCAAACCACTAAAACTTTATATCAGCAATAAGGCTGTTTCACTTTTCATTGGCATAACAATTTTATTTCCTTCAAGAACTTTTCCTTTGCATTTACAACTTGGCTGTTTCATGCAAAAGGCCTAGCTTTTGGCCTTTCTCAGCTTTCAACATTCCTTCCTCTCTAAGCTTAATTATTTCTAGCTTTTGATTTAATATGAGACATGTGTGACTCTTCCTTTGTACTTAAACACGTAGAGGCCATTATAGGGTAATTAATTGGCCTAATTTCAATATTGTCATATCTCAGGAAATAGGGAGGCTTGGGGAGAGGGAGAGAGAAGGGAGAATGGCCAGTCTGTGGAGCAGTCAGAGAACACACAAGATGTATCCATTAAGTTCTCTGTCTTTTATGGGCACAGTTGAAGACATGCTCCAAAAATGACATTAGTAACGTCAAATATGACTTATCACAGATCACTACAACAGATATAATAATAATGAAAAAGGTTGAAATATTGCAAGAATTTTCAAAATGTGACACAGAGGCAAAGAGTGAGCACAGGCTGCTCAACAATGGTGCCAATGAACTTGCTGGATGCAGGGTTGCCACAAACTTTTAAATTGTAAAAAACTCAGTATCAATATGGAGAGACACAATAAAGTGAGGGGTGCCTATCAGAGTCAGTCTTTTCTTTATCAATCTTAAATGTCATTCCTATCTTAGATAAATGTTCCATGTATGTATATTTCCGGATGCTCTAGTCTATTCCATTCATTTATATTTCTATCCTGTGTCAATACCTCACTATCTCAATGACCATAGCTTCGAAATAAATCTTGATATATAGATGGTAGGGGCAATCCCCTCCACTTCATCCTTTTTCTTCAAAAATATCTGGACTATCATTGAACTTTCACTTTTTCATATAAATTTTAGAATGAACTTACCCGGAAAAACCATGCTGGCTTTAAAAAATTATAAAATTATAATTATGGCAAATAAAAAGATTAAATTGGAGATGCAGGAGAGTTCATGATATTAAGTCTATCTGTACATGAATGTCATAAAGCTAATTGTTAAGTCTTTTTTTTTTTTGAAATGAAGTCTTGCTCTGTTGCCCTGGCTGGAGTGCAGTGGTGCCATCCTGGCTCCCTGAAACCTCCACCTCCCGGGTTCAAGCTTTTCTCCTGCCTCAGCCTTCCTAGTAGCTGGAACAACAGGCGTGGGCCACCATGCCCAGCTAATTTTTGTATTTTTAGTAGACATGAGGTTTCACCATGTTGGCCAGGCTGGTCTCAAACTCCTGACCTCAGGTGACCCACCTGCCTTGGCCTCCCAAAGTGCTGGGATTACAGGCATGAACCACCGCGCTTGGCCTGTTTAAGTCTTTTTTAATGTCTCAAAACATTTTATCATTTTCTACCCCAAATAAATGCAGTTTTGCTGTTAGATTCATTCCTGGGTAACTACTGCTTGCCATTACCAATGGTATCTAAAAAATTTGTTGTGCCGTATAGGAAGAAACCAATTTTTGTACATTCATACAATCAGTAACTTGGAACTTGAATTTATTTTAAATATACAAAATCAAATCAACAGTGAATATGACAGGTTTGTCTTTTCTTTTACATTTATTTATTTATTTTTGTTTTCTTGCTGCACTGGCCAGAACAGAAAGCATGATGTTAAATAGAAGCAATGAATCTGGACATCTTTGGTCTGTTCCTGATTTTAAAGGAAATGTTTCCGACATTTCACCAGGAAGAATCATTTCCTTTAAGTTTAGACCAATGGTTCTCAAACTTCTGTGTGTATCAGAATTTCCTTGACCAGTGAATCACAACAATCACAGATTGCTGGATCCCAGCCCCATGATTCCTGATTCAGTAGGTCTCAGGTAGAATCAGAGAATTTTCATTTCTAACAAATTTCCAGGTGCTACTGATACTGCTGGCCCAGGGACCACATTTTGAGACTCACTGGATTAGACATAAATTTTGTTGGAGACTGACTGCTGTTTTCAATTCTCTTACCTATTCTTCCCTTCCCCCTTGGTAATAGAACCCTGATTTTTAGTTGAGAACATTGCAGCCCAGGGAAAAGACTACAATTCCCAGACTTACTTATTGTTAAGTGTGGCCATGTAACTAAGTTTGGGCCAAGAAAATTAAAGCCAAGTTTTGTGTGAGATGTCTGGGAAGACTCCTTAAAAGAGAGATGTTCAGGTTATATATTGCTATGAAGGAAACTGCATAACCTCAGAGGCTCAAAACAAACATTTAACTTTGCTCACAGTTTCACAGATCAGGAATTCAGAAAGGGTCTGGCTGGATGGTTTATCTCTGATCCACATGGTGTCAACTGAGATAGCTACGGCTGGGGCGTCCACTTCCAGGATGACTTCTTCACTCTTACGTCTGGCACCTCTGTGCTCCTTGATCTCTTTTCACGTGACTTCTCTTCCTCCAGGGCCTTTCTATGGAGCTTGGGCTTTTCCCACAGCATGGTGGTCTCAGAATAGTCAGCTTGAGCCTGGTTGCTAGGAGGAAGGAAGCAGGAGCCATGAGTCCAGTTAAGGGATACGCCCGGAATTGGCACAGTGTCATTTCTGCACACTTTATTGGTCCAGGCAGAAAATCTTTCAATATTCATGGGAGTAGAGAAATAACTCCATTCTTTGGTGGGAGAATGGAAAGGTCACATTGCAGAAGAACATTCAGGATGAGAGATATTGCTGTGGCCATATTTGGAAAATAGGAACTGCCACAGGAGGGATGGGAAGCAGATGTATGATGGCTGTCTTGGACCATGAAATTGAAGCCAAACATTGTGATGGCCAACTAGAGAGAAGCCTACGTCCCTGATGATGCCATAGAATCACTATACCATCACTGTTGTTAGCCTTTGAATGCCACATGCACAAGAAAGAAATGATTTTTTTTTCTCTTGATGTTTGAAGGAGATTTCTGTTATGTGCAGATGATTGTAATTCTAATTAATACAATACTCTTTTTTAACATGAACCAGTGTTAACCTTTGTTAAATTTTTTCTAGAATCTATAGCGGTAATCATAGTTTTTTCTTTAATTGGTTAGTATAGAAAATGATGGTAGTACATTTTTTCAATTTTGTGTATGTGTGAGAGAGGGGGGAGAGAGAAAGATTTAATACATTGCTGGCTTTGATTTTCTAGGCTTTTTTTTTTTTTTTTTTTTTTTTTTGAGACAGAATCTCGCTCTGTCACCCAAGCTGGAGTGCAGTGGCACCATCTCAGCTCACTGCAATCTCCACCTCCTGTGTTCAAGGTATTCTCCTGCCTCAGCCTCCTGAGAAGCTGGGACTACAGGTGTGCACCACTATCCCTGGCTAATTTTTGCATTTTTAGTAGAAACAGGGTCTCACCTTGTTGGCCAGACTGGTCTCGAACTCCTGGCCTCAGGTGATCCACCCACCTTGGCCTCCCAGAGTGCTGGGATTACAGACGTGAGCCACTACACCTGGCCGATTTTCTAGTATTTTGTCTTGAATTCTGTATCTCTGCTTATTAATGGGTTGATATGTGATTTTTCTTTCTTACTGTCCTAGTATGTTTTTGCTTCAAAGTTCTATTAGCCTGGTAAAATAAGTGGTTAGTATTTCTTCTTTGTCTATTATCTGGAGGTATTTATATATATTGGAATTACTTGTTTCTTGACTGTTTTACAGAACTCACCACTAAAATGTCTGAGTCTTAGGTGAGAATGTATCTGTGTGGGTAAATTTTTATCCTTATTCAACTTATTTAATAATTATAGCAATATGCAGATTTTCTATTTATTTTTTAGTCAGTTTGATGTGCAATATTTTCTCTTTGACCGAAGTTTTCAAACTTTAACATATGTAATTGTTCAATAGTCTCGATATTTAAAACTATCTTCTATGTCTATAATTATGAGTGATTTTAAAATTCCAATATTCATTATTTTCCTTCTTTCTTTTTTAAAAAAATTAAAGGAAGGAGACCACCTCTCTTATTGCCTCATACCTCAGAAAAAGAAAGAGGAAGTAAAAGTTAAAGAAAGGCAAAAATGAGATCAACAGTCAGACAGCCCGGTGCTGCACCCCAGGCCTGGTCTGGTAGTTAAAAAATCAACCCCTGACGTAACTGCTTGTATTATCTATAGATTCCAGGTATTGTGAAAGCATTGTGAAAGCATGAGAAAGCATTGTGAAACTTTCTGTTCTGTTCTGTCTTGATTACCAATGCATGCAGCCCCAGCCACGTACCCCATGCTTGCTCAATAGCTCACGACTCTTTCACATGGACCCCCTTAGAGCTGTAAGGGGCAGGCATTTCTCTCTCAGGGAGCTTGGTTTTTGGGATGCAAGTCTGCCAAAGGTCCCGGCCGAATAAAGTCACTTCCTTCTTCAACCCGGTGTCTGAGGAGTTTTGTCCAAGGCTCGTCCTGCTACAAAATCAATCTAGTTACGAAGTGTCAGTCTTTAAAATCTCAAAACATCAACTTTTGACTTTGTTCTCTGTGTGTATTCTGTTGTTCTTTTTGCAATTTCTTAAGACATTTAACGTATTCATTTCCTTTCTTTTTTATTTTCTAATATAAATATTTAAGTCTGCAAAATCACCACTAATATCACCTTTTCTGTGTTACACATAATCGGATATGTAGTATTTTACTATCATTTAAGCTTATGTTTTTTCCGATTTCCACCTTGATTTATTCTTCAGTACATGGATTTTTTAGAAGCATTTTTAAATTTTCAAAAATCTTGGGTTTGTTATCTTTTTTAAAAAAACCACTTAGTTCCATTTTGGTCAGAATAGATAGTATCTATGATATGACAACTTTCCTACTTACAGAGACTTGTTTAATGACCTAATAATACATGTTCATAAGTGTTGCTTTACTTGAGCAGGTGTACATTTGCCAATTGGTAGATTCAGAGTACTATATATGGCTACTGGAATAAATGTTGATAATATCATTTAAATCTACTGGTAGTTGATTGCTTAGTCTATTAATTTAATATTGTTGTGGTGATTGCATTAAAATATTTCACTAAGTATGGAGATTTTTGATGTTTTCTTTTCATAGTTCTGTCAATTTTTGCTTTATATGTTTGAAACTATATTATTAGGTATAGAATAGGATAGAATTAAAACAATATGTAATTATCTTAATCTTCAGTAAGCTTTTTGCATTAGTCTTTCTTGTTTGATATTAATATAAATACATGAGTTTTTTTCTATTACTATTTGCCTGAATTACTAACTTGCCTCTTACTTTTGACATTTCTGCATCTTGTGTCTTTACATTTAAGATGTGTCTTTTGTAAACAGTATAAATCTGACTTTTCGTTTTAATCATCTCTGTCCTTCAATTGGTAAGTTTTTAGTCTACTTGCAATTATTATAATTATTTATTCATTTAGATTTATTTCTACCATTGTATTTCATGTTTCCTATTTGTCCTACTTTTAAACACTCTTCTTTCTTTATTTTTGTTTTTTTAGATAGGTCATTTTTCTTAATTCAATTTTTTTCCTCTTACAGTAATTTGGAAGTTCAGTGTTCTATTTCAATTATTTGAGAGGTTAGACTTAAACTTTTAGCAGTGTATTAATCTTAACAAAGTCCAAAATTAATACCTCCATTTTTTTTCAAACATTCAAGGATTTTCCCTTTTGTCTTACATGATATTGTATTCTGTCAATTGAGATCTATTTTCATTCGTTTTTCATCAGCAAATATTTATTGAGTGCTTACTATATGCCAACACTGTCATGGTAGCACACAATACATCAGTAAACAAAATCTTCTAAAATAAGAATTCTTAACCCCCACCCTTATGAGGTCAGCCTATAGTTAAGAGTTCTAGGGGTACTTTTTTTTGTCCCTACTCCACCACACCCCCGAAGTCCAGATGCAAAAAGAAAAATTTTCTTGTGATTTATCTTTATATAAACTGACAGAAATAAAAGTGGAAATAAACAATTAAATTGCACATACACACACATTTGTAAAATATATATACATATATGTGTATGTGTGCATATCCATGTGTGCATATAAACAGACACAGATTTTATAAAAATATATCCCTATGTAGTTTAAAGACTCCTATTTTTCACAGAGCTGATTATTAAAAATAAAAGTCAAAAAAAGCAGAAAAAGAAAAAAAAGCATACCTTCTAATTACCCCTGTCTGCATCAACCACATTCCTCTCTTTTTACAAACATTTTTGGCATTTACCTCCATATTTCTTTTAAAAACATGCTTACATTACCACTTCCTGATTTTTTATCTCAGTCGTTACAAGTAAATTCCCGAGGTTGGCAGACCAGGTTTAGCTGTTTTGCTTTACCTCCTCCATTATACCATTCACTCTCCTGCCCCACAAAGTTAATTCCAGAAATGACAATAGATAGTTCATTTTGCACAGTTATATCCTAATACTGATGTGGACCAACTTTATTTTGCATTTACTATTTTAAATTATACAAACTCTATTTAAAGGTGAATAAAGTAACTTAAATATTTTCTGCCTTTTCTGAACTACTTTTTATTTTCCCTGCTAATAAACATAGTCTTGAGTTTTTACTTGGTGTGGGTTTTGTTCATCTATATAGCTGAGTGCTTGATAAGTCTTTTGTCTCTGGAAACACATATCTGGCCATTCGGGGTGTTAAAAGAAAAACTTTAGACAAATTCAATTTAGCAGAATTAATTAATTAATTAATTAATTAAATATGAGACGGAGTCTCACTCTGTCACCCAGGCTAGAGTGTAGTGACGTGATCTCGGCTCACTGCAACCTCCACCTCCGGGGTTCAAGCTATTCTCCTGCCTCAGCCTCCTGAGTAGCTGGGATTACAGGTGTGTGCCACTACACCCGGCAATTTTTTTTTTTGTATTTTTGTATTTTTAGTAGAGACGGGGTCTCACCATGTTGGTCAGGCTGGTCTCGAACTCCTGACCTTGTGATCCATCCGCTTCTGTCTCCCAATGTTCTGGGATTACAGGCGTGAGCCACTGCACCAGGCCAGCAGAGTTTATTTAAGCAAGAGTGATTCATGAGTCAGGCAGTAACTAGAATCAATAGAGGTAGCACAGAGAGCAAAGTGGAGCTCTCTGAAAGTGGAGCTCTTTATAGACAGGAGGAGGTGACACACAGAGATAGCTTGCTTGGATACAGCACTGCATTTGCCTTATTTGAACATGGTCTGATTAGCTGGCAGCCTGTGACTATTAATTGTTGCAAGAATATTCTTAAGGTGGGTTGCCATTTGTGTACATGCTGAGGTTGCAGTTTGCTATGTAAGAATTCAGAATACGGAGGCAGCTTAGGCCAAATTTAATTGAATTTAATAGGGGAAAATATCTTGAACTATTTTGTTGTCTGGGTATTGAAACTTTCTGAACTAGCCCTCTGGCTTTCTTTTCTTTTCAATAATATTTTCCATCTTGTGTTTTACTTTAGCCTGGGTGATTTTCAACTCTTTTATTACATTTTGTTTTCTGAATGTTGTTTCTTTTCTTTTTTGTGTTTTGTTTTTGGCATTCTGGGTTGTTTTTGGTAATATCTTTTCTTCTCTCATCCCTTTGAGAAAAGAAAATATATTAGTATCTTTCCACATCTCTGTGAGAATATTAATGATAGTTCTTTTAAAAAATGTTTTTTTCTTCCTGCATAGTCTCCATTTTTTCTAAGTTGCTTTACCACACTGTTTACATGGTTTTTGTTTGTTTGATTTGGTTTAGATGCATCATGATAGAGGCTTTCTTTGCTATCTAATGGCCCTTGAGTGTCTGTTCATATTTACTGGCTATGGGAGCACCAGTGACCTGATTGGAAGCTCTGAGAGTGAGGGTTTGGGTTGCGGCTGAGACATATCTTTGGGGAACTCCTTGGCATCAGTAGCTTTGGATCTTCCTCTTGTGTTTGTCAGAGGCTCCAGGAAGTCTTCCATTCTCCTGTCTGGGATGTTTAGTGCTAGCTGCATACGTCCTGGGAACTAGTGAGAGAACAGGCTAAGGATCTCAGCATTCAATTGATGCTCTGTTTTCAGAATTATGCACCTGTCCTAAGCAGGGCCTGATGTCTGGAAGTCTCGTGATTGTCTTACATCCTTCAGTGACTAAATCTCTGGTCACTTTTCTGCATTTGGGAAGGGACAGTTACCTATGGTATAGGAGGAGGAACAAGTAGGAGGGAGGTGGAAATGTGGAGATTAACTGCTTCTTAAAATGACTTGCAATCAATTATTTCATTTTTAACTTTACCTTCATTTCCTAGAGGTTCCTCCTGCCAGTTCTAAGCTTTTGGGAGATTTTAAAATTAAAAGTCTGGTTTTTTTTGTTTTGTTTTGTTTTGTTTTTAATTTCCCCAGTATAGGATTAGGATTCACCCTTGTAGAGTTCTTCTAAGTCAGTTGCTGCTCTTTGATATGTTTTTAAGCTTCCAGTATTTTACCATTACTGATTTTCTCCTGCACCTCTTTATTCCTGTGAATTAAAAATTTTCTTTGCTCCCATTTTAGTGGGGTTTCAGAAAGGGATAACAGTAAATGATAAAATAATCCTTGTATGCATCCAGAAGTAGCATGCATTTTTTCTGATTCTCCTTCGGTGAGTAAGCATGGTTCTTCAGGAAGTGTGGCCCTGTGGTTCCACCAACAGTGCTCTCCAGAGGTCTTGGTTCAGGTCCCACAGAAAAAAGGCGTTATTTCTTTTCCCCTTTATTATGGTTTAAATCAAAACTTCTATTTGACCAACTGAAAAAATTCCTCTGGACAGCTTGGCATGGAGCACGGATTTATAAATCTGATTTCTTATTCCTTTAGGGATTTCTTTTACATTTTGAGAGCTCAGCTTTGTATTTAAAAGGATGGATGTCTCTCAGGACTGGCAATGGTTACTTAGGCAGATAATGTTATACTGATCCATTCATTTTACAAGCAGTATTTAACCCTATGTGTACCCTGTGCTTGAAGGTATAGAGGGATATGTCCCTATTGTACATGTGTCCAAGAGGACTAGCTAATTGAACAGAATAAAGCAGATTTGAGCAGTGTCCCTAATTGAGCACAAAAGGGTCTGCCAACACAAGATTTTGGAGAACCACAAAGTAACATATAAGGAAGGGCACGCCTACAGGTTATAGTCAAAGGAGGCTTGGAAACACGGCAGGAATTGGATCATTGGAAGGAGACATTTTAATTTGACACACACACAAAATGGAGAGTTAATATTTCCTGAACCTGAAGCTGTTATGATCAAATAGTGTTTCACCAGAGAATTCTGAGAGATTTATATATTGACCATGGAGACAAGGAGGGACAGGGACGACCAGAGATAGAGAAACCAGCTAGGAACAACTGTAATAGTCCATGGACCAACTGTGGCTTTCACATTCATTTTTTTTTTCTTTTTGGAGAAAGGTAATTTGTAAAGGTCTCAACTATTTCAAATGTGTGCGTTGTTTTTTTAAAATTTGATTTAGGATTCAAACTTTACTTCAGTATCAGAGGACTCTTTGAAGTTCTCTTAGACACATTATCTAGAGTCATTTGCTTGCCAAATATTTCTAAGTAGCAACAACAAAAAAATTAAATTCTTTGTAGTTAGAAGGCCTTTCTAGATGTGAAAAAGAACATTTGCTCATAACACCATTTAATTCTGCTTTCAGTCTGTGACCTCAGGCATCCTGAGACATTCAAATCCAATTTATTCTGGAAAATGTTTTAGATTTCGAAATTTTAGATAACTAGAGCCTATATTTCATTTTTTAAAAAAAATTTAGTACTCTTCAATTTTAACATAAGAAAATCAAAGAAGCAATAATTACTGTAAATAAAAAATAAAAATGCATTTTTTAAAACCCCAAGAAATTTCCCCAAATTTCACTTAAACACTATCATAAATCTATGTAATAATCCATAAAGGTTTCTGAAAGGTATAAAGTATTTAAAATGCCAATTACATTTAATTCTCATTAGTTCTAATTAGTGAGTATAGACAAATACTACGTTCAAAAATACCATTTTTTAATATCTAATACAAATTAGGTTGTCCTTTTACCTGCTTATACTTTTTTAAAATTTATTATCCTTTCTCAAAACGCTTTTTCACTCTCAGTCTTCTTTTTAGTGATTAGGTTTTTTGGTTCCTATACTTTCTTCACAGACTTTTCCACTTTTTTAGAAAACGTTTTCACTTAACAATGTGGCGAAGATGACGATGATAACACACAGGTTTAAATAGCACAACAAGCAATGCAAGCAAGATAGAAGCCATCTTGCAGGCAACGCAGCTAGATCCGACTGCAGGGCACCCTATGCCCTCCTGCCCAAACTTGTGTTCAAATTATAAGTTTTCACTGGCCCCAGCATGCAGATATTTTATAGGTTTTCAATTAGGGTACTGCATGTGGGATAAAAATGGATGCAAGCCATTACAGGGAATATTTGTAGAGTGAGAATTCAGGCAGTGAGAGTTATCTATATTGTGTTCTGTGCCTCTACTGTCTTGTCTAAAACATACTGGGTGAAAAAAATTTTAATTAACAAAATATATACCAAAAAAATACAAAAACACAAAAAGGAAGACAAATTATTATATTTATTTTCTTATGGTTTGCATTCTGTCTTCTGATCAGACAACAAATCCCTTTGTGGAAATGACCTCATTTTACAATTCAGTCCAACAAATGATGCTGGCCGCCCACGTGGTGCCAGGCACGGCGCCAGGCACTGGAGGCAGGGAGCCACTTATGACGCAGACGGAGCACCAAGGCTGAGCTTGTAAGCTCGCTCCGGAAAGTGTTTGTTTCCTCCCAGTTTCCATGTCTGGATGCCTTGTATCTGCCACTAGGTAACTGGGTTATTTCTCCACAGCACTCCCCTCTCCAAACAAAAGCTTTCCCCAACCATAACCAGCAAGACAAAATAGGAATCTGGTCATTTATGTTGATATTCTCCCAAAACGTGATTTTAATTAAATAAGAATTAAATTAAATAAGATTAAAATAAGAATATAAATTTTTAGGTCGCTATTAGTTACTTACCATTGTTTATAATGCTTATATATTTTAGAGCGAAATATAAAGAAATACAAACAGGGAAGTGCAAACTTCCTGTATCTACCTCCCATTAAACTTCAACTTTAGTTCTAACCATTTCTTTACCTAACTCTGTTTTTCCTATTTTGTAAAAACAATCTTTTAAGTGTCCAGTGCCACGAAGTCCTAGCTTTTCAGAGTTTCAGAAACTAGAGTCTCTTTCTTTCTCTGCTTCAGGACTTCTGATAGTTCTGGGGTCAGAAGCCGGTGGTTATTTACATACCCTTACTAGAGAAAGGGCATTCTGTTTTACTCTTTGCTGCCATGAATAGACTCTGACGCATTTTAACTGGCCGGCTAGACTTTCAGAGGAAATCTGGCTTTAAGCTCTCAGAAGTGACCTTCCTCTTTCTTTTTCTTTCACAGTTAGAAGAGGAGGCCAGGCGCGGTGGCTCACGCCTGTAATCCCAGCACTTTGGGAGGCCGAGGCGGACGGATCACGAGGTCAGGAGATCGAGACCATCCTGGCTAACACAGTGAAACCCCCGTCTCTACTAAAAATATAAAAAATTAGCCGGGCGTGGTGGTGCGCACCTGTAATCCCAGCTACTCGGGAGGCTGAGGCAGGAGAATCGCTTGAACCCGGGAGGCGGAGCTTGCAGTGAGCCGAGATCGTGCCACTGCGCTCCAACCCAGGGTGAGACTCCATCTCAAAAAACAAAAAACAGAAAAACAAAAAAAAAAAAAAAAAAGGAAAGAGCAGGAAGACAATGGCAAGCACTGACAAGCACTTACATACACAGTCAGGGCAAAGATTTCTTGCAGTAGTCAGGGTCAGACTGGCTTCTTCCCCTCCTTGCCCTTGAGACAGTCACCCAGGCTGGAGTGCAGTGGAGCGATCTCAGCTCATTGCAACCTCCGCCTCCCGGGTTCAAGAGATTCTTGTGCCTCAGCCGCCCAAGTAGCTGGGATTACAGACGTGTGCCACCATGCCCGGCTAATTTTTGTATTTTTAGGAGAGGTCCAGTTTCGCCATGTTGCCCAGGCTGGTCTGGAACTCCTGAGCTCAAGCGGATCCAGCCCGCCTCGGCCTCCCAAAGTGTTGGGATTACAGGCGGGAGCCACCGTGCCCCACCCCTCCTTGTCTTTCACAGCCCTTAAGTGCAGTATTTATTGAGGAGGAGATATATATATATATATATATATATATTCCCCAGACCAGTGCTCCCTAGAAATATATCATGTCACATTTGTCATTTAAAACTTAATCGCAGCTACATTTTAAAAAGTTATCAAAAAAGGGTGGGCGGAGGGATGGTGGGGACTGGGCGAGGTGGCTCACGCCTGTAATCCCTGCACTTTGAGAGGCCGAGGGAGGTGGATCACCTGAGGTCAGGAGTTTGAGACCAGCCTGGCCAACACAGGGAAACCCTGTCTCTACTAAAAATACAAAAATTCTCCTGGCTGGTGGCGTGCGACTATAATCCCAGCTACTGAGATACAGAAGGCTGAGGTGAAAGAATCACTTGAACCTGGGAGGTGGAAGTTGCAGTGAGCTGAAATCACTGCCACTGCACTCCAGCCTGGGCGACTCTGTCTCAGAGTCTCAGAGTGAAACCCTTTCTAAAAAAAAAAAAAAAAAAAAAAGTTAAAAAAAGACAACTTAATTTTAATAATATAACTTTATATAACTTAATACACTCAAAATATTGTATTTCAATGTGTAATCAATCTAAAATATATTGAGATATTTTAGATTTATTTCTCCTTACTAAATGTACTTGACACTTACAGCTCACCAAATGCAAATGCTCAATTTTTACGGGAAATAATTGAGTTGAAGTGTATGATTTTATAAAATTTACAGTTGGAAAACTATATTCACATACATAAGGTGTTCCAAATATACTTAAAATGTTTTCCGTTAACTGAAAAATCATTCTCCTTTAATATTTGCGTCCATATGTACAAAACTGGTCCAGCTTTTTTTCTTTTAACCATAATTACTTTAAACTCTATTTAAAGCAAAAGCTATCAGTTTCAAAACCATCAAGGTTAATTTATTAACTCTTGTGCGAACTCGGCATTATTAATATTGACTTCAAAATGATATTGATAGACTGAAAAGCAACTCTATAAGTATCCACAATGAGTTCTTCACAGTGTTTCTTACAGTTTTGGTAGCCAATTTAAGTAATGCTATCCATTACAATTATAGTCTTCTGCATATTGACTCATAAGAAAATGATAAAGATCGTTATTATTGATTAAATTATGAAAAGTTTTTATTTCATTTTAAAGTCTTGTATCTGTCCAGAGAGGTCATAAATAAGCATTACCTTTCCTTGGAGTTTCAAGTTTAGCTCATTTATATGCAGTGTGATATCAGTGTGAAAACTTAAATCACATTGCCATCTTTTGTCTTTGATTTCTGAATATTTGGCAATTTTTCTTTATTTTCAAAAAATATTGAATTGGAATGAACAGTATAGTAAATCTTTGTAAAATTCTTTCACGACTCAACTAAAGAGCACTGTCAAAGAAGGCATGAGGTCATTAAACTCATTGTCTTCTATTTCTTTCAACAGTTCTATAAACTTGTGATGATTCATTGCACTTGCATGTATGCGCTGAATGATTTTAACAATGTATCCAGGACACATTTCATGGAGTTCACTTCAGAAAATGAGCATAAATATTTTTAAGATGTATCATATAGTGAAACAAAGAAATAAAGAAAACATCAGTCCCTTTAAAAAACTTCCAGTAAGTCTGATTTTTAGCATAACATAGATGGAAAACTGTTTGTTGTGTTAGAAGCTAAGTTTTTAATAACTAGCTGAAATTCTTCAATAGATGTAAAATATTGAAAAATACTCATGCCATGAGTTTGATATTTTAGGCCACGAATAGACAACAATTATTAGTAATTTAATAAGTTGTTAGGGACAAAATATACCCAAAGCACTAATTGGGCAGTGTATTTTATATCTCATGATTTATCAAAAGCTAAAAACAATCACCACAAAAGTTGCAGTTTTTTAGATTTTGAATCAGCTGATCTCTGTTGTAGTTAAAGAGATCTTGTATTTTATAAGCGATTTTTTTGTGGCTTAGTTGAATTTCTTACTTTTGCGAAATATCTTTTTTTGTCTTTATCTCATAATTTTCTTAAAAAATTATATAACTGAAATAGTTTCTTTTATTATCCTTCCATCTAAAACGTGTGTGTGTATATGTATACATAAGAACCAAAGCAAAAATATATTTGGCCAAAGTGACAAGCTGGGATCTGTAAAAAGTCTTAATTTTTTCTTGGATATTTAATTCTAATTTCAGGTAATAAATTCCATTGGTTCTTTTTTGAATGTTGAGAGAAAATTTATCAAATTTACTATATAGTTGCCAAAAACATCTCAATATTTTTGTACTTTATTATACTTAAATAAATTTTATACAGCAGCTTTCTCATTTTGCACATTAGCAAATTGCAATGCTATTCATTGTGAAATTTGCAATGTCCTTTTTCCAGTGTCCTCTCTTTCTCTCTTTTTTTTTTCAGTTCCCATCGTAGTACTAGCTTCTGCACCTCTATGCAATTCTGCATCTGCAACATGCCTTCATTTTGAATTTTAAAATTTATCCATACTTATTTTTTAACTAGAAAAATAATTTAAATGTTACAATTACAATAATATTTTCATTTCATTACCTGCTATGATTTATATAGGTGTCACTCTAATTGTGCTGTCTACATAAAAGATTCAAATAAACATATTATAATGTTACATCACTATATAGCAAAAAATTATTTAAACTGGATCAGTATGTGGACATGAACTAAATTAATGAAGCATTTACATGTAGTACTAGAAACAATGCATGAGCTTTACATATACACTATAATACAATAACATCTTACGTGAGAAATAAAGTGAAATGGTAACCTACAAAGGGATCAAGCTATGTTATTGGAAAACTACTTTACGCAGTTTCAGCTTTTAAATGTAAATTAATTACAATTACGTAAAATAAAAAAATTTAGTACCACAATGGAACTAGCCATATTTCAAGTGCTGAATAGCCATATGGTAGCTAGTGTTTACTGTATTGGATACTGCAGCCTCTAATTATGTGGTAACTAGACCTGGTAGGCACCTAACTCAGTCTAAAAAGCCCTTTTTAAAAGGATTTTGATTCCATTTCCTTGAGTGAATATTTAAAAACACACATGAACAGATATTTTAAAAACATGATTAAGCTATTATTTATTGTGACTCCTCTAAATAAGGATGTAATAAAATCGCAATATAAACTAAGAATTAAAAAACTCAACTTGCAGAAATCTAGCTTTCATACTTTCCACATTTTTTAAAATAACATAGTATATTAAGTAAGAGTTCCATGTAAACCACGAAGCACAATGTCTGGAACATAAGAATTCACATGCTTATTTGTTTTTTTGCTATGTCATCTGATTGCTGATGATTTTGAGCCAAAAGAGGGTGGTGCTGTTGTCCATTTGTTGCTGCTGCTGGGGATGAGGGGATTGATGCTGCTCCGGGAGATTGATGGTTGAGAGCCAAGACTGGACTTCTAAGACAGCAGATGTCTCCGCCCTCAACCTCTCCCCCAACCCATAAACCCATCTCTTGACTGCCAGGGTGTCTGGGGCTTGCTCACCACATGGGCTCAGCATCTTAAGCTGGTATCCTCCTGCTAGGCCCCCTCTTCTCTGATCACGTATATAGAGAAAGCTGGCCACTGAGTGGAGGGCCTTGCTCAAGGGTAAGCTTGTGGGGAAGAGCAGACGAAGTCTTCATTTGGTGTTTGTTTTCAGAAATAAGGAAGGGAGATCTCCTTCCTCTGCCCCCAATCCCTGTGTGTCGGAATGTCCTACAGAGGGTAAGGGAAGAGGCTGCATAGCTTTACTCCCCTGGTCCTAAGGATTACCTTAGGACCTTACCTTAAGGAGAAGCCTCAAGCCCGTCTCCCATAATCGCAGCAGTTTCTACCCTGGCTAGTTGTGCCTATTAAAGATTTTTATATGCTCTAGGTTACTGAAGTTTGAGTAAGGCAGTCTCTACAGGAAGCAAAATTAAGGATTTTCCAATATTTTGCATTTGGGGAGGATACCTCATCCCACCTTAAAATCGGTAAGTCTACTGTTCAACTTTTGAATACTGGACTTCTAAACATTGTCAGGATACATTGGTATCGTAAATGAGGAAAAGGAAGTTTTAAGAGTAAAAGTCAGTATTTATTGAGAGCTTACCATATCCTAAATGTCTCATTAATCCTCAAAACAAAATTAATTGAGGTTGTTTTTATCTGCAGTTTGGGGACGATGAACCAGAGGCAGCAAGAAGATAAATAACTTTCCCAAGGACATACAACTAGTAAAGGGTGGAGTTAAGATTCAAACCTCGATTTGAATCTAGGTCTGACTCTAGATTTGATTTCTTTGCTCTTATACACGTGTGTGATATGTATCTATATAAAATACCCTAGCTGGGTGAAGCTGGAATAATAGTTTAATTATATGCTAGGCGCATGCCTGTAATCCTAGCACTTTGGGTGGCTGATGTGGGTGGATCTCTTGAGTCCAGGAGTTCGAGACCAGCCTGGGCAACATGGCGAAACCCTGTCTCTACAAAAATTAGTAGCGCGTGGTGGCATGCATCAGTAGCCCCAGCTATTCGGCAGGCTGAGGAGGGAGGACCACTTGAGCCTGAGAGGTCAAGGCTGCAGTCAACAGTGATTGTGGCACTGTGCTCCAGCCTGAATAACAGAGTGAGACTCTGTCTGAAAACAAACTAAATCCCTATTATTATTATTATTTTTAGTTTTTACTGTTAAGTCTTTCTAAATATCTATACAGTGATTTACTTATGTTTGCTTATAATGTTGATCCAATATTTTTGTTGTTGTTGCTATTGTTTAATTAATTTAACTTTCTTCATTTGAGGTTTAAAAATTGTCCTGCCTCCTACTTTAGAAAGGACTCAAGATTAAGACATAGGGCAAGATAAGATAATTAGCAGTAAAGTTCTGCAGACTACATCTGAAGGAACAAGAGAGAGTAGGCAATGAGGCACTGAAATTAAACTGATTGGCACAGGTGGGCAATAAACTGACTGTAAGCTTTCTGGCAGCCAAAGCAAAAACTAAACATGTTGGATTGCATAGTTTTTGTTTCCTGACAATAAGATGAATAAAATTCAGCTGCAGACAACTTAAGTAGGAATTGATTGCATGAGCCTTTAATAAAGGGAATTGAACAACAACGTGGAAAATATCTAACCCAGGTTTTATGAGACACAGAAGAGTCATTCAGATACTTTGTTGTCATATTGTTCTTAAATAAGAGCAGATGCCCTTACATACTAACCTGATACTTGTTAAATCATCTCTATAAGGCTGTAAAAACATGATGCTGTGCTTCCTTTAAGACCTAAAATCATGATTAGAACTTGGAGATTCTTTGATGGCTAATTTATGTGCAATTCTCTCAAATACCAGATTCTTTAACAATCACTAGTCACATGCTAAATACCTGTAAATAATGAGGAAATCCCCTAAACAATACAGATTTTTCCAGTGTTTATGAGAGCTGTAAGCTTTAGGTACAAGATAGCAAAGAAATTAATGTGTCATTGTGTGTTGGAAAGTTAAGACCTCAATTTGTAATCCCGACCAGACAGACTGACCACTTCAGGTCCTACACTTACGTGATACGTATCTACATAAAACATCCCTGGCTGGGTGGAGTAGGAATAATAGTTTAATTATATGCTAGGCACTGTTTGAAAATATTGTCCACATTTTTCAGATGAGAAAACAGAGGCTTAGAAAATTAGAAAATTAAAGGCCCTATCCAAGTAGCCTGACTTCAAAGCCACTGTTCTTCCCAGAGCACAATACTGATAGAGAGGCCTAAGAATTCTAGTCCAAACTATTTATGAAAACGTGACTTTAGTCTGACAAGTCATTGGCCTTGACATTCCCACCTGTATACACCCTCTCAAAGAGAACTTCTCTACTGTTCTGTTGGTTTTTTTCTGAAGAAGGCTTCTATTAGATACCACAAATAAGCAAAAGTGTGAAAAAGTAACTTAAATAGTAGAATAATTCAATTTAACTAGTTGCAGAAGATTGTCTAAAACTGCCCTTTTAAATGTGGATGAATGATTACTTGTTTCTATGATTTAATTATGGCATAATTAACATTATTAATGTTCCTTCTGGCAATAGCTGAACTACAAATTCAATTGCTCCTTAAGACCTCTCTTGACAAAGACAATAAAACAATGCCCCTCGTTCAAAGGAGAAAGGCTGGCCTTCCTGTTTCCTATGGCAGAGACACATGCACCAGCAAAATTAGTTTTCTTAGTACTAGAAAGATTTAAAAAGAAGCCGTGTTAGGTCAATGCCCCATGCCAGGCCATTTAAAATTGGTTCTGTATCTGCTATGAAAATCTGACTAGTCTAACATTGCTGGTTTCCTAGAGATGCTAAAGAAACAGGAGGCTAGCCTGGGTCTGTATTATGTATTAAATGATGTTACATTACCCAGCTGTCCTTGATGATTTCACAATGTGGAGGAAACTTATTCTTTAATAGAGCTTTGTTTCTATACAAAGCACTTTGTAATAGTAGCAGTAGGAATAGAAAAGTGGGTGTAGATAGGAAGTCAAATTACTGGACTGAGGGACCATAGTGATTTGGGGCTACAGAAAGAGACAAAAAGGACAGGGATTTTACATTTCAGCAGCTCAGGTGATGCCTTAATCAGCAGCAGTAGGAAAGGTAAGAACCAGATAGGTTTGGATGGTAGAGGGTAAGGAACCTTGTATATAAATCTATTTGAAAGCGGATGGTTGGGTTCAGCAAAGGTCCTAAAAAATTAACAGACACCCTGCCTGCCTTGTTTGGGACCTATGCTGTCAGTTACTATTCCCCATTAATATTGACACAATGTCAAGATTTCCCTAACAGTCTGATAAAGGTCTGAAGGAGGCAAAAGAGCCGACACTGCCATCTCAAAACCTGATCCCACTTATAGAACCAATACCAGGTTATCCATCCATCTATATTCATATACAACTAACAGGTGTTTCTATGAGCCAGGCACTGCAGGCTAGATACTGGAGATGAAATGGCTAATAGTGCAAGTTGCTTGTAGTCTTATTGGAGAGACACACGAAAATGGACATTAACACCAGTATGCAATGATGGGGAGTAGAAGACAGCATTATGCAAGCACATAGGAGCATCTAACTCAGCTCAGGTGAGTCAGAGAAACCCGCCTGGAAGAGATGATATCCAAGTGAAGACCCTAAAGATGGAGAAGGGATGGCCAGGTGAAGTGGCGAGGTAGGAGCCTTCCAGGCAGAGCTGTAAGCAGTCAGGAAGGTTGGAGCATAAAGGATGAGGTGAGGTGAGAGTTTGGATGAAAGACGTAAACAAGCCAGATCATATAGCACCTTGCCTTATTCAACTATTTGGACTTGATTCTAAGAGCAGTGTGTGCTGTTTACTAAAGGATTAGAGCCATATCTCTGCCTTAAGTTGGAAGGATGGTGTAGGTTGGGTAGAGCTTCAAGGAGTACTTTGTTGTCTATGATCATCTGGGGCTAGAGTCAGAGCATCAAGACCTTCGGATCATGTCAGTGGGAGCATCTTAGGAACTCAGAGTCAAGGGTGATAGGAAATTTTGCCCCAGTGTCATTTGGCACTCTACTGTCTGACTCCCTCTACCTTCCACTACCACTTGAGCATGCTTATCAAGGAATAACAATAACCTGTCTTTTGTATGCACTTGCTTTGTACCAGACACAATGTAAGCATTTTACAGCTTCTTCTTAACAACTCTGTGTTGTTGGTATTATTATATCCATTTTACAGATGAGGCAACTAGGCTCAAAAACTTTGAGTACCTTGCCCCAGGTGGCATCGGTAGTAAGTGACAGAGGGTAGATCTGAACCCAAGCAAACTGATCCTAGAGCTCACATTAATCACTGCAGGAAATATAAAAATGCAGGTAGCTTTCATTTCTTTAATTTGGATGTTATCATATTGCAGGGAAAGAGTCCGAGATAGAACTACAAGACTTTCTGTGGTTGTATAAATATAACCACATGTTTTATATGTAGAGAACATTAAATATGCCATTTAACAATTTTTAAGTGCAGAATTTAGTGGCATTAATGACATTCATACTGTTGTGCAGCTATCGCCACTATATGTCTCCAAAACTTTTCCATCAGCCCAAACAGAAACTTGGTACCCATTAAGAAATAACTCCCTATTCTTCCTTCCTTAGCTCATGGTAACCTCTACTTTCTGTCTCTATGAATTTGCCTACTCTAGATACTTCATGTAAATGGAATTGCACAATGTTTATCCTTCTGTGTTTGGCTTCTTTGCCTGGAACAATGTCATTAAGGTTTATTCGTGTGGTAGCATGTATCAGAACTTCCTTTACATCTGAAAGAGATTTCATTGTATGCACATACCACATTTTGTTTATTCGTTCATCTGTTGATGGACATGGGTATTTTCCACCTGTTGGTATTGTAAATAATGCTGTAATGAACACTGGTGTACAAATATCTGCTTGAGTTCCTGCCTTCAAGTCTTTTGTATAACCGCCTAGGAGTGGAATTGCTGCGTTATATGGCGATTCTGTGTGTAACCTTTTGAGGAATCACCAAGCTGAGTATTGGCAAAACCACAAAACTTTAAAGATGGAAAGAATCCTGCAGATAATTTTGTTAGTTCCTTTACTATACAACTGGGGAGATAATTAATTTTAAATTAATTATCATTTTTTGAGCTTGGACTATATATGGTAGCCATTTTATATACATTATCCTATTTAATCCTCTCCAAAACTCTATGCCGTGTTCATTATTTTAGTTTTATAGATCAAGAAAGTGATGCTCAGAGAGGCTAGATAACATGCCCAGCATCTCACAAATGGCAAATGGAGGAGCTGAGCTTTGTACTCAAGCCTGTCCCTATTGTCAAGTTAACTCAAGACCCTAAGCGTGGATCTGCTCTGTGGCATGGGGATACCTGGTCTTACATGTTGGAAATGGCTCTTAGTTTTGTCCATCTGCAGATGGAGTACAAAATGTTGTGTATTTGTGAAAGTGTTTAATTAGTTCTTTATATTTGGCATTTTACTTTTTTTATTTGTGGGTTTTTTTCATATTACCTGGGTTCATATTTTTAAAATGCACCTTCATTGTCGGTGAACAATGGAAGACACAGGAAACAAAACACTTTGTTGTTATTGGGTATTGATGCTGGTTTTCCCTTTTTTGAATTTTCCCCAAAGTATTTCTCTGTAGAGCTACTGTAATCTGATGCTCAGTAAACATCCTCTTAGTTGGAATGCTGTGGGTTTTTGTCTTTCTTGGGTGTGCTTGTCACTCATCTCTTGTCCAATTTTCTTTGTTATATTATAGATTGAATTTCCAAATGCCGCTTCGTAGTGCTGACAGCCTTTCTTTCCGAGGATTCCTTTCCTGTTTAAGACATTTCACACACCATTGTTTAAGCACAAGCACATTTAATCTTGAGCCGATGATAACATCTCCTGCAAGACTTCTGCTTCTCCTCTGCTTTATGGGTGTTTGATTCCATTCATTCGTTTTGTGTAATGTCCTTATTACAGAATGTATTCTGTTGTGGCTTCCTTTTTTCTTTTGCTCTCTAAGCAATTTAGTTGGCCATTTGGGGGGTCATATTACTTTTTGTCTGCTTAGGATTTTAAAGTCTGTTCTCGATGAGGCTGAGAATTAGTCTAGCATGTTTCTCAGTCTGCTTTTTCATTTTTACTTGCATAATGAAAGCACACTCAAGAGGAGAACTAGCCCTTGCAGCTATTCCCCATTGCCTTCTCTCAGGGGCTCTACTTACGAATTTTTTCCTCTCTATTGGGTTTCTAGGTTTTCAAGCTGGGACTTTCACTGCCTCTGGCTCACCTGCTGCCCTGAGCATCTTGCTGGTTATTCCATCTGAATAAAAATAGTAGCTCACATTTATTTATTAATATATACAGGTGTCTATTTTATAAAGCACATTGAAATACATTATTTGACTTGAGTCTGACTTAAATACAGTAAGTAAACATTATTATCTCTATCTTATAGATGAGGAACTAAGATGTAAGGAGGTGAAGTCATTTTCCCAAAACCAGACAAACTAAGTGGCAGATGCAGGATGCAGACCTTATATTTTTCTTATTTTTTTAATTTTTATTTTTAGCACTTGGGCATAGTCAAATTCTTTCTGGTTCCTAGTAATCAGATAGTGAATTTTCAAAAAAAAAAATGTATAAAGAAGCTAACGGAAAATAAAAAGGAAATAAATGTGGGGAGAAACAAAGTACAAATCTGATGAAGATTGACGCATTTCTAGCCCTAACTCTGAACCACATATTTCTTTACTGATTTGTATTCACTTTCTTTTACTACATAAGAAATCACCATAAACTTAGAAGCTTAAAATAACACCCATTTATCAGCTCACAGTTCTGTGGGCCAGGCAGGTTTTGAATCTGGCATGGCATAGCTACGTTACCTGCTCAGGGTATCACAAGGTTAAAATGAAGGTGTTAACCAGGCTGGCCTCTTATCTGGAAGCTCTGAGGAAAACTCTACTTCAAGCTCATTCTTATTCTTGGCAAAATTCAGTTCCTTGTGGTTGTAGGACTGAGATTCCTGTTTTCTTGCTGCCTGTCAGCTAGAGGCTGCTTTCAACTCCTAGAGCCACCTAAATTTCTTAACAGGCGTTCCCCTCCATCTTCAAGCCAGCAGTTGAGCCTGAAATCCCTCTCATGCTTCAGATCTCCACTTTCTCTTCTGCAACAAGGTAAAAGAAGCTCTCTGCTTTTGAAAGGCTCAGATGATTAGGTCCAGCTCACCCAGATCATATATCTTAAGGCTAACTGTGCCAAATTAATATAACCTGATGATGGGACGAAAAACCATCATATTCATAGTCCTGGGGATTATGTGGGGTGTGTACACGGGGATCAGTGTGGGAAGTGGGAGGAGACATCTTAGAATTCTGTCTTCTGGAGAAAATATTATTTGAGGGACACAGGCTCTGCTTTTTTCCTACCATCTTAAGTAACACCACAGGCTCTAGAACCCCTAAGTAAGGCCTATAGGGATCCCTAAAACCTCTCCAACATTAATTGTTGATTTCCTCTGTGAGTGAGGCCTCAGACAGCCTCACTGGACTTTCAGGTGCTCTCAGGTGTGTAATAGACCACTCCTGACTCTAGCCCCAAGAATTCTTAAATATGCCTTTCTACATGCTGCCAAAGGTCCTTTGGCTCCCAAATCTTGAAAATCCTACTCTCATTCCTGACCCATCTCTTCCTGTTCTGGGTGGCTTGCCAGCAATCACTAATTGATAACAGTGGTCTCTGCTCCATGGGGAACTTGAATGTCTTTCTTTAGGGTCCTAGCCAGTATCAGGCCTGGGTCCTATCCCACTTTCTATGTAGCATACGATAATGCATTATATTTGGGCTCGGCTCTGGAAGCTACTGTGACTTTCTTTCCATATCCTGGGCACATTAACATTAATGAAAGTGTCATCCTCCCAACTGCCCACCACCCACTTGGCACCTCCCAACCATTTCCCATTTCTGATGGGACCTCACTGAATTCTCACTGAAACCTCATTTGTTGAGCTGGGTGACAGACATCACAGGATCTGGTCAACACCATAGTCTGGTGCTTCTGACCATGATTCCCTCTAAATAATAAGGTAGAATACCTGCCTCAGGGAATGGGATTTTTTAAAATGACAGCTTTAACATGTTGTATTACATGTTCAACATTTTCTTCACTGACTTACTGTATACAAGGATTATGACCATACTACGGGGGAAGTATTATTAGACATATTTTACCAATGAAGAAATTGAGGCTCAGGAAGTTCAAACCACTTGCCTAAGGATATAGAACTGTAAGTGACAGAAGCAGCACAGTTCGCACCTCTTCCACTCCCGTGACTACTTGTTCTTAGAGAATCACACACACTGTGAGGATGCCAAGAACACAGTGAAAGAAAGCGGTGTTGTGCTCTCACACTTGGGCTCCTCAACGCTTGGGTCCTATGTGTTTTTTAAAACCTTTGTTTTAGGAAACATTCTGCGGCAGTCGTTTCTTCAATCTGCATCTGGTTCCGTCACTCTGGCTGTTGCTTGCACATCCCGACAAAGTGCTGCACTGCGAAGGGTTTCACAGGGACTCAAACAACAAAACATCTCTTAAAAAGTGTCCCATAAAGTGCCATATGCAAACATCATGTGTGGCGTGCACATTTTGGGCAGCGGCAGAATGTCTGCTTCCTGTATGGATGCATGGGTGGGTGCACTGGGGGCAGGGATATTTTCTGAGTAGTATGACTGTGTTTGGGGGCAGCTTTAGGTATCCAGGCAAACATGTTGGCCCAACACCTCTTACTCTGGGGAGAACAGATCTACAACAGAAAGGGCTTGTGGTAGGAGTAGATTCCTTTGTTCTGACTCTGGTAGAGTCGGCACTGCCATTTCATTGTTTCTAAGAAAGGCTCTGCTGGCAAATCAGTCTTAGCACCTGCCAAGAACACTGTTTTCTTCTAGGGGAACCTTCCCAGCCCCTGGCCTCTGCCAGAGCCTCAGGCTGAGTGGGGCTGGCCAGGTCCTATATCCACTCTCCTTACCTTAGACAAGAAGGAGGAAACTGATTCAAGGACAGTCAGTCCATAGACTGACCAGCAACCTCTAAGGTGGCCAGGCATGGAGTTTCTTTCCTACCACAAGCAGTGTGGTTAACTAGGCCAATCAAGTTCTCATTCTTGGAAATCTCAATTGGAGATTATAGAGAGAACCAGGCAGCTGGCAGAAAGAGAAAACCTCAGACACAAAAAGGAAGACAACAGGAGAGTAATGGGGCCACATTCATGGTGAAACACTCGAAACTGGGAACTCCTGAGATGGATCAGGGAGATGAGGCAGCTCAATGCTTAGAGCGGCCAGGGATCCCAAATGTCCTCCTGACACCTCCCTCTGACACCTGGCTGGATTTTTGTCTCTACTCTGGTATTACAGTGAGATTTTAGTCTCTTTAATTACATCAATTAGGATGCTTTGGGCTGCAAGTAACACAAAACCCAACTAAAAGCAGTCTTCATAAGAAAAATAAGTCATCTCACTTAACAAGACAATCCTAAGCATTTCCCCCACTCCCTGGGTTGGCTAATTTAGTGGCTCAACAATGTCATGAAGATCCCAGATGTTTCCTGAATTTCTTCTCATCACCCTCTATTTTGCTTGTCCTTCTAGCCTACTTTTTCTCATGGTATCAGAAGCCTGCAAAAGTTCCAGGCAATGACATCCAGAGATGAAAAAGGGAAAAAAGCGAATGCACCTTTCCTGTGCCTCTTTTAAAGCAAAAGGAAAATGCCCCACCAACTCCCCAGCAAGCTTCTCCCACATCTCATTGGTCAGAACTGCACCCTCTACCCATTCCTAAATCAATTACTGGTGCCAGCAGGGAGGAATGCAGCCACCTGAAGCACAGGGTAGCTCTATCCTTTAACCCAGTCAATGTCAGCCCTCTGTTAGCTAGGGAGAAGGCAAACAGCAGTGTCTGCTCCACTTACTACCCTATCTACTGAACAATAGAGCTCCATTTCATGAGATGACCTGGTTACATCTGTTTCCTTCAACTCAGAGAGTTGGCTAATACCCAGATCAGACTTAGCAAGTTGAAGACATGATCTTCAGTAGGTACTCTTAGACAGTAGTTGAGAGCTGAGTGGTCATGTAAATACAATATTATATGGAGCCCTAAAGTTTCCATCGCTTTGTAATATTTTATGGGGCCCCAAACATACACAACAGAGACTCTGAGGAATGAACCTATCACACCACTCCTAACTCTGGGCTTCCCAGTTCATTTCTTGCCTCCCTGGGCCTCCTAAGCAGTGATGGCATTCTGTCTTTTGATGCAGGGCTTGCTTCGAGCTGATACATAGGCTTTTCTGGAACAGTGGTTTTCAAAACTTCTTCATGCATCAGACAATCTCTTCAAAGGGCTCCTTAAAAATTGCTGGGCTCAAAAGGACAACATATGAAGCTTAGGAGTGAAGGGACTTCCTGAGCAGAAATGGGCCAACTTCAGTCTTTTTACTGTGTCTTTGCAGTATTCTATAGATAATTTCCTTAATTGGTAAATTTAGTGACCATTACCTAGTGATCATTTATTGGGCAGCGATTCTAATGGTATAAAGTCCACAATGTTCTATGTCCCTAGCCTGTCATTTTTCAGCTGCGTGTAAAAGGGGGTAGGATGAGATAATCGATCATTATAAAGATTTAACTATTTTATGCTGAAGCAGCCATATTTTCAAGCGATGAAACCATCTCGCACACAACAATGAAGGTACTCGGCCATAGACTTGGAATGAGACCATATATGGGGATGAGATCCTTCTGGTTAGCCTAATACTGCTGTACTGGCCTGTAAATGGGGTCCTTCCGCTGAGGCCTTGCAAGGCAAGCCGGCTGTGCCATGTTTTTAGACGGGGCAGAGGAAGCTAGAATAATGGAAAAGTAACCTATTTATGCTAGGTCTAGCTATTGAAACAAGGTAGGAATGAGGCTAGTGTGCTTAACTTCCCTAAGGCATACTTTTCTGGCTACCTTCTGCCCTGTGTCTGGTACCCATATCCTTGATGATTGTTCTCTCTGATCCATATATAAATTGCTGGGCTGGCTCTACCTCAAAGCTTCTGATCCAGTAGGCCTAGGAGGGGGCAGCTAAGATGCATTTCTTACTAGTTCCCAGGTGATGCTTCTGCTGCTAGTCTGGGCACCACACTTTGAGAATCACAGCTCTAGGGCTGGGGTGCTAATCTTCATTCCGAATGGAAGGGAGGCTGCTAAGGAGTCCACTTAAGTAATTTTTCCTGCGATAAAGACTTGCTTCCTTGTCACTTGCTGTCAACACCCCTCCACACAGCAGCGACTGCCTGGCTTAATTCTTAAACTAGAGGCCCCTCAATAGATAGGGTGGACACTTCCTCGCCTCCTGGCAGGAGAGAGAAAGAAGGGACTTCAATCTTTGGTTGGCAGAGCCTGACTAGGCAGCCGGGCACAGAACCTAGGGCTTTCCCACCCCTTTGCTTTCTCACCTGTAAAACAAATAAAGGTACTGGTCCTGCCAGCTTCACAGGTCGCTGTACATAGAGGAACGGTTGGTTGAAAGTGCCCTGCATAACGCAAAGTTCTTTAGGACTCGCAAACAGCCTTAATCGCGGTAAGGGGGCACATCAGGGCTGTGGGAAGCCCCCCTTTAGGGCTCGGCACAGGTGATTCTGGGCTCCCTGTGCTTGCCAACCTCCTAAAGCAGGTGCCCACTTTCAGCAGGTCTGCACGCCCCACCTGGGGGCCTCTGCTGGAGGTCTGCCTGGCCCCGGGCACACGTGTGCGCGCGAGGATTTCTTTTGCAGAGAATGAAACCACCGTTACTTTCCGTCCGCGGTCTACTCCGGGGTCCCCATCCCTCGTAAGTGCTGTGGAATCCCGAGGTGATGAGCCTGAGGGAAGCCAGCATCTCATGCCCCCCAGTGCCGGCGGCCGGGAGAGCCCCGGGACTCGGAGTTTTTGCCGCCGCTGAGGACGCGGAGCGGACTGGTGGCCGCGTCGCCGAGGGAGGGCCCGGGCCGCCCTGCAGCGCGTCTTCGCGGAGCCCTGAGGGCCGTGCCGCTCCTCCCAACATGATTCAGAACCGCCCGTCAGCCTTGGCTCCAGCGCCTGGCGCGAGCGAACCGGGCTTGGCTGCCTCGGCCCCGTCTGAACCCTGTGGGCCGCGGGCCAGGGCGGGCCGGGATCTGCCGAGCCAGGACCTTGCAGACCCGGCCGCGGCCGGGCTGAGTGCCTCCCGCCGGGGCCTCACGCCCACGGTCCACGCTTGCAACACCAGGGCTGCACGGCGGGGTCCGCAGCTGGGTCTGCGCCTGGGACTCCGGGCTCCCTGTGCTCCTCGTGCCGCACCCCTTGCCTTAACACCAAGCGGATGGGTCCTGGGGCGTCACCGGCCAGGCCGGAGCCCCAGACCCACAGCTCTCCCCCTCCCCCGGCACTGCCCCCCTGCGCTGGGGCGGGAGTCGGGGACTGGGGCCGGAGAAAGGAGACGTGCCGGTCCTCAAGTCTCTTGAACCATTTCGGGTCCGGGCGCGCCCCACAGGGCTCCAGTAGCGCGAAGTTCCAGACATGTGCAGCTGTGTGGTGCCAGGCTTCCAGCGGGTTCTTGGTGGGGGCTCCCTCTCTGTGAGTCCGTGGGCAGAGATTTGCCTTGGAGGGTCGCACCTGGCTACAGAAGTATAAGACTTAGTTTCCGGGGAGCAGAGGGGCCTTGGGATAAGGAACTGAAGCTTCTGGGGGTAGTTTGGAATCTTGGTTCCACCAATTATTAGCTGTCCAACCTGGAGAAATCCACTCCCCCTGTTTTCTTGGTTATAAATAACTATAGCTACCATTTGAATGCTTATTATTTTCCATGTACTTTACATATGTTATTTTTATCTTTCCAACGATTTTGCAGGCCATATTCTGCTGATGGAGAAATGGGATCTCAGCCAGGGAAAATGACTTGCCAAGGTTACACCACTGGTAAGTGGAGACCTATGACTTGAACCTGTCTCTAACTCCAGAGACTGTAGTTTCTCTGTAAGTGAGAACACTGACGCCATACAAAGAATTTTAAAACTGTAAGATGGTGACAGATACCATTCTCTTCTGACCTGTCCTCAGGCCAGGTCCTGAAGTCCAGGTTGAAAGCATGACCTTTCTTTCTCCCTATCTCCTCAACCACGCTTCCCTAGGAGGGTCAGAGTGCAAGAGGTAGGGTCTGGGACTGGGGACCCCTGGGTCAGCCTTGCCCACCACTCCCACCTGGACCCTTCCCATCCTCATTTCTACCCCACACTGCTCAATGTCCTTGAGAGACAAGGTGGTGTCACTGTTGTGGCATTTCTCCTCCACTACCAGTTGCACAAGAGGATTTTTCTCCTGTGCTCAGAGTGGGAAGAAAACCAAGAAGGTCTGTACAGTAACTTGAGACCCCTAGGGCCCAGTTTGGGCTCTTAGGAGGCCAGCAGTGCCTCAACTTTCTCATCTGTGTTTAGAATTCACTTTGCAGAGAAAATGGGTGGACTCTTGGCGAGAGGAGGGCCTGAGTGTCAGAGAAATTTGGGTGCCAGTCTTTTGTAAAATGGAATCTATTGATAATGCCACCACCAGTCTTACCTGACCCCACAAGAGTTGCAGTAAGAACTCAAAATGGATAATGGCCACACAGTGCTCTGGGAAGTGCGAAGTGCCTCATAAACATAAGGTGGTATTATTCGCAGAAGCCACTGCAGGCAACAGGAATACAAAGATGAATGCCATCTTGGAATCTTTCAGGCTAGCAGGGGAAATATGAATGGCTATACAAAGAGTTAAAATATAAAACAGGGCATGCAAATGCTCCACCAATATGCCCACGTGGTGCCAACTCATACTGATTTTGTAATAACAAAGAATAGACACAGGTCTATCTGGGTACCTCTACTACTATTGCAAGAACTCCTTCTCTTCACAATAGCTCTAGCCAATCTGTCTCCCCTCTCCAATTAGCCTCCTTCTTACCACCTGTGTGATCTGTGGCAGGATTTTTTTTTCCCTTTGGGGTGTGTTTGTATTAGTTCCCTATTGCTGCTGTGATAGATAACCACACACATAGTGGCTTAAAACAACACTTTTGTTATCTTACAGTTCTGTATGTAAGAAGTCCAAAATGTGTCTCACCGGGCTAAAATCAAGGTGTCAGCAGGACTGTTCCCTGTTCCTTCTGGAGGCACTGGGGGAGACTCTGTTTCCTTGACTTCTCCAGATTTTTGAGACCACTTGCATTCCTTGGTCTGTGGCCCCTTCTCCATCTTCAAAGCTATCAGTGACCAGCTGAGTCTTTCTCACATTGAATCACTGCCACCTCTGCTTCTGTGGACATGTCTTCTCTGCCTAACACTCTTTTCTCCCCATCTCAAGACTCTTAATATAATTATATCTTTAAAGTTCCTTTTGCTTTGTAAGGCAGCAGTTTCACAGGTTCCAGGGATTAGGACCTGGAGGGAGGGGGAGGGAGCATTTATCAAAAAAACAAAAACCCTAGGGCCTCAAACAAAACATTTTTTAAAAGAGAAATATAAAAGGTTCAACTCTTCTTCTTCAAAGAAGTAACACAGAAACTTTTTCTATAAATGTAACAAATTCTGAAAAAAAAAGACAAAAAAAAAAAACAACTTTCAGTTCCTAACTACACCCATAAAAAATCAGACTCCCTGGTGTCAGGGAAGAAGAAACAATAGGTGACACCAAATAGACTCCACATAAAAGGGTAGGGAAAGGCTCCCTAGGTTGGGAAGTTATAATATGTGCTTCACTGGGAATGTAGGTAGAGCCCTTGGAAATGATTAGTTGTTAACAATTGTCCACAGCTCTTCAGCTGCTTTACTTTATAACCCTTTGGTGCAGTACACATCGAAAACATTTTTTTTTAAAGAAATCAATAAACTGTATTTTTTAGAAAAATTTTAGTTCACAGCAATATTGAGCAGAAAGTAGAGTTCCCTGTCCCTACACCCTCCTCCCACTTAAACCATTTTAAAAGCATTAATAGAATTCTTGGCTCCTTATTTTCCCCCCCAAAAGAAATTCCTACATAAAAAAATAAAAATCGTGCTGCTCTGGTTCAAGTGAACTCACAGAGTCCCTCAACCTCTGTAAATCCTACTGCATGGTTTAACACTGTGGAATAACGAGAATAACTCAAGTTAGAAAGTATCCTCTGGACCACAGAAGTAGGGAGACTGTCATGTTGAAAATTATTCTCCAGGCTTCAGAAGCAAGAATTGTCATAATATTCTCCGAAGAATTGGAAAAGAGCAGGCTCTTGTTCTGAGGTAGAAGCATAGACTCTTCTAGGCCATAAATCTGCTTATTTTAGTTACAATAGTGAAAGGGCCAGTGGGCAGCATGGTGAAAAGTACATGGGCCCAGAAATTGGGGAGTCGGACGGGGCAGCTCTGATGTAGGGGACATATTAATTAAGACCTAGTGTGGGCCTTTCGTATTCTGGGTCAGATAGGTAAGGTTCTGTGTGGGCTACCCTGGAATACAGTGTTGCCTAGGGTTGTGTGAGAGGTGCAGGGAACGCCTATAAAACTTTGCAGGGAGAATGTTTTCTAAGCCAACACCTAGAAGACAAGCAAGAGTTTGCTGGGCAGAGAGTGAAGCTGGGCGCGGTTGGGATCATGGGGCCGGATGTGCACAGCTGGGACAAGGGGAAGAGCTGCAGTGGAGAGTGGGGTATAGTGGAGAGCAATCAGGGCCAGACTACGCTGGAGGGCCTGGAGGCCTTGGGAGCGCGGACTTTCTCCAAGAGTGGGGGTGCCAGGACAGGGTCCCAAGCAGGGGCCCAACGTGGCCTGGTTTGCTCTTCACTGGCAAGCTCCATGGCCCTGAGCAATGTGCTTCTCCTGTTTTTCTTCTCATCGGTGCCTGCCTGAGCTCTCGAGTCGTTTCCTGCTCTGAGCCTGAAACTTCAAGCAGCAAGAGGACGGTCCACAGTCCCGTTACTGGGGCTCTGCAAACGCGACGTTCCCAATGGCCCTCTCCCAGGTTCCGGGCCTCCGGGTATTGGAACTTCTGTCTATAAAGGATGAAGACGACCTTGCTCACACTGCAGCGGGATGGAGAAACGTGACCCAGCGGAGAGGCTTTCGGCTGCGGGGTGCGAGAGGCGACCCGAAGGGTGAAGGCAGGGCGAGCGCGGTCAGCGTCCCCGGCTGGGCGGCCTCCCCGCCGGCCGGGGAATTCGTTCCCAGCTCCAGCCGCATCTCACCCTCTATCGCGCCTCTCGGGCCTCAGAGGGAGGCTGCACGGCCCGGAGGAGGCCTGAAATCCACCTTTTGTTCCCTCCCGGGACCGCAGAGCCACAGCACGCTGAGCGCTGCAGTCTGGGCAGCCGGAAGCGCTGGCCGGGCGCCGGGCCAGCGATCGCCCCGGGTCTGCGCAGGCGCAGGTCGAGGAAGCTGGGCGCGGTCGGATTTCTGCGGCCCGTGGCTGCCCTCTTGTGGCCGCGAGGCGCCATGGTACGGCTGCTTCCGCGCAGCGGAGGGGCGCTGGCCGGGAGGCTACGGGTCCGGACCGGCCAGCCGGGGAGGCCAGCCAAGCGCTGTGTTTTTCCAGGTCCGCGCGGGCCAGGGGAGCCCTGCGTGTTTACTTGGTGGGAGTGGTTTACTGGGAAAGTAGACGGAAGGTACCCTGCAAATCGGCATGCACTGTATTGTTTGGGAGTCAACAGCCTGGAAAGCAAATATCAGGTGAGGGCAGTGCTGGGAACCACCGCCTGCCCCCTCCCCTGGCCTTGGCCCTGACTTTGAACGCGGCACCGCGAGCCAAACAGCTCCGCGGCTCAGGGGAGAGGGAGGAGGAGGAGGCAGGCAGCGGGGGAGGTGTCAAGACTCAGGAATAGGAGCCAGCTAGGCCCAACCTACGACTGCCACCCCAGGGGCTGCAAACAGGGAATACACCCCTTCTGCCCACCTCAGGAAGACATCGTACACCCCGACAAGTCACCATTCCAGAGAGGCTAGCTTTCCGCAAGGGTGGGGGCGTGAGAGTGGAGGGGTTGCTCGGGGCCCACCCAGGCATAACTATCTGAAGGGCACACCCCACAACGGAAGGATTAGGGGAGAGGGGTGAACCCACACTCTGGCACGAGAATCATGTGTCCTGTTCCACGCAGGGAGCCGCACTACACAGAGTTCTCTTTAAATTCATCTTCACTAGCTGGGTGTGCCTGAGGCTTCTCCTATCTCCTGATTCTGAGTTAACTTTTTGCGTCCCACCCTGTTCTTGTCTCAAGCAGTCGCTTTGGAATGTGTTTCCTCTTGTCCGGGGTTTGAAGATTAGTCATGAAAAACACCACTGTGCCCTTGCTGAAGTGCTTGCTGGCTGCTCGATCATTCCACTTCTACGTCCCAAGAAGGTCTGCTAAGGAGATGGCTTCTTCAGGGCTTCCCTCTTTTCCATGCGCTCTCAGCTCCAGACTCCGTCTCATCCATGGATATTATCCTGTGCCCCGCGGGGAGGAGGGCGGGGGAGGGTTTCTGTGCCTGGATTATTGGTGGGAGGAGAGCAAGTGCAGAAGTGAAGCTATGACTCTCGCAGAAGTCATGCATTCCGTTCAAAGATATTCCTTTCCGTAGCCTCCACACATTCCCTCTGGCTGCAGGCCTCTGGATTTTTCCGTGTGACTCGGTCACATTGCATCTGTATAGATTATCAAAGCACCTCATGACTGTGGAAAAAGAAGTTGGGGACAGAACATGGATCTGGAAGGCTCACAGCATGGACTTGGTAGGGTGACACAATGTCCCATGTTCTTCAAGAAATGTCTAGACTAGGTGATTGATTCTATCAGAGATCTGGCACGATGCTCTTGCCACACAGAGGGGCAAATTGAGATCCAGAGAGAAGTGACTGGCCCAGGTCACTCAGCCAGCTGGTGACTGAGCTGGAATTCATTCCCAGGTCTCCTGACACCCAGTTCATTCATTTTTTGCACATGTTTCCTGAGGACTTACTGTATGCTAGGCACTGTTGTAGGTGCTAGGAATATATAAAGTGCCTGTATGGAGCCTGTGTCTTGTAATGTGTATGTGGGGAGATTGTCGATAAACAAATAAACAGATTTATCCAGAATGCCACATGGTTAAAAGTTTTTATGATACTCAGTGCCTCTTTTCCTCTTGTTTTTGAAGGGAATGGGTTCGAGGCTTGAGAAGAGATGTTCACTCACACATTGGGTCATTAAATAAACATTAGAGGATGCCCCACTATGTGCCGGATGCTGTGCAGGGCACACAGACATAAAGGCAGGGTCTGTCTTCAAAAGCTGCCACCAGCTGGGCAGATAAGGTATGCCTCTTAGTATCTTTATATGGATTTCTGTAATTTTTATGCTAATTGTTTTTCTCTCCAGATCTCTCCCAAAAAGGATGCTTGTAGAAAACGATGATTCTGAAATGGTACAAATTCCTTTCCCAAAAGGCATCTCAAAGCCAGCCGCTGCTACTGACTTATTGATGGCTATCATCCAGTGGCCTTGGGGAGGCGGTGGGCAGCCCAACCACTGCCTGTAATAAGGAGAGACAACTCAGCATCCGCCCTGCAGTGAATAATAGAACAAAAAGCTGCCGGCGCCTGCAGGATCAAAGCACATGAGCAATCACAGTGTCTCTGGGTTCAACAGATCAGCGAAGGACAGGCAGTCAGCAGATGTCATGGAACTTTTTGGGGGAGAAGTGTGGGTTGTGGAGGAAGCCTCAGCTGGATTTCAATACCTTACAAGATGCTCATCTGTGGCTCTCTCCTGCTAACCTTCCTTGGACATGAAATACTCTTCCTTCTATCCTCCCTCTTCACCACTGCTGTTCCCAAAGTCTAAAAAGATGGGGGCAGGAGGTGAGGCAGGAGGGGATGGGAAAAGAATACTGCACCAGGAGGCAGGAGACACTGGATCTGTGGGTGTAGGCACTGTTGAATGACTTCCATGTCCTCAGTCTCGCCATCTGTAAAATGGGAAGGTTGATATATGGCCTCAAACTTTCTGCCCACTTTGATAAACCATATTTCACCAAAAAGAGGCAGAGGGGATCTGTTGCTTTTCAGGTTCCTGTCCAGTTACTTCTAGGTCAGACAGAATGATTGCCCCAATGATTCTGGGTCTGCAAACTCCGTCTGTGAACCCCCATTTCTTGGGGGCGTTGGGATCAGGACAGGCAAGAAGACTATATTATTCCCTTCTCCTACTTGCTCCCACTTGCCAGTGGGGAAATCAGTGGCAACCTTAGAATAATTTTGAAGGGGCGGGGGGATGAGTTATTATTGGGATTTTTATCTGCAAAGAATATTTTCAGATATTAATGTTTGTGCCTTTAAATGTACATGCAGGTCTAGAGCAGAAGACCCTAGTGGTTGCGGTGCTGTGAGGCATTTTGCATATATTTATCTCACTCAAGAAGAACTGTGGGGTCCATGTGAAAGTGTGTGTGTGTGTGTGTGTGTGTGTGTATGTGTGTGCATGCCCTGAGTCAGCCTGAGTCCTGAGCCTTTTGTCTTTGCTCCTGACTAAGCCACTGGGAGAGGTAAGTATATAATTGGAGGAAGAAATCTGTCAGGAAATAACTTTTTTACTTGTGGAAAGCCATTGAAAACCCTTGCTTTTGTATATGAGCACAGCACCCTGTAGGCAGGTGAGCAGTCTTAGAACAGAGTGGGGAGCAAACCAGACTAGTACCAAAGAAACCTCCATGTTTGATATAAACCTAATGCACAGGTCCACACAGACAGAGCGTGGAGGTGTGCTCCGCAGGGGCACCGCACAGACCCATGTGATGGCAAGCCCGGACACGTGTACAACTAAACATCCTCACAGATACATTTTAGTGTAGGCGGAGACCTGATGTTATGGGTTAGACTATGTCCCCCCACAGAATATGTGTACTGAAGTCATCTTTCAGTACATGTGACTGAGACCTTATTTGGAAATAGGGTCTTTGCAGATGTAAACTGGTTAAGATAATAAAAAATAATAAAATAAAAAAATTTTTTTAAACTAAAGGTAATGGCAACAATAAAAAAAAAAAGAGTAAGTCATGCTGGGATAGGGTGGGAGAGCCCTAATTCAATGTGACTGGTGTCCTCGAAAGAAGAGGGGAATTTGGACACAGAGACACAGAAGGAAGATGGCTACAGGGGAATGGAGGTAGAGATTGGAGTTATGTGGCCACAAGGGAAGGAACTCCTGGGGCTCCCAGAAGCTGGAAGAAACAAGGATCCTTTCCCTATGGGCTTTGGAGGGAGCGTGGCTCTGCAACACCTTGGCTTTGGACTTCTAACTCCAAAAGTGTAAGAGAATAAATTTCTGTGATCTCATACTCAGTTCATGGTGCTATATGGTGATAGCCCTAGAAACTAAGACACCCAGGTATGTTGGATGTATGCATCAGGCCCACATTCAGGGTGCATAGGGCCTTTGGTAAACAACAACAACAACAACAACAACAACAACTCTCATTTCTGTGGAGAATCCATTGCCAGTGGTCTGGATGGCATGGCCACTGCCCTTCTTCAGGGACGTGCACAAGACCCCGGCCTGGCCAATCAGAATACCTCATGCCCTGGACCACAGTAATTGGATCGGGGTGGTCAAGATTTACATAAATGATTTACATAAAATGTTTAAATATTTTCTTAAAGTACTTAAAATAAAAAATGCTTTTAAAATTTCAGTTGCCAATTGTTTTTTGCGACTATATAGAAATACAATTGATTTTCACATATTGGTTTTGTTTCCTGTATGCTTGCTAAATTCATGCATTAGTGGTATTTTCTAGATTTCTTAGAATTTTCTGTGTACACAAATCACAACATCTGTGAATATACACAACATTACTTCTTCTTTTCCAAAACTTATGCTTTTCACTTATTGCTCTTGCCTTCTTGCACTAGGTAGAACCTCAGTTGTATATTAAATATATGTTTTAAAAAGGTAGACATTTGAGCCTTGTTTCCAATCTTGGGAATACACTATTCAGTCTTTTGCCCTTGTCTGCTTCTAAGCTGCCAAAGTCTGTGCTATTGTGGGGAAATGTCGCTCTGTGGGCCAGCCATGGTGTGAGTGTGCAGATGGGACAGCGGCAGCGAGTACATTCTCCTGGGAAAGCCAGGCCTGGTGGCAGGCACCTGTAATCCCTGCTATTTGGGAGGCTGAGGCCGGAGGATGGCTTGAGTCTGGGAGTTCGAGTCCAGCCTGAGCCACACAGCGAGACACTGTCCCTTAAAACAAAAAATAAAAAACAAAACCAACAACTCCCACGCCTGTCAAATTTTCCTGGGGAGGGCAAGACACAATTAAGAAAATGAACACTGAATTTATGTCATCCTTGTCTGTATCTCAGTAGCCACAGTTGTGGATTCCTTCAGTTCTCTCTTGGTAGAAGGTAGGGCCTGAATAAATGATGACATAAAGCCAACTGAACTTACTGAGCAGTCTCCCAGATGCTGCAAACTCAAGGAGGCTTCTGTGCTCAGATTTTTATTCTCTCTCTCTCTCTCTCTGTCTTTCTCTCTCGTGCAGCATTTATGCTTTTTGGCAGTTCTTTCCTCTTCATTTCCCCATCTTTCCAATTACACACTTATATACACACAAACACTCCGATACCCTCAAACCACCAGAAGCCACATCAGAGACTTGAGAGCCTTGGACCAGGAACTGATGGAGACAAAGACGACCTAGGAATGATTGCTTGCCCTACCCTCAGGAGTTTACAATTACTGATAGAGACAGAAGCCTTTACAGGGGGTGAGGGGTGGGGGATAGGAGAAACTTTACAAACACACCTGTCAGCACACACAAGGACAATAATAGGAAATGGGGTTTTCATACAAGGGAAGCATCTGGAAACTGAGAGGGTCCTACAAAGCTGTATAATCCAGCATCTATTGAGATTCAGGAGACCACCCTAGCTCCCAGTCCTTCCTTGATAAACACCTTGAATTTACAAGATGAAGTTTGAGAATGGGGAGGAGATGCCAATTATAGCCTATATTAATGAGGCTATAAAGTAAATACTTTTAGCCTCATATTACCAAGCATGAAGGGAATATTTTGACTAATCTAAGTGGAAAGTCCAGAGAGTAGGTGTGGCTTTAGGCATGGCTGGGTAGTAGCATAAGACTCACATCCTACCAGTTAGCAACCAACCCCAGGAAGAATAAAGGTCCTTCCCCACCAGCTTTGGCAGAAAAGTCCTCTAGGAAGATCTGATTATCTGGGTTTGGGTCACATGACCACCCCAACCCAATCACTGTGACCAAGGGCATGAGGTATTCTGATTGGTCAGGCAAGGGTCTTGTGCACATCCCTGAAAAGGGGCAGCGGCCATGCTGTCCAGACCACTGGCAATGGATTCCCCACAGAAATCTTTTACTAGAAGAAGTGGGGAGATCAGTTCTGGACAGGCAGCACAATTGCAGCCTATGACACCCTCTAAGCCTTAACTCCATGTATGACTGTATGGAGCAAATGACTTATCCTAATGATGCATGTTTCTTCATCTGAAAGAGGGGTCATAGTTTTGATTTATGTTATATTTACACAATGCATAGCATGAAGCCGATGGTCAAGAATGCACCCTGAGATGTTAGTGGGTATTCCATTACTGGATCCCATGGTACAGACATTTCCTTTGTAGAAAGCCACAGAGTAAGTGGCTCCATTCCCTGAGACTCAATACCCAGTGGCCAACTGGGGTAATAGATTACTGTCCTTGGAAAGGCACAGAGCTCACCAGAAAGAGCAGGCAGGCCGGGCGCAGTGGCTCCTGCCTGTAATCTCAGCACTTTGGGAGGGTGAGGCAGGCGGATCATGAGGTCAAGAGATCGAGACCATCCTAGCCAACATAGTGAAACCCTGTCTCTACTAAAAAATACAAAAATTAGCTGGGCATGGTGGCAGGCACCTGCGGTCCCAGCTACTTGGGAGGTTGAGGAAGGAGAATCGCTTGAACCCGGGAAGTGGAGGTTGCAGGGAGCTGAGATCATGCCACTGCATTCCAGCCTAGTGACAGAGTGAGACTTGGTCTCACAAAAAAAAAAAAAGGCAGGCAGCAGGGATTCTCAACCCCTCTCCTTCTTTCTCCATGCATGGGATGCCATGACCACATGCTTGTAGCTCACAGCATGGTCCCTGAGGACACAAAGACAGGTGTCAGGTAGGTAAGTCTTGGGACATGCACTATGTGGCCTTCTTTTCCCCAGCTACTCCCGTCCCAACTCAATCACAAATAAGATTACAGAAAGCCACAGAAGGCAGCATTCAGAAATGTAAAAGATAAACATGCATGGGGTAATTGAATAGCATTCTGCTGAAAAATGAGCTCTCAGAGCCCATAATCGAGGCTATGCTTTAATGGAGGGGCTCTCCCCTTCTCTCTTTGCAAACCCAGGATGCCAGCAGCTTTAACCCTTTGGGAGGGCTGCACTAGGGAAGGGCAGGCTTTGGCTTTGTGAGGACTATCTGAGGAGTTGTGGGAAAAGTCCGATGGTGGAATGAGGCATCGATGTTAGAGGGAGCCCCTTGTTTAAGCTGAGGATGGAGAAGAGGGATAGGTCCTGTGATTGCCAAGGGCCCATCAGCTTTGAGATTCTGATTCTACCATTATGATTTTTCAGATTCAACCATCAGAGATCTGCTGAGAGTGTACTGTCTATCTCGTCAGCACTAGGCTCCGCACTGTGGAATAAATATACAAATAATGAGAATACAGCAAATAGTTTATCTAGCATTCAGTGTGTGCCAAGCACTATTTTAAGTGCTTTACATATAAGAACTAATTTGATCCTCACAGCAGCCACAGGAGGTAAGTTCTATTATTGTCCTAATTCGACCATCAAAGAAACCGATGCAGAGTTTAAGTAACACCGAAGTTCATATGCTAGTAAGGAGAGGAGCAGGATTTAGACTCAGGGACAGGAGAAAGAATATGATATGCATATTTAAGTCTAAAAATATGATAACACAATCCCTGCTCACTTGAATTCACCATCTCGAGGGGAGCAAGGTGTCTTAAGGTTTGAAAACAAAAGGACATTATATGAGACCCAGAGTGGAAGGGCTGTCAGGGCCCTTTTTGTCAATCCCCTGCCTCTAAGGCCCAGCCTTTCTCAGTACCCTTGGTAATAGCTGAGGACGGATGTCGCCCTTGGAACCATTACTCACGAACATGCTGCACACCCTTACTCCCCCAAACCCACCTACCTCTTCCCTTTTCTCCCTTTCTCTGGTTATTGTAATTATTTGGGAATTTGCAGAATAATCCGTCACGAAGTCCTCCTGAACAAATTGAATGTCAGGTTTATAAAACAACCTAATAAAGCAGATGGCATTACCCGCTGGTAAATCTCTTCCCTGTTTCCCGCCCCACCCCCTCCCCACTTCAGTGTCTCAGAAAGCTGACAGATTATCCATTTACAGCCAGATTAATCCTGAACAGTATAAACATGGGGAGAAAATTACACTTTCTTGTCTCCATAATTGATAAGAAGGATGCATTAATCTATAAAGCCCGGAGGAAAGGCCCATCTGTCTGCCCAGACAATCGTGGGGATGTCTGGGAAAGGAGACCCTTCCATCTCCCTGTCTGTCTGCCTTTTCGTCAGAAACCACTTTTTCAGAAGCTGCCCTCCCCTTCCCTGGCCCCAGAAACTGGGCACCTGTAACCTTCGACAGCCCCTTGGTCCCGCGCGGGAGCTAGCAAGGTTCAAGGACCCACATCTCAGGATTCCAGGCCAGGGACAGGCCTCTCTCCAGCTTTCGTCTTCTTTCCAGAAGTTATGTCCATTGCAGAGACGTCCACAAGCCCAGCTCTGCAGTGTTCCTAAGCTTGCCTTTGGTTTCCTCGGACCAGCCCTTGAGGAGATTCCAAGCCAAATTTGTTCAGTAAGATTCTCATTCAATTCCCTCCCTGATCTCTCTTGTTGCTTTATAACTTTTTGCAAATTTACGCAGTTCCCTCCCTGTTCCCCCGCCCCCCCCCCGCCCCCATCTTCCAGCACCTTTCCTGTTAGAGGCAGCTGTGAGGCGTTAATTATCTCCTTGAGGCCTGTCAGAGCTGTCAGGGAATGTCCCAAGGGCCGATTCCTGCCTGTGGAGGGATGCAGTGGAGCCAGGGTTTCTGGTAGACTCTGCTCCAGAATTGACCATCCCCTCCCAGCTCAGAGGTGATACTGACAGGGACACATGAACACTGCTCCACTCCCTCTCTGTTTGGAGGATTTCCTAAGGCTCCTCCAGTCACTGTGCTTGGGATGACTTGAGGAGGAGATGAAGGGAGCATGGCGGGTGGGTGGATTTATTTAGAGTGGGAGAGAGAGCCAGGGGAAGTCCTGGAAGATCCCCACCCGGCCAGAAGAACCTTGTTCTCCAGAAGGATCTCAATGAGATAAATAGAAAATAAAAATGAACGTGGGGGAGGAAGACAGGCAGAGGAGACCGCCGGAAAATGCCGAGGGGCCAGAAAAAAGGGATGTTGAGAGATGGAGTAAAAGAAATACAGAAGTCCATGGCAAGAGCTCGCAGTTCCTGCCTCCAGCATGGATGGGCATGCTTTGGGGTCTGGGGATCTCTGCTCCCTTAGTCTCTACTGCCTTGTTTCCTCCGGAAGAGAGAGGGGGTGCTGCCTCCAAAGTGAGGCACATTCCTGACGCACTCGCTATTTTGTGTGGAGGTGCACTGAGTGCCCAGGGTCTGAGTAAATAGCAGGAATCTCACAGGTGGGTTGTGTTTTACCAAACACTTCACGCCCACCCCCCAGACTGCAGACTACCTTTGGTTAGGCTTTTCCAGAGAGGTGGACTGTGGGAGGAAATGCTGTGGACTCCCAGGGCCACTTATCTCTGCTGGGAATTGGTAGACACAGGAGGACTTCCAACAAATGTTCCAATCTTTGTCTTGCAACTCCCAGCTCTTTGTACCAATGGTACATGCTACTCCCGGCTGAAGTTTGAGGATGACGCTAACCAGGTTTTCCAGACTGGACTGTAGCTCTTGGAGCACTGTTGGTGCTTGGACTGTTATTTGGGTTCCAGAGTTGAATAAATTTGGAAGTTGCTGAGTTAACAAAATTAAACAGTGCTTCTCCTGACTTACTTTTTGGTGTTCTTTGCTTTCCATCTCTTCTCTACTTTGGCTAATTTTTCTCCGCTTTTTTCTGTTTTTCTTTTCTTTTTTTTCCCTCTTGTTCTCTACATTCTACAGCATTGATTGTGGGTTTTATACAATCTCAATGAAATTGTAAATACTAACTCATTTTGGTTTCATGCTTTTCTTTTTTAAATAAATGATTAAGTTCTACATATGTATATATTTTAAATTGACAATTATAATTTTAAAGGAGAAAAAAGATTAGTGACTCTGATTCTAGGGTCCTATAAACTTGGATGTAATATCATTCCATTTTCATTTACTAATTTTAATAAAAATTATTACAACATGAATTGTAAAGTAATGATATGTAAATTATCTAGAGAAACCAACAAAGCACTCAATTTTAGCCCCTTAAATGTAGTAATTAATTCTGGGCGATCATTTAAGGTTTGGAGGGTTAATTTTAATAGGTGTACGGTTGGGTAATAAAATGAAACTTTTTACTATTATTTGAGAGTCTCAAACTGCTTCAATCAATTAACTTGTTCTGTCTAAAGAGGCGGCTTTTGTGCTCTTTTAACAGTGAAAGCTGAGTTTCTTGGTTCTATCACTTCATTTTCATAGAGCCACAACCAGCATTAGCCTCCCACCTGCTGTCCAAAGAGGAGGTTGTTGGGTTTTTGTTTCTTTAAATTTGAAAAGCCTTGTGTTAGACATCCTCAAAAGATACAAGGAAAGTGAGAAATACTATTTTTGTCCTTAAAAAGACAAGGCAGAGTTAGAAAATGTGCCTGTCCCGAAGATGTCAGTAAGAACGTTACAAAACAAAACCAGCTGTTAAAAAAAAAAAAAAAAAAAGTGACGTGACATGAGAAAGAAGTGGAGAATGGGGAACGGGGTTTTGTATTTGTCATATCTCATAGTTTTTCTCACATATTCCCCTGTGCCTAGACGGCCTGTCCCATACTCTATGTCTCATACATTCCTGGCATCCCTTCCCCTTCCCCTCCTTGGTAGCAGTGACTGCTCCTCCTTTGGGCAGTCACTGTATCTGCTCCATGCTTCTATTAACGTCTTCTTGCATTTTAATATTATTCCATGTTTGTAGATTTAAGATTCAAGAAGTTCAGTAAACCACAAGCAGGATAAACTCAAGGCAAACCTCATGTATTCTCATAGTCAAAATGGTGAAAATCAAACCAAAGAAAGACTCCTTAAAGCTGCTAGAGGAAAAGCTACACATTACACATAGGGGAACACAAGTTCTGAGGGCTACAGGTTTCTTCTTGTCCCATAAAGGTCAGAAGATGGGATCAACATCTCTAAAGTACTAAAAGAAGGAACTGTCAACTCAGGATTCTACATCCAGCAGAAATATCCTGCAGGTGTGAAGTCAAAATAGAGCTACTCTCAGATGCAGGAAAAGTGAGATAATTTGTTACCAGAATACATTTTCTGTAATAAATGATAAAGGAAATTCATCAGAGGCTAAAAGATAATGCTAACAAAAGAAAGTTGGATTTTAGGGAATGAAGGAAGAGCAATAGAAGTGGTAAATATCTGGGTAAATATAAGAGACTTTTACAAAAAGTTTTTTTTAAAAACGCCTATGGCCATTGGAAGCAAAATTTATAACATTAGCTGGTGGAGTATTTAATGTGTGAGGATCTAGTCAAATGAAAATTATAACATATAGGTCATTTGAAGGGAATATTAAAGGACCTTTATGTGGTTGCAAAGCTTCTATATTTTACTTGAATGTGAAAAAAAATATATATATATATACATTTATAAATTTATATGTGTATATATTTATACACATATAAATATATATATAGTAATCTCTAAAGCAACCACTAAAAAAAAAAATACAAACGGATTTAGCCATAATGCTAATGATAAATTTAAAGAGTACTAAAAATTATTTAAGTAATCCAAAAGAAGGCTGAAAAAGGGGCATAGAGGAAAGAAAATAGAGGGAGGTTGGGTGCAGTGGTTCATGCCTATAATCCCAGGACTTTGGTAGGCCAATGCAGGAGGATCTCTTGAGCCCAGGAGTTTGAAACCAGCCTGGTCAACATAGCGAGACTCCATCTCTAGAAAAAATTAAGAAAAAAAAATTAGCCAGGCATGATGACACAGGCTTGTAGTCCCAACTACTCAGGAGGCTGAGGGGGGATGATCACTTGAGCCCAGGAGTTCGAGGCTATAGTGAGCTATGATGGTGACACTGCACTTCAGTCCAGGTGATGGAGCAAGACACTGTCTCAAAAAAAGAAAAAATATTAAAAAGAAGAGACAAATGGAAATCAAAGAGTAAAGCAGTAGAACTAAATCCAACAATATGAATAAGTACATTAAATGCTGATGATCTAAACCCTTCAGTTAAAAGGCCGGGATTGACAAAGTGAATTAAAGGCAAGTCGTTATTATATGCTGCCGTCAAATGACACACTTCAAATGCAAAGGCACAGATAGGTTTAAAGTAAATATATACCATGCAAATAATAAGCATAAAAAGCCTAGAATGGCTATTTTTAAATAGCTAAAATAGATTTCAAGATAAAGAGTATCACTAGAGATAAAGAGGGACATTTCATAATGATAAAAGAGACAGTTCATCCAGAAGACATAGCAATTATAAATGTATATGAATCTAGTAACAGAGCCATTCCAATCCTGGAAATAAAAACAAAAAAAAGGAATGAACTTTGATACATAACCTAGGTGAATCTGAAATCATTGTATTTAGTAAAAAAAAAAAAGCCAGGCAAAAAATAGCACATACCATATAATTTCATTTATATAAAATTCTGGAAAATACACACTAATTTATAGTGACAGAAAGTAGATTAGTGGTTGCTTAGAAATGGAGGTGGAGGCAAGCATGGATGTTGAAGAACACAAATACGTTTTTGGAAGTGATGGAAGTGTTTGTTATCTTTATTATGGCAATTTTTTTGAATGTACGATTGTCAAAACTCAACAAATACTATATTTTAAATATGGAGTTTAGTGTACTTCAGTTATAACTCAGTAAGTTTGGGAAAAAATAAATGCCTAAAAAAAGTAACAAGTACTTACTAATACTTCTAACTTCAATCTAATACTGCAGGAGTTTTCCTCTTCTTTTTCTTTTCCTTATTTGTATCTCATTCTTCCACAGTGATTCTCTCCAAAAGGTTCTTAGCCTCCCTGGTTCTCAACAACATCAGCATACACAGTCATTTGCCAAAATAGTTTGGGAACTGTTATTGTATATCATTACCAAAACAAAACAAAGTTCAAACTTTCTTTGCAGTTCTTATTTTATTTAGAACATGTTCCCCTGAGAATGTACAGTTCAAATACTATGTTCAAGAGTTACTTGGATTGATGTTTCCCTTCTGTATAGACACCTTCTCAACTACCAAAGGTATATAGATTAAATTCATTTGTTTCTGTTTACACAATTTTCCTCATCAAACATGAGGAAAACATTTGATGATTTAATTTTATTTTCATGTGTAGTAAAATATTTGGTGGGTCAAAAAGTAAAACTAAACAAAAGGTACATTTAGAGAACTGTTCCTCTTTCTTAGCATTTTCTTCTTGTTTCAACTCACTCCCTGCCAGAAACCAATTTCCCTGGCTTCTGATTTATCCTTCCTACGTTTCTTTTGCAAAAATGGGCATATATTCTTATTTTACTTTCTTTCATACAAAACTATAACATACTATCTATGATTTTTACTTTAAAATATCCTGGCAATCACTTCACGTCAATTGACAGAGCTATTTCTCATTTTTATAGCTGTGTATTGTGCCTTTGAATGGATATGCAATGACTTATTCTACCAATCTATCATTCATATATGCATAACAGATTGTTGCCAATATTTTGTCCTTATAAATAATACTACAAGTTGAGAATCTTAATTAAAACATCAGAAATTCAAAATGCTCCAAAATCCAAAATTTTTGAGTGCCGACTTGATGCCATGAGTGGAAAATCTCACACCAGACTTTGTTTCATGGGTCATAGTCAAAACCTTGTTTCATGCACAAAGTTATTAAAAATATTGTATAAAGTTACCTTCAGGCTACATGTATAGCATCTATATAAAACATAAATGAATATTATATTTAGCCTCGGGTCTGACGCCCAAGATAGTTCATTATTTATATGCAAATATTACAAAATCCAAAAAATATCTGAAATTGGAAACACTTCTGTTCCCAAGCATTTCAGCTAAGGGATACTCAACGTGTACCATAAATGATGTTGTACATATTTTGTTTCATATTTTAGGATATGGTTCTTCAAAGTAAATTAATATATAATCATTTATTGGATGAAAGGTCAAATCCATACATAGTTGTGTTAGATACTGCCAAATATTAGATATTGTATTAAATATTGCCAAATCCCTTCTGTAGAGTTCTACCATTTTGCATTCCCACCAGCATTGAAATTGAGTGCCAATTTTTCCATATCCTGTCAACAGAATGTTTTGTGAAGCTTTTGAACTTTTGCCAAACTTGCAGTTGCAAGATGGTATCTATGTGATTTTAATTAACATTTCTCTTATTCTGATGGTCTTTTTACATATTTATAGATGATTTGTATGTCTTTTTTTGTTCCCTTGATTTTTATGAGTTGTTTGTGTAATAGGGATGTTAATCCTTTATCTGTGACATGCATTGCTAATTGCTAATATTTTCCCAGTATATAATGTGTCTTTTGACTGTGTTTATGGTGATTTCAGCCATGTGAAAGTTTTCTTTAATGTAGTTGTATTAATGAATATTGTCTTTTATTGACTCTGAATTGTGAGTCACAATGAGACTTTTTAATCAACCAGATTATAAGATAACTCACCTGTGTCCTAGTCTGTGTTACTATACAGGAATACCAAGGCTGGGTAATTTATAAAGAATAGAGGTTTATTTCGCTCAGGATTCTGCAGGCTTTTTAGGAGAAGCATGGTGCCAGCATCTACTTCTGGTGAGAGCTTCAAGCTGTGTCCACTCACAGCAGAAGGCAGAGGCAAGCCAGCCTGTGCAGAAATCACATGATGAGAGTGGAGGCAAGAGAGAAAAGCAAGGGAGGAGGAAGGTGCCAGGCTCTTGTTAACAACCAGGTATCTCAGGAACTAATAGAGTGATAACTCACTCATTACGATGAGGAGGCATCAAGCCATTTATGAGAGATCTGCCTCCATGACTCAAAACACCTTCCAGTAAGCTCCCGCTCCAACATCAAGGATCAGATTTTAATATGAGATTTGGAGGGATCAACTATCCAAACCATAGCACCTTGTTTTCCCTTAATCTTTCGTGGTTTCTTGTATGCATCACACATTTGATCTATTTGCAGTTTATTCTTGGATAGGGTGTGAGGTATTGTTCCAATTTTATCCTTTTCCAAATAGTTATCCAATTGCCTTAGCATTATTTATTTTAAAGTTCATCTTTTCTCCAGTGATTTGATATGATACCTTTTTCATATAATACTTTTCTTATGGACTTACTCTATTTCTTTATCTCCTGCTTTATTAGTCTGCCTATTAGTGCAGCAGTACCACACTGTTTTAATTTTGGACAGAGCCTCTGTGTTTTAATTGATGCACTAAGTCCCTGTATGGGTATTGAAATTCTATTAATTGAGGAGTTATTTCTGCTATGTTATTTTATATTTTATTTTTATTCTACATTTATTTTATTTTTTATTTGTTTTCTTTACGGTTTCTATTGGATAGATCAAATTTTCTTATGCTTATTTAAAAGTTTTATCTTCTACTTTTTTATTATGGTGGCTGCCTTTAATCCAAAACCTACAATTATATTTATTTGTCTTGATAATGTCTACAATTTTAGTTTTGAGAGGTTATAGATATGCCTTTTTCTGTTTCTTTTTTTTCTTTTTGTCATTTGGATATGCTTTTCTCTTATATTTTGTTTGATCCTTGCTTTTTTTTTTAACACAATAAGTTTTACCAAGTAATTTGACCATTCTTCCATCATATTTCTCTCTCAGCACTTTCCTGAATTTATGTCTCTTTTTATCGGGTACTCTTCCAAGAGTGTTTATAGATTGGGATTTTGTGTGGCAAACTTTCTGAAGCCTCATATTCCTAGAAATATCTTCATGGCATTCTTGCATGTAAGTGACAATTTGGCTGGATATGAAATTCTAGGTTCAATGTTCTTTTTCCTTTAATACTTGGAACATATTTTTCTCCATGTTTTCCTATGCCCAATGTACTCTTCAGAAATCTGATAAATTATGATTCTTTACTTTTCTTTAGGTGACTGTTTTATCTTTCTGACAACTTTTAGAATTTTCTTCTGATTTTTTTTTTTTTTTTGAGACAGAGTCTTGCTCTGTTGCCCAGGCTGGAATGCAATGGCTCGATCTCGGCTCACTGCAACCTCTGCCTCCCAGGTTCAAGTGATTCTCATGCCTCCACCTCCCAAGCAGCTGGGATTACAAGCATGTGCCACCACACTCAGCTAATTTTTGTACTTTTAGTAGAGACGGGGTTTCACTATATTGGTCAGGCTGGTCTCGACCTCCTGTCCTCAAGTGATCCCTCTGCCTCGGCCTCCCAAACTTCTGGTATCACAGGAGTGAGCCACCGCTCCTGGTCTTTTTCTGTATGCTTAATGTTCTTAGTTTCACTGAAGTATTCTAGGTGTGGGTTTTTCTTTGTTCTTCTTGGCACTGTGTAAGTCCTTTCAATCTGAGGTCTTTTGTCTTTTATTCTTATTTCTTCAAATGTTTCCTCCCCTCCATGTTTTTCCTTATCTCCTGGGAATCTCATTGTTTGGATATTAGCACCTCAGTTTACTTACAACCATATTGTAAGTAATGTAAGCCACAACATTCTTAGACTTTCTTTCATATATTCTATCTTTTCATCTGCTGCTGCTGCCCTCTGGGAGAACATCTCAACATGATCTTTCAGCTTAGAAATTCTGCTTTCAGGCATGTCCATCCAGTTATTTATCCCTTCTGTTTGTTTCAAATCGTTCATATACAATATTTCTATTTGGTTCCTTTTTGTAATTTATTCTACCTGTTCCATATTTTAGTATCATCTCTTTTGTTGAGAATATTTATTACGCTTATTTAAAATCTTGGTGCATCTGTCTCAATTATCCCAGTTCAAGGGATGCGTATTGTTCAGTTTGTTGCCTTTCTTTTAAAGTGGTTTCATTCCTTGAGGTCAAATTAATTTGGCCCATAAACTTATGTTCCCTTGGGGCTATCAGTTATTCTGGGCAGTAATGTGTAGTGAAGGAGCGTCTGAAACCTTAGTCTATTACTTCCTGCTGAATTTAAATAAGAGGGAAGGGAATGAGCTCCAAGCCAGAGAGCCCCTGGTTCCACAGAAACCCTCTTGATATGTTCCAACAACCTGCTATCCCCCTTCCCAATTTAGGATCCTTTTTAGATGCTACTTTCTTACTATGCAACCCCTCTTTCCAGTATTTTCCTTTCAAAGAAGCAGACTTGGGAGGTGGCCATCCCTTTAGTAGATCCAGCAGCCTTCAGGGTTAAAGGGGCAGCAGAGGATGTAGGATGGATGAATGAATACCCAAGGGCAGACAGAAGTCCATTTCTTGTCCCATTAGCTCTTATCCTTATAGGGTTTTTGGTTTTCTCTGATTATACTCTTGGAATCTCTGAGGACTTGGTTTTGATGCTGCTTGTTCTAGATAGATAATGGTCACCTTGCGCTTGTGTGTGTGTGTGTGTGTGTGTGTGTAGAGGGGGTACAAGACCACAACTTTAGAGCAACTTATATCCCACTGGGGCTTCTGCCTTTTCTATTCCCATTCATCCACCCACCCATCCCCTCCACACACACTGAATCTCCGTCTTCAGAAGCCTTTGATCTTCCTGGAATTTCTCACTCTTTCATCTTTGGATCGTCAGATCCATGGTACATTTTCTCTGCTGTGTTTTCCCCAAGATTAATTTTGGAGGAGGGGGGGACCAGTAGCCTATGCTCATTGGCCATCTTGTCAGAAAACAATGACTCATTCTTTTGGGGGGTAAATGCTCAGTCTTTGAAATGTCTTCGCCTGGGCGCGGTGGCTCAAGCTTGTAATCCCAGCACTTTGGGAGGCCGAGACGGGCGGATCACAAGGTCAGGAGATCGAGACCATCCTGGCTAACACGGTGAAACCCCGTCTCTACTAAAAAATAGAAAAAACTAGCCGGGCGAGGTGGTGGCGCCTGTAGTCCCAGCTACTCGGGAGGCTGAGGCAGGAGAATGGTGGGAACCCGGGAGGCGGAGCTTGCAGTGAGCCGAGATCGCGCCACTGCACTCCAGCCTGGGCGACAGAGCGAGACTCCGTCTCAAAAAAAAAAAAAAAAAGAAATGTCTTCTCCCTCTCCCTGGTCCTCTTCATTGTGGTAGTGAGTTTACAAGACCTCGTGCAGCTGTGGAGAGAAGGATATCCTGAATTTACATCATGTCAAATTGCCCAGCTTTCTCCTGCAGAATGGCCGATCTGGGCTTGTGCTCGGCCCCATGCCCCCGGGAGGTTTGGTTGTTTGGGGGAACACTGTCAGAGTTTATGGTCTGGTCTGTGACTCTAGATGGGAAGCAGCTAGAGCCCTTTCATCAGGCATCAAGCTCCAGCTGGTCCATGGCCCACCAGGCACCAGGGCATGAGTGATCCTATACCCCCCCTGCAGGCCATCAATAGATGTAGCAGGGAAACAAGAGCACAGCCTCATGCTCGCTTATGTAGCCAGCACCTTCCCAATGGCTGTTTGTATGCTCTGTGCCAGGTTGGATGTGCCTGTGTGATGGACTTCTGTTAAGCTGAAGCTTCCAGCCTCCCCAACCTACACTTGACAGTGTAGCGCCATCCTTCTAATATTCTTGGTTGCCCCACGTCTATATAGATGCTTCCACAGTGTTTCGCTTAACTAAAACCTGTAGAGTTCTGTATAAACTTCTGTTGCGACCTCTCTCCCTTTGCATCATCAGTATTTATGTTTCTGTCTCCCCAGCTAGAGAGCGAGCTCCCTTAGGGTGGAAACTGTATAATATTTTTCCTTGCACTTCTCAGCATCTGGCCTAGGGCTTAGCATAAAATAAGCACCAGATAAATGTGTGTTGAACCAAATTGAATAATACAAGTTAAAAAGAGATAAGTGCTTTAAAAGAAGTGTTTGGGGGAGAAAGACTTTATTTATGGTTTGGGGATATGGAATGGTTTCTTAAGAAGGTAATAGTGGAGGGTTTAGACTGATGGAAAGAGAACATTCAGGGTGAAGGGAACACTGTAAGCAAAGGCACAAAGATGGGAAAGTGCAGGATGTTCATTTGTTCCCTTTCAGGGCAGGAATTATTCCTTGGGCATCTTTGCAAACCCTCTGAATAGTTCCTTGAACGTAAGTGGTGCTAAGAATAAACTGCGCCGAGTGGAATAAAATCCCCATCTTCTCCTGCATCCCTCAAAAGTGGGGGTGCCCAGTGGTCATAGAAGACATTAACTCAGAAAGAAACAGGTCTTTCATTGATACAGACATATCCAAGATTATAATATTGCACACCCTATAGCAGTCAAGGTTGCTGCAGGAAATAAATGACATACTCAGAGAAGTCCATTGAGGATAATTTAAGGGAGTGCTATTTACAAAGGCGTGGCTATTAAAGGAAACCAACAAGTGGGGTAAGGCACCTTGGGAAGAGCAAAGTTCCATCCCTGGGCATGCTGGGACCAGGGATGGAGGAGTTACTCTGCATGAGACCGAGACTGTTCAACCCCTAGCTGCATTGCCAAACTGTGTGTGTGTGTGTGTGTTTGTGCACGCATGTGTACACATGCTTGCACGCAGCAGGGTGATCAGCCCTCTAATCTTCCTCTGGAGTCTCCTGGCAGACCCAACTGGAAGCCTCAAGGAGCCAGAGCAGGGTGGGGAAGGGAGGAGAGGAGACTGGCAGATGCAGAATATCTAGTACGCACCCAATGTCTCATTTCAATCTCACAACAGCCCAACAAGGACGACTTTAGTATTAACAACCATGTATTATTGGTGAGGAAGATAAGCCTTAAAAGGTTGATTTGCCCAGGGTGAAAATCCTGCCACTAGGAAGATTTTGATTTTCACTCCATATAGGATCAACTGTTCTGTGTGTGTGTGCACGTGTGTGTCTGTGTGGGCAGGGGCAGGTGGTGAGGACAGTGGGACACCAGCAGACTGAAGCTCTCATGGGCCACCCTAAGATGGAATCCCTGGAGGAGGCTGGCGTAGTCTGGGCCTGGCGCTATGGTTCAGAAACTTAACGCTGGGACTTGAACACAGGAGAAGCATTCGGGCTCCAGGCCCCAAAAAGGAGATAGTGGTGAGGAGCAGTGAGCTAGAGCAGGGACTCTCAAACTTTTGGTCTCAAGATCCCTTTACAGTCTTAAAAATTATGAAGGACTCCAAAGAGTTTTTGTTAACTGGGTTGAATTTTGAACACAGTATTTCCTGTATTAGACATTAAGACAACAAAATTTTAAATACTTATTTTCCATTAATTTAAAAATAAAGTCCTGGCTAATACGGTGAAACCCCGTCTCTACTAAAAAATACAAAACAAAACAAAACAAAACAAACAAACAAACAAACAAACAAAAAGAAAGAAAGAAAGAAAAGAAAATTAGCCGGATGTGGTGGCCTGTAGTCCCAGCTACTTGGGAGGCTGAGACAGGAGAATGGTGTGAACTTGGGAGGCGGAGCTTGCAGTGAGCAGAGATAGCACCACTGCACTCCAGCCTGGGCGACAGAGCGAGACTCCGTCCCTCCCAAAAAAATAAAAAAGAAAAAAATACAGGCCAAGGCAGGAGGATCACTTGAGGCCAGGAGTTAGAGACCAGCCTGGGCAACATAGTGAGAACTTGTCTCCACAAAAAATGGAAAAAACTAGCCATGGCGGAGCATGCCTATAATCTCGGGAGGCTGAGGCAGGAGAATCGCTTGGGCCCAAGAGTTTGAGGTTGCAGTGAGCCATGATCTTGCCAGTGCACTTCAGCTTGGGTGATAGAGCAAGACCCTGTCACTAAAAAAATAGAAAGTAAAATTGCTGGGCGTGATGGATCATGCCTGTAAACCCGGCACTTTGGGAGGCTGAGGTGGGAGAATCACGTGAGCCCAGGATTTCGAGACAAACCTGGACAACATGGTGAGACCTCATCTCTATAAAAAATACAAAAATTATCTGGGCCTGGTGGCGTGCACCTGTAGTCCCAGTTACGCAGGAGGTTGAGGTTGGAGAATTGCTTGAGCCCGGGAGGCTGAGACTGCAGTGGGTCATGATTGCACCATTGCGCTCCAGCCTGGGTAACACAGTGAGATCCTGTCTCAAAAATAAAAGAAAATAATAAATTTATTAGATGCTAATATAAATAACATATTTTTATGAAAAGTAACATTTTCCAAAACAAAAGAACATCAGTGAGATGAGTGGCATTGTTATACATCTTTACAAATCTCTCTAATGTCTGGCAGAATTTTCCCACCACCTGCTTTTGCAATCAGTCTGTTGGGATATGTTGTTTTGGTTGAAATATGGGAAGAAAATCTGGCCTCATCCAGATATGTAGTTGCAAAAGGTAGGAGTTTTTAATAGTTGTTTCAGATAATTGTGGCTATTTGTCTTTGATTCTGCACTTAAACTCAATAAATGGTAGTTTCTTAAAGATTATTTACAATGTGGAATTTGAAACCATATCGACGAACTTTTACACTTGATTTTATGTACTGTACAAAATGCATGAAAATACACCGGTGGTTCTACAGCTTCCAATGATTCTTTTATCCATGCATAATCTTGTAAATCATGCACTGGACATTTGGAAAGTATTATTTCACTGAGTTATGTAGATGTTCCAAATGTTGACACATTTCATTATACAAAATTTTTTTTAAGCCAAAACAGATTTGTTACTATTACCAGTGATCTCATCCGGAAAGATCTTAAGTATTGAGATGCTATCAAGTTCATGGTGGTGAACACAAATTTTCCAAAATTCTAATTTTCATGTGAGAGCTCATATTTTATCATTGGCCACAAATCTGTCAATCGTTTTCCTTAAAGTGACAGGCTCACTTTGTTCATTTTCAAGACAATTTCTACGAAAAACACAAGTCCTAATAACTGTGGCATGTCAGTTGTTTTTTCAAATAAGAATGGTGTTCTGTAAAAGGAGTGGCCAGCTCAGCTCAAAGCTCAAACAATTGCACAAGTGTTTCTTCCGTGAGACAAGCATCACGTTTCAGCAGAAATGCCGTGTGTGTACTTCTAAGGTAGTCACACAGAATATTAAAAAGATGTGTACTCAAGGGTTGAGATGGAATAAAATTAGTGATTTCTACTGCTTTATAAAGAATATTCATAAATAGAAATGGCTTTTAAAAAACTGTGTGTGGTGAGGAGAAAATAAAATGACTATTATTAGACTTTGTACTCTCACTTGGTTGATGTGGGTGTACAGTTTCACCCACCAATGCCTTTGCACCCCAGTGCAAATGTCAGCACCGTGAAAAGGACAAATCATGTGTCAATACTATTATAAACATATTTTGACCTCATGGTCCCCTGAAAGTGTCTCGGGGAACCCTGGAGTCTTCAGCCACACTGAGAAAATCAGGAGTAGATGGCATGAGGCCGGGGACCGCAAGGCCCACCTGACGGAGGAGCTGCTTCCAGCTTCTACACCACGCCCCTCATGGGGGCTGGGCTTTTGCTGCCCACACAGATGGCAGCATGCTGGGGCGTGGGCCAGTGTCAGGTTTGGGGGTGTGCCAGGGTCCAGGCCATTCATCTGAAGCCTGTGCAGGTTAGAGGACACAGCCTCAGTGGAGAGTGGGGATTGAAAATGAAGGGGAGATTGTCTGGGGCAGCAGTTGCTGGAAGAGGAACCCAGCATGGACACTGGGTTGGGGGCTATTTTCTTAAAAGACACTCAGGAGTCTACAGGCTGTAGGTGTGCTGAGGTGGCTCAGGGCACCAGCCCCGCCCGCCTGGTCCAGAGCCTTCACCCCTCAGCTTCTCGGAGCTTTCATTTCCTCCATTAGATGCACAGAAAGGGGTACTCTGTAAGTGGAGGAAGTCATCTCCTAATCTAGGCTTGTGGATCTGAAGAGGAGACAGGAATTAATTTTAGGATCTGGATTCAGTAAAATCTTACATACATATTACAGCTGGTTGGAACTGCACAGGTCCACTTATTCAAGGACTTTTTCCTACCCCTGCCTCCCTGAGACAGCAAGACCAACCCCTTCTCTTCCTCCTCTTCCTCCTCCTTGGCCTACTCAGCATGAAGACGACAAGGATGCAGACCTTTATGACGATCCACTTCTGCCTAATGAATAGTAAATATATTTTCTCTTCCTCCTGATTTTCTTAGTAACATTTTCTTTTCTCTAGCTTACTTTACTGTAAGAATGCAGTATATCATACATATAACATACAAAATATGTGTTAATAGACTATTGGTAAGGCTTCTGGTCAACAGTAGACTATTAGTAGTTAAGTTTCTGAGGAGTCAAAAGTTATATATGGATTTTTTTTAATTTCAGTAAGTTTTTAGGGAACAGGTGATAGTTGGTTACATGAATAAGTTCTTTAGTGGTGATTTCTGAAATTTTGGTGCACCCATTCCCCAAGCAGTATACACTGTACCCAATGTGTAGTCTTTTCTATGGATTTTGAATTGTGGGGCGATTGGTGCCCCTAAACCCCTCATTGTTCAAGGGTCAAGTGTTCTTGTTTATAAGCAGAATCTTCATACACACAACCCTAATTGATTCTGAAGTCTGATGACTCACAGTTCCCCCCTTCAAGCCTGTGTTTGGTCTATTCCTTCCTACCTCCCACCAGAAATTCCTGACACCCTCCTCTTCCACCCCCTGTCAATCCACTTCCCTCCCCTGCTTTAGACTTGGCTGAGAATTCATGCCTTCCAGAAATCTTTCTCCATTACTCTTCCCCTCTGTCCTCCCTTGTAGAAACCTCTCTGTGATTAATTTCTAATTCCCTCAGTGTTCATAATACTTGAAGTGACCATCTTTGAACACCACTGTGTGCTAGGTACTATGCTGCCCACCTTACATGTGTTGCTTCTAATTCTCTTACATTTTTTTTTCTCTTTTTAATGAGAGACGAGGTCTCACTGTATTGGCCAGACAGGTCTTGAACTCCTGGGCTCAAGTGATCTTCCCACCTCGGTCCCCCAAAGTGTTTGGATTACAGGCGTGAACCACTGTGCCCAACTCTTCTAATTCTCATAGTAAGAGTTACTGTCCTCTGCCCCTCTCTTCCTCTGGCTCTAACATCCAATCTCTCAGCAAACCCTGCTGATTCTTACCTCCAATACATAACTTACATTCATTCTCTCTCTCTATCTCCATGACCACCACCCTAATCCAAGCCACTGTCCTCTCCTGCCTCTACTACAGCATGGCCTCTTTCTAGTCTCTCAGCCTCCCACCCACCAGAATATAAGCTCTATGAGAGCAGACCCTGCATGTCATGTTCCGGACTCTATCTCCAGAGCCTAGCATAATGCCTGGCTCATGGGATCTGTTCAATGTTTACTTTTGAATGAATGAATGAATGAACGAATGGAAGAAGTGAATAAATGAAAGAATGTGTAGCCGTTATGCAGATCCATGAGGCTTACTAAGTAATGGGATCGTGATCTCATGGCCTCACTGTGGAAAGCACACTGAGATTCCAGCTATGAGTTTGGGCCACGAAAAGGTACACTCTCTCTACTCCCCAAATTGCCTTGGCATAAACTTACTTCATCCTACAGTCATGGGCACTATTTTTCTCTACCTATGTGCATTTTCAATCAACCCAAATTGATTGTAAGCTCCGTGAGAATGGATGATGGCTAACATTTGAACAGGTCCTTGGACACCAGAACTGCTCTGATTTTGAAAGAGGAGACTCAGATTTCTGAATAGAGTCCATCAGTAATAGTTGTGTGATCTTTTAAATGAGTAACATCACTTCACTGGTGTTACTTTCCCAGTCAACTGGGGATGATAATGTACTCATCTATTCCTCAATGTAGCCAGAGGGAAGCAGAAGGGCTGCGCCTTGGACAGGGGTGGTGGCAGTGGAGTTAGAGAGAAGGCATGAGATTGAGACACATGTTGGAGGCAGAATCAACAAGGTTTGCCAGCTTAAGGGGTGATTGTCATCATTCCTGACTGGGGGCCTTGGGCTGGACTACACTCCAAGGTGAAACATGCCTTCCATTATTTGTGCACCTTTGTTTCAAGGTGATAGTGTCCCTGGTGCTGCCACTCTGCTGTTTGTCCATGAGTAAAGCCTTGGAGTCTTTTGTTGCCTCTCTTTTGTCCAGTGTAGCCCCAGGAGCATTGCTCCTTCCTGGGTGAGGCTGCCTTCCTTTTCATGCTCCAATTCCTACTCCACTCCCCACCACCTTCTCCTCCCTCTCTGTAGGAGCGTCTCCTCAAGCCACAGGTCATCAGCCACTCCCTGCTCAGGCCCTGAAAGGGCTTGCCATTGCTTAGAGACACAATCCAAGCTCTTCAGCTTAGCTTCAGCTAAGCTCTCCCCATCCACTCCTACTCTTCTAGCCTTGGTGGCCTTGTTCCTCCTCAGGTCCCCTATACTTCGGGCAGACTCATTTACCCACTTCCATCTTCAGAGAGGGCTCAGTTGTCATGGAATCTTAGACTCTTCACTCTGGAAGATACCCAAATGGCACCTAATCCAGCCTCCCATCCGATTCAGGAATCCCTGCGAGAACCATCTCTGACAAAAGTGTTTTCCCTGGGCTGGGCACGTTGGCTCATGCCTGTAATCCTAGCACTTTGGGAGGCCAAGGCAGGTGGATCTCCTGAGGTCAGCAGTTCGAGACCAGCCTGGCCAACATGGCAAAACCCCGTCTCTACTGAAAATACAAAAAAGTTAGCCAGGTGTGGTGGCGCACACCTGTTGTCCCAGCTTCTCGGGAGGCTGAGGCACAAAAATTGTTTGAACCTGGGAGGTGGAGGTTGCGGTGAGTTGAGATCGCATCACTGCACTCCAGCTCTAGCGAGACTCTATCTCAATTTAAAAAAAAAATTATTTTCCCTGGATTGAAACAGTCTCCACAGATTCCGTCTTCCAAGTAGACATCAATGTCTCTCTTGCATTTTGTTTATTTTGTCCTCCTCCACCCTTACTCCTTTTATTCAAATCCCCCCACTCTTTAAGGTCCCATTCAACTCTCACCTCCAAGCATCTTGCTCTGGTCACCAAGCACACAGGAATCTTTCTTCCTTCTCGGTTCCTTCGGCATGATAGTTAACAACACAAGTTTTATTAAATATTGTGATAAAACACATACAATTTGCCATCTACAGTTCTGTGGCATTAAGTACATTGACACCGTTGTGTAGCCATTACTGCTATCCATCTCTAGAACTCTTTTCATCTTGCCAAACTGTAACTTTATACCCATTAAACAGTAACTCCCCATCCCCTCCTCCTCCCTACAGCCATTGGTAACCACTTTGTCTTTATGAATTTGCTATTCTAGGTACTGCATCTAAGCAGTATACAGTGCTTTACAGTATTTCTCCTTTTGTGACTGGCTTATTTCACTTGGTGTAATGCCCTGATCATCTCCATTGTAATATATGTGATAACTTCATTCTTTTTTAAGACTGAATAATATTCCATTGTATGTATGTGTTCCATTTTGTTTATTTATTCATTCATCCATGGTGGAACACTTGGGTTTTTCCACCTTTGGCTGTTGGGAACACACATTTTGCATCAAACAGAACTGAGTTTAAATCCCAGCTTTGTTAACTTTCTAACTTGGGTAAGACGCCTAACCTTCAGGAGTCTCAGATTTTTTAGATATAAAACACAATGGTCTAATCTGTCCTTTACTAGTTTTGTAGGCATGTGAAGTGGGTGGTGAGCATGGCTGACAATTGGTAAGTGCTTGATGCATGCTAGGAAGCTACTAGACCACACACGTGTCCCTTATCAGTCGGGGCTCTGTATTGTTAGTTCCTCTGTGTAAAATCTCAGGCAGTTCTATTTCCAGAACTAATGCTAGATTCTCAAGGTTCCACGAACTTGACCCTAATAAGTATCCAGTAACTCTTACCTGATTGTTTGACTTGGAGATGGTTGTATGGGAGTGTGTAAAAGCGTGAGTGTGTAAAAGCATGAGAGTGTGTGTGCACACATGCGTGCCCATAGGGAGCACAGGAGATGGTGTGAGGGTCTGTGGGTGGTAGGCCGGACTGGTGGCCGATGAATCAGTGGGAGTGGGGCTGGGGTGGCCGTGCAGGTGGGTGTTTTATGCCCACTTGCTCTGCATTCACTTGCACCCCATCCCCTTAGGGTTGCACATGCTACACTCTCAGTAGGGCTGGGAAAATGTGCGGAGTATGGAAGTGAGCTGGGAGTTAGGGAACAAAGTAGGAGCGCATAGAGTCGCAGATTCTTTGTTCTGTTCAATGACTTCCCCTGCCCCTTCTCTACACAGACCCTAAAGAGTTGTTTTCTGTGCCAGCCTGGCCTGCCCATTCCTGTAGCCCAACAGAAGGACTGTCCTTACTTGGCTTTTGCAAACCCCGGCCTGGTGACAATGTGAGTCGCCTTCCAGCGTCTCTCCCTCCCCTTGCAGTTGCCACTTTGCCTTGGCAGGTGTGAAATATTAATTGCCTCACTGGGGACTGGGCTCTTTCTGTCTGTCGTGTCTGACCAGAATATCATTCTCTCCTGCAAATATAATTACGGGGTAGGGGAGGTGGGCTGAGTATATGGGGGTAGGGGGTGGGCTGCCACATAGGGGAGGGGGGAGCGCATGTGGGAGGGGTGATGAGAAGGGACTACGGCTTTTTTTCTTAATCGCCTCTCGCCTGTCTGTTAATTAGGAGCCGTGCTTTGCTACATGCTGTGATATTTTGGTTAATTATAAAGAGAAAAGGACAAATTTGTCACGTCTTTTGTTTTCGTTCCACCACGTCTCCTGGTGACAGCGGTGTGAAGGCTGATGGACTGCTCAGGCAGCAGCGCCAGATGCTCACACACACCCTCTGCCAGGGGCAGGCGGGGAGGGGTCCACAGGGCCAGGAGGCAGCCAGGGGGGCCACCAGGCAGGCTGGTGCACATGGGGCCGGTCTGGACTGGGTTCACAAGGGGTCAAATGGAGAGATTCACATTCTTGAATGTGAATGTGAAGTGGATGCCAGGAAGGAGCCCCCCCAGTCCCACTGGAAGGAGAGGAAGGGGGAGATGTTCATTCCTCCATTGCCCAGTTGGGTGATTGGCCTGACGCCAATGCCCCAGGGATCAAGGCTGAACTTGCTGATAGCAATCAGAGCAGACAGGCAGGCTGTGACCCCTCCTAGGATCTTGAGGCAGTGGGGGGCATATTCATGTTGCAGAGTGGGGCTGAGTAAAATACAGCATAGTATTCTACGACCCTGTCACAAAACGGGCCACCCGGGGATGTGAAAGGATGTGCTAGTTCTCCCTGCTACCATTTACTAGCTAAAGCCTATTTCAGGCTCCAGCTTATACATTACACCCCATCTGCCAACACACAGACACACACACACACATACACACACACACACACAGACGCACACTGGGTTAGGAGTCCTCTTCTCTGGGCTCTGAGGCTTACTAAGCTTCTATTGTGTGATGGTTAATTTTATGTGTTCACTTGGCTAGGCTACAATACCCAGTTATTTAGTCAAATACAAGCCTAGATATTGTTTTGAAGATTATTTTTATTTTTACTTTTATTTTTTGAGGCAAAGTCTTGCTCTGTTGCCTAGGTTGGAGTGCAGTGGTGTGACCTTGGCTCACAGCAACCACCACCTCCCTGGTTCAAGCGATTCTCCTGACTTAGCGTCTCAAGTAGCTAGGATTACAGGTGCATGCCACCATACCCAGCTAATTTTTGTATTTTTAGTAGAGACAGGGTTTCATCATGTTGGCCAGGCTGGTCTCGAACTCCCGATCTCAAGTGATCCACCTGCCTCAGCCTCTCAAAGTTACAGGCATGAGCCACCACGCCTGGCCTGTGAAGATTATTTTTAGATTGACAACCAATAGACTGAATAAAGCAGATTACCCTCCATAATGTGGGTGGGCCTCATCCATTGAAGGTCTTAAGAGCAAAGACTAAGGTTTCCTGAAGAAGGAATTCTGGATCAATACTGAAACACAGAAATCATACCTGAGTTTCTGACTCTTGGCCTGGCCTACAGATTTGAGACTTGTCAGCCTTGACAATTGCATGGGCCAGTTCCTTAAGATCTACCTAGCTGTATTTGTTCTGTTTTTCTGAAGAACCCCGATGGATACATATCCCATTGCATCTGCTCATAGACTTTCCTGCTTTCCTGACCATCTCCTTCACTAGAAAGTGAGGACAGAAACTAAACTGGGTCCTGTGTACCACAGCATCCCCTGGGCCTCATGTAGGGCCTGCTTGTAATAGACCTTAATATGTATTTGTTGCATATTGAATGAATTCATTTGGGAAACAAGAAAGACGTACATCCCCGCACCAATCAAATAACCATCCAAGGCAGCACAGGCAGTTCCTGACTTATAAATAGGTTTAGTTCCAAAAATTCATTTGAGTTAGTTGTCTGAAGCTTTTTCCCATAACAACAAGGATATCAGTGCTGGCAAGGCTCCTGGGCAGGCTGCCAGAAACGTATTTAACCCACAGTATAGATTAAACACTGTGCATTTGCCATGAAAAATAATAGAAAACAATACTCTTGCAAGGCTAGTAATTAGAAGAGAAGTATGATAGTATTGAATAAAAATAGGTAAAATTTTTCATTTAGAATATTGGAGTTTTGAAGAAAAATGGTTACAAAAGGATGAGCAAGTAGAGAGAGACTAATGGAAAATCGGAATGGAATTTCTGAGTATTTTCCAGGGTTTTAGAAGCCGATGGGACTGATTCTCTATTTGATCTAAGTTCTGCTCAGAACTCGAGGCTGCTCCTCCCACTCCCTTTTTGCTGTAGAAAAAGGCCAACTCTTATTGGTCTCAATTAAGGGTGTTAGTTTGTTCACACACGTAACTAAAATAATAAAGAAACGGTGGGCTGTTGGGACAGGAGAGAGCCGGGGGAGAAAACCAGCATGGACAAGGATGTATGTTTATGTGGGAATGAGATTGTCCCAGGTGAAATTAACTGAGCCATGAGGGGTGATTGCTGAGAAGGAGTGTGGGACAGAGGCCTGGAAGCCCAGGCTCTGACAGGAGCTTAGGGAATGTGGAGGAAACGCCGAGTTAGACAGATTTCCAGATCAGTCACCAGGAGGCACTGTTGCTCTGTTTTAGCCCAGGGCTGGGCGTGAGCAATATCTGAGGGGTTGGTGGGGCAAGCAGCAAGCAGGGTGTGTGGTGGATGTTTCCAAGTTGGGGGTTAATCCTGCAAAAGGACTCTCTGGTTTTTGAGATCCAAACGAGTAATGTGGACAATAAATGCCCAGAGAGCCATCGGAGGGAGTGTGGACTGTGGGAGAGCCACTGAGGTGAGCCTGGGGCTGGCCTCAAAAAGCTGGCGTAGTGGAGTCAACAGGTAGGCAGCTAAGAGGGAGGCCCACAGCTAGGAGGGCCAGGAGGAGCTCAGCTCCAGAGGACAGGGGGAGCCTGCTGTGTTGGGGAAAGTGAAATAGCTCCAAGTGCTGACTATGTGAAACAAAGCAGCATCAACAATAATGTTAGGGTGGGGAGGGTTTTTAAAAACTTTTTATTTTGATGAGGAGGGAGCAAAACAATGAGTTCTTTTTAAAAACCAAAAACTTATTTTGAAATTATTTTAGATTTACAGAAAGTTGCAAAGACAGACTTCCAATGTACCCTTCATCCAGCTTCCCCTAAGGTTACTATCATGCAGAACCATGGTACATTTATCAAAATGAAGAAATTAACATTGGTACAATACCATTATGTAAACTCTAGACTCTCTGCTAATTTCTCTAGTACTCCCATTAATGTTATTTTTCCTGTTCCAGGTTCCAATTCAGGATACCATGTTACATTTAGTCATCCTTCATCTCCTCTGGTTTATGACAGTTCTCAGCCTTCCCTTGTTTTTCATGATCTTGACAGTTCAGAGGAGCACCAATCAGATAGTTTGTAGACTGTCCCTAGTTTGGGCTTATCCATTGTCTTCTTATGATTTGAGTGAGGTGATGAGTTTTTAGGAAGAATGTGACAGAGGTGAAGTGCCCTTCTCATTCTATCGTATCAGGAGATACAATGACATCCACATGACATGACTGCAGAAGCCAGCTCTGCAAGGTTCTCTCTTGGTACAGATTCAGCCTAATTTTCCAGAATAATCTAGCATTCCTGCCTAAGATGTACCTTATTATCTAGATAAACTAGAAAAGATTTCTTGCTTTAGAAAAGCTGCACATTTCAGCCATAAAAAAGAATGAGATCATATCCTTTGCAGGTACATGGATGAAGCTGGAAGCCGTCATTCTCAGAAAACTAATACAAGAATTGAAAACCAAACACCTCATGTTCTAACTCATAAGTGGGAGTTGAACACTGAGAACACATGGACACAGGGAGGGGAACATCACACACTGGGGCCTGTTGGGGAGTGGGGGCCAAGGGGAGGGAGAAAATTAGGACAAATACCTAATGCATGTGGGGTTTAAAACCTAGATGACAGGTTGACAGATGCAGCAAACCACCATGGCACATGTACACCTATGTAACAAACCTGCACGTTCTGCACATGTATCCCAAAACTTAAAGTATAATATTTTTAGAAAAAGGAAGAAAAGCTGCATACTTTGCCATGTCTGGATTCTCCACTGAAAAGTTACTATTTTCCTTTTCCTTCTTCTGTTTGTTTAGACACCAGTCACTAAGTCCAGCCCATACTCAAGGGGATGGAAATTAAACTCCCAGTCCTGGAGGAAAGAGTAGTAAAGAATTTATGGAGATATGTTAACATCACCAAGTAGTTAATATCTATTTTGAGAGGAGATGCTTTGAGGCTATGTAAATATCCTGTTTTCATGGGTTCATTATTAGGTAAGTTGATTTTGCTGTGACTACAGGACAGAGGACATATTTAGGAGGGAGGGAGAGACACAGGATGAGAGAAATATGTGAGAGCCAGAGAAGTTAACTTTTTTTTTTGCCTATGGCTTATCACCTAGCAACTTGTTCCCAGAGCTGGGACTAGAACTGAGTGTTGAGAACCTGGCAAGGCCCTGAAGAGAGGAAGCTATAGGGCTGGTGGAACAGGTGGGGGGTGCAGGTATGGGAGGAGTAAGGTGCGATTAGCATTGGTTTCTAGTGATGAATTCTTGGCCATCTTTTGCAGGGGAGGGATCAGGAACTTGGTCAGCTATAAGGATTCAGGCCGCCTTGTCCCATGGCTTTCCCTGCTTTGCTATGGAACTGATAGGGTTGAAGGAGATGCCCTGTGGCTTCTTTGAGGGCCTTACCTCTGACCTGTAGTGGGAGCCTGCCCTCTTGCCTACTCAGGAACTATAAGCAACTTCCTCTTTAGGGCTGCAGCTTCATACAGCCCAACTTGCTGGTCCGCTGACTCGTGGTCTGTTCTTGATCAACTCCCCCTGCTGCATCTCTTCCCCATATTTGAAGCGTCAGTCAATAGCTGGGATTCACTTTGGACCTGCTGGTATGTAAGTAGTGGCAATAGACTGTGACAGGAAGCTGATAGGCCAGCGTTGGGACCTTTGAGGTTTTTCCTCTCCTATTTTGTTTTTCCATATCTCAGCTTTAAACACAGTCGCTGAAATTAGGACGCTGTTTGTTTTTGCAGAGGTAGCTTTGGATCAGCTGCAAGGTGACCCACGAGCTGGTTAGGAACCCCTTTTGCTGGAATCACTAGTTGCTTTAGGTGCACAGCCGGTGCTCCCCTCATATGTGTGTGTGTGTGTGTGTGTGTGTGTGTGTGTGTGCCTGTATGATGGGAACCATGTATTATCTCAGTATCTTCAGCCTATCTTTGATTTATTTTATTTCATTGATCTGACCTGGCTCCAATTTACCTCTTCCAAGAAGCTTTCCTTGATAAACTTAACATCAACCTAATTTTAATAGAGCTAATTTAACTGCAGTTCGATCCTGTGCTGTAAGTAGTACCAAATTGTTTCGAACGTGAACATTCAGACTCCCTATCTAGGCTGTAAGCTCTTTGAGGGCATCCCTTGTCTTTCTAATTCTGTTATTTACAGGCAGACTGAAGAATGAATATGCATGGTGCTTTTTTAAAAAAGTCTTTTTTGACTCCTAGTGACTTATAACTCCATTCATCCTCTGGAAGAGTTGATCTTACCGCTAGGAATCTAGAGTTATCCTGTCCATCCTTTGCCTATGTATGTGTTGTGAGAATATCAGGTGCATGGAGAAAAGTGCTTCTTAGTCTAACCACATGGCCAGGCCTCTGTACTGCAGCTTCTCTGTTTCCCCAAAGGCAATAGCAGAAAGCAGAATTAGCCTTCCTCAAAAGAGGTTCAAAGAATTCTTCGTATCTGAGTCAATGCCCCAACCACAGTCTCTGCAGAAAAAGGGTCCCTGAGCCTGGAGTAAAGACACTATGGACAGGAATCTGCCATCTGTCAAAAAAGAGGAAAGAAGCACTGTTTCTACCCAGGTCTGTCTTTCTTTTTTTTTTTTTTTTTCGCCTTCTTATTTGCATTCAGTGAGGAGGTGACACATTCTAGAACATAACCTCCCTTTTTCATTCCAGGAATCTAATTGTTATTTCTGTGTTTGTGAAAGATAAAGGAATAGCAAGAACACTTTGCATTAAGTCACCATTTGTAAATGCTTTATAATTATTTATGAAATTATCTGCATTTTATAGCATGGGAGATAATAACTTAAATTGATGTATTAAACATGCATGATCGTTATTTTAACAATATTAAATGCACCTCTGTAGAATAATCATTTCATAAATATGAAGAAAGCATTCAGAAGTGGCACCTTAATTTAAGATATTACAGGATTCGTGACACCCAAATCCACGACCCTTTTTCTCGAAGACAGATGGAGTTTCTTATCTGGCTGCAATGTTCCTCTTTCTTGAAGTGAAAATGAATTCTTAAATTAAAAAATATATTATCGAGGTAATTTTGGCAATGTGATGAAGCAATGGGAGAGGAGATAAGAAGCAGAATTTCCCGGGACCAGAACAAATTGGACAAACCTTATCTTTGCTTGTCTCCATCCCCCCATGCCCAGTGTGCTGGAAGAGTCATCCAGTCTCTGGGTATCCTGCAGGGCTTTGGGGTAGAGGTATGAGCTGACCGATGCTGGAGACAGTTACGTTATTTTCCTCTAATGCCAGGGCTTTGGGGCTGTTTTGAGCAGGGGAGATCTCAAACCAGAAGACCCATTTTGCACAGCAGGAGATCTCTCCAATGAGGGGGAGAATCCAGAGGACATTTAAAATTCAGCAAAAAGGGGTGAGGAAAAAGGGGAGACAGAAAAACTGTGAATCCCAATACCTGATTTGTGTGAAGCTAGTTGGATCCAACGCAGATAAGCCAGTCTCCCCAGCAGTGCAGCTCCACTGTCGTCTACTGACGGCGCCCTCTGCTGGTCACTGTCCGCTTCAACGCCATGCGTTCTAAGAGTATAATCAATGGGTATGTTATCTTCACCAGGAACGAATCGCTTTCTAAGGTTTTGGCTCTGTGCTAAGTGCTTTATGAGGATGATCCTGCTTAATTCTCACACCAGTCATTGGAAAACTGAGTTCCAGAGAGTTTAAGCGCAGGTCCGACCTTCTTAACTAATGGGCTATCTGGAGTCAGCAGGCTAGACAGCTGACCTGTGTGGCCATGTTATCCACCCACTCCAGGCCCAGGAATGAATGAAAATCTATTCTGCATGTAAAGACCACACTCCAGAGTCTTAATGATCTATTTGAAGTGCATCTTAGTCTCTAACTTAAATCCAGGAATATCTCAAGTGCACGTCCTTTGGGGTAGGATGGGTCTTAGAAATGGATATAATTTATTCTGAGGATTTAATACTGGCCTCTCTGGGTTCAAGTACTGGAAGCCATGCTGATTCTTCTTATTTTTCTCATGCCTTACACCCAAGCCCCATCAGGAAAGCCTGTCAGCTCTACCAGAATCCAGCTTTTGTCTACTCCCTACACTGTGACCATCTTGGTCTATGGGACCATCCTTGCTTATTTGTGCCCTTGCTATAGCCTCCTGGCTGCTCTTCCAACCTCTGTGCTCTCCCTCTCTCCCCACATCGTCTATTCTGAACATAGTAGCCACAGTGACCCTGTTAGGATATAAATTGGATCATGTCCCTGCCTCCATCTCATTCCAGGTAAAAAATATTGACTGACCCTACAACAGTCTACAGAGCCCCTACACAACGTGGTCTCTCTGACTACTTTGGCACTTTTCTCCCCTTTGCTTGTTCTTTACTCACTGTGTTCCAGCCCCACAGAACTCCCTGTGGGGGCTCTTTGAATATGCAAGTCAAGCTCTGTCTCTGAACCTTGGCACTGGCAGAGCACTCTGCCTGGAATGCCCTTCCCCCAGGTATCCTCAGGACTTCTTCCTTCTCCTCCCTCAAACTTCTGCTCAAAGGCCACCTTCTTAGTTAGGCCTACCCTGACCACCCTATTTAAAATTACACCTCCTGCCCTTCATTACCAACCTTCCTTGCCCATTTCATGTTTCTTCACAGCACTTGTCATTTTCTAGTACATCATACAATGCACTTATTTATCATGTGTATTGTTTGCTCCCTCCACTGGAATGTAAGGCCCCCGAGGGCAAACTTTTTTTTTTCTTTTGCTGCTTCTTCTTCTTTTTTGTTTTTTGTTTTTTGAGACAGGATCTCACTCTATCACCTGGGCTGCAGTGCAGTGGTATGATCATAGCTCACTGTGGCCTGGACCTCCTGGGCTCAAGTGATCTTCCTGCTTCAAGCAGCTGGAACTACAGGTGCAAGCCACCATGCCTGGCTAACTTTTAAAATTTTTTTTGTAGACTGGGATCTCACTATGTCATCCAGGCTGGTCTCAAACTCTAGACCTCAAGTGATCTTCCCACCTCTGCCTCCCAAAGCACTGGGATTACAAGGCATGAGCCACCGCACCCAGCAAGGGCAATGTTTTGGTCTGCTTTGTAACCTGCTAATTCCTAGCACCTGAAAAGTGCCTGGAACATTGTAGGTATTTAACAAATCCTTGTTAAATGCATGAATGACGGGCTGCTCCCTTGTCCCTAGCTGGTGGCAGGTAGGGTGACCAACTGTCCTGGTTTTCCTTATATTAACCTGGTTTTAGCACTGAAAGTTCAGCCTCCTGGGACACAACTATGACGGTTGGTCACCTGAGTGACAGGCAGGAAGAGCACTAAGAAGGGATAGTCATGCTCAGGAACCAGTGAGGCCTTTCTCTCAGCCTAGAGTCTGGAAGAGGCACCTGTCTTCCCCTGCATCATCAGAGGATGAGGTGGGGGTAGGAGAATGGCTCCATCTCAGATAAGGCCTTTTGAGTTATTGAAATTGCAGCTTATTATGGAGAAGAAAGTGAGTTTCTATTTCCCTGTAAGTGGCACAGGAGTAGAAAAATGATAGTGTAATGATGTTCCAGTGGAACAATTATTTTCCCGAGATGGAGCAACATAAAGTATCACTTTGATTATGTGCTGCCTTCTTAGCCCACCCTCTCTGGCCTAGTTTAGTAGCCAATAAATCTTTGAGCCTCCCTGACCTGCGGCTGCTGTCTCTGCAGGGACTCATTGGCTGGGCCTATCCTCTCCTCATCTGCCCAACCCCTGCTTCTCCTAACTATGGTTTTGGATGATTAATCCAGGCCAGGGCTGAGGGCAGAGGTGAGAGGAGATGGATGCAGAGGCAGAAAGGGCTGCTCAAAGGCTCAGGCAGTAACTTGAGCGCTTGATGAAGGGCTGTGATGGAGCTGGCTGGGACTATGTGGGAGAAATAGAGAGAGGAGCAGGGATCAGAAAGAGATTTTCAAGGCACCCTTGTTAGGATTGTCTGGGCATGAAAACAAAGAAGGATCAATTAGAAGGTGAGGGTGGGTCTGAAAGAGCTGGGGGCCAGAAGAGAGTCATCTGTGTTGCCCCCTTGAGGGGTATAAATGAAGACCTTTCTATTATTACTATTATTTTAATTTCGCTATTAAATCAGGTTGTTTCGTCCCTGAATCTGCTGTCTTAGTTTGCATAGGCTGCCACAACAAAATACTTCAGACTATGTGGCTTAAACAACACAAATTTATTTCTCACAGTTCTGAAGGCTGGGAAGTCTGAGGTCAAGCTGCCAACCTGTTTGGTTCCTGGTGAGGGCTCTCTTCTTGGCTGGCAGACAGCTGCCTTCCTGCTGTGTCCTCAGGTGGCAAAGAGAGAGCTCTGGTGTCTTCTTATAGAGGCACCAGCCCTATTGGATTAGGGCCATATGCTATGACCTAATTTAACTTGTGTTACTTCCTCACAGATCGTGTCTCTTAATACATTATATTTGGGAGGACATGAACTTTTAGCCCATAACATCACTTCTATAGATTGAATGTTTGCATCCCCCCTCCAAATTCGTATGTTGATGAATATGATAGGAGACAGAGGTCTTTGGGAGGTGTTAGATCATGAGGGTAGAGCCTTCTTGAATGGGATCTGTGTCCTTATAAAAGAAACCAGAGGAGCTCCCTCACCCCTTCTGCTATGTGAGGTTATGGTGGAATAGGAAGTGGCCCTCATCATGCAACAAATCTGCTGACATCTTGCTCTTGGACTTCCCGGCCTTCAGAACCGTAAGGAATAAATTCTGTTGTTAAGCCGCCCAGTCTATGGTATTTTGTGATAGCAGCCCGAAGAGACTAAAACAACTGCCTTTTTGGAATTGTTCCTCCTTTGGCTTCCTGTTGCCCCCTGGGCCCAGAAATTTGGTTTGAGACCAGCCATCTTTCAGCCTGAAGATTATATCTTGTTTCCAGATATTTAAATCAGTGGTTGTCCAAGTGTGGTCCTTGGACCAGCAGCATCAGCTTCACCTGGGAACTTGTCACAAATACAAATTCTCAGTCTCACTCCCTATCTTCCCAGGCCTCCTGAATTAGCGATTGGGCTGGGGTCCAGCAATCTGGGTTTTAGCAAACTCTTCAAGTAGAGTTTGAGAAAAACTGATTAATAAAAGAATGCCTCCCTTGAGAGCTGGCACTTTGTTTTTAAGCTTTAGAGTCAGACTCGCCTAGAATGCTGATAAAACACAGATTGCTGGGCCCCATCCTGAGTTTTTGATTCAGGCGAACTGGGATGAGGCTTGATCATCTGCATTTCTAACACTTTATTGGGTGATGCGATGCTGCTGGTCCTGGTATCACTGCTTTAAGTGAACCCTTCTGGCACCTTCCTGAAAAACTACTCTTGTGGCCATGGTAGGACCCTCACTTTGTATCCAGTTCCAAAGTGTTCTCTGTTTCCTTTACCTGGACTTGACCGATCCTTGCATCCTGAGGTGACCTTGGGCTGTTGGTCTGTCCCCCATTGTCCAGCATTGGCAGTGGGGTGCCTGCTGTTTCCTGGCCAGACCTGTCAAAGAACCTGCTTCTTCTCAATTTAGACTCCAGCTAGAGGAGAATGAGTCCACATCACCTGGGCTCAAAATCTGGTCCCCTATCCCTGACTGGGCCTCTTTCCTTGCCTCTTCCTCCTTCCAGGTACCGGGGTCCTCTCTTGCACCCAGACCTCACACATCACTGGATCTTTGTTTTAATTTCTATTCCTGCACCTTGATGCTAGAGCCGGAGTGCTACAGGATTCTACAGATGGCCAGACTTCATTGATACCAGGGCCTGCTTCCCCACATTTCTGAACATGGCCGGCTGGGAGGTGATTCCCAGCCACTGTGATGTTCCTTGTGGCCTCCTCCCAAGTGCATCTGGAGGGCCTGGGCCACCAGCTCCTGCCGTTCTCTCCACCACACTCCTGCATCTGCTGACTGCACAGTCCTCAGCACCAGCATCAGCTCCAGTCTCTATGGGCTGGCCTATCAGGGTGCGCACTTCTAGCCCCAAGTCCTCCCTGCTCTTAGGCTGCCTATCCAGTCATTCAGCTGTGGTGCTTCTTCCAGTCTGGGCCACGTCTTTGGATATAACAGGTCTCAGGTTGTCCCTGGGGTGATGCGGCACTTAGAGATGCAGTGGTGCTAAATTCCATGTGGCTGTGGCCACTGAAGGATGTGCTGAGCTGTCGGCCAGGCTGCCAAGTCCTCGGGATAAAGGACAGGTGGTGGGCTTTTTATTGCCTTGTTATCAATTATAGGGGTCCTGCAGCAATTGCTGGCTGGGAATGAGGGGAATGAAGAAGCCTGTGGTTTTTGTCCTAATTTGTTTGGTCTGGGGCTGGACCTTAAGCTCGGGAACCACAGTAATTAGCCCAGCTGCAGAACTGGGCAAATGTAGCACATGGCTGTCATTGCTCCAAGGGGCTGCCTGGCATTGGAGCCACTGGCTCTAACAAGGGCTTTGTCAACTCTGGGTGGGAGGGTGCAGTGATTGCGGTGGCAGATGTGGAGAGGGCCGCGGCTTTGATTTCCCAGTCTCTCCCTTCCTGCTCCCTCTCTGCCCCTTTTGGCTTGAGAAGCTGTCCCGTTGGTGAGTCTCAGGATTGGGGGTTAAGGAGGGAGCCTTGGGATTAGGAGGGCAGGGGAGTAGGGACTACACAGCCTCTGAGTGTCTGGAAGCTTGTTTGATGGGGAGGTTGGAGTTTGGTGCTCGCTGAGCATGGAAAAGCGGAGAGAAGGGAGCATCACTGCCACATACAAATGGAAGCTGTGCACAGGCCCAGAGCTCTGGGGAGAGAGCATCTGCAATCTACCGAGCCAAGCAGAAAATTAAAAGATGACTCCACATGCACGCTGAAGCTCTGGGTGGAAGTGGGTAGGCAAGAGCCAGAGAAGTCATGACACCCGGCCTCCGGAGAGGAGCTCTGGGTTAACCACTGATGGGACTGGTGCTGGGGGCATCTCCCCAGGGTGGGGCTCATCCTTTTCATCTGGGAGTGCATTCACAAGGCCTGTCAGTGGAGCTCCAGCTATGGGAGACATATCCACTGGGATACGTCCCCCGACTCTTGGGGTGCTTGGGCCTCTGGGGACCCTTCCCCACCCTGGCTTCCCTCTGTCCTACTTGAGATGCCTCACCCTCAGCTGACCAGTGTGATCAGTGGGTGCCTTCAGGCACGTGGCTACAGTGTGCTGCCGTGTCCAGAATCTGTGACATTTGGGCAACTCTAGCTCTTTGCTTATAATTATAAAAAGAAATAACAGCAGGAGGGATCTAGGGCAGACATCAGGAAGACACTCTCACTTATAAAAGTAGGTTGAGGACTGGAAGGAAGGACTGAGAGTTGCCTCAATGGTCCATGCTGGAACTTTGGAATGCTGGAAGGGGAGGAGCTGATAGCCGGCCTCCCTGCAGGCTGGGAAGAAGCTCACCAACCTAAGACAGGTAGGGTTCTCTGGGTAGACTTGAGGTCAGTGCCCACCTTGGAGCTACAGATTGCCCAGCTACCATTTTCTTCCTTTGCTGAGAGTCTTCCCTGTAGCGAGCCCAGAGAGTCAGCCCCCATGGTTTAAGGGAGCACAGGGCCATTAAGAGATGTTTAAGGTGGGAGCAGATGCTGGGCCTCAGTCTATTTCAGACCAAATGACCCTCTATGTCTTTCATGTAGAGATCTGTTGGACATACTTCTTTCTTCTTTCTGTCAGCCAGACTAGAGGATACTGCTCTTTTCCAAACCCATGGCAAACACCAGCTGTTGGATTTTTATTGTACCCTTGACATTTCCAAAGAGTCTGAGTGGACAGAGGAAGAGGCAATGACAAGATAAAAGACACCCAAATCCTGAGAGATGGACAGCACCAAGAGAGAGGTGGGTCTGCGAGCAGGGCAGCAGTTGACACAAGACTCATGGGCTGTGGCCCAAAGCCAGGGCTTAGGTTTGGTGTGCATTTTCCCCCACCTACGTACTCTTGCAGAAGGGATGCAAGCCAGACCCTGCTTTGCTGGTGGGGGTGGCCTCAATATCTTTAGTCTTACAATTTCATCCTTATAACCTGCCATCTCCCTTGCAAGCTTTATTGCACTGATTCCATGTCTGTTACCCTCACTATGGTGAACTTGGACAGAACAGCAACTATGTCTATTTTGTTCATCATTGTATCTTCTGGGCCTAGGCCATAGTAGGAACTCAGTAAAGGTGGTAAAATGCATTCACTCATGAGGGACGTAGCGCTGCTGGGCCCTGAGGGCGCAGTGGCTGCTGTGGGCTCTTTCATCTGGTTTCTTTTCCTCTCCCTTCTTTGTCTTCTGCTACCCTCCATTTTTCTTTTCTCACTTTCTCTGTTTCCTCTCCATAAACCAGGCCTGGTCACCGGCTATTCTTAACCATACAGGCAGAGGTATTTATAGCATACGTTCTCCACTGGGAATCTCCCAAAAGTCCCAATCCCAGTATGGAAATATGTGGCCAGGGTCCCAATGTGTTCCTTTCATGGATCTTCCCAGGATCCCCCTTCCCTATGGTCTCCCCAAGGCATTCTGAGAGGACTGAGTCAGACTTCTCCACAGGGTAAGCTGGGCAGCCCAGAATAAGTCTTGACTTGGTGTGTGGTCATCCTAACTATACATCACACCCACGTTCCTCCTAGACTTGCTGATTCTTAAAATTCCTTTCAAAGAGTAAAGGCCTTTCACAAGCCACCATGAGAAATCAACTCGATTTTCCTAATGTGACTGACTGTGCTCTCAGAGTTGCAGCTCTATTCCCAGAAGATTTCTCAATCAAGGTAACCCTGTGAGATTGTACAGAAAATTTGAAGGTAGTGCCTTTTATAGGAAATACTAATTTATAGCACAGAAAAGAATAGTGAAGTTTTTCGTTTTTCCTTTTTTGTTTGTTTGTTTTTTTGTTGTTGTTTGTTTTTGAGGCAGAGTCTTGCTCTGTTGCTCAGGCTGGAGTGAAGTGGCACGATCTTGGCTCACTGCAACCTGCACCTCCCGGGTTCAAGTGATTCCGTTGCCTCAGCTTCCCAAGTAGCTGGGATTACAGACAGTCGCCACCACTCCTGGCAAAACTTTTTTTGTATTTTTAGTAGAGACAAGGGTTTCACCATATTGGCCAGGCTGGTCTTGAACTCTTGACCTCAGGTGATCCACCCGCCTCGGCCTCCCAAAGTACTGGGATTACAGGCGTGAGCCACCGTGCCTGACCTAGAAATTGTTTGAAAGGAAAGGTCAGTGGGGAAAAGGGGACAGACGTCAGAATTCTATCAGTGATTTACTCAAAAAGTCAACTTCTAGAGAATATCTGAGAATCAGTACATAGTTACCCTAGCTGTCTATACCTTCTGTCTTGACTCCAGCTGCCATGGAACATAATAACCTATGTGGTCCAGAAATTCTGTAAGACTCTTATCCACCAAAGAGGAATTTGGTGCCATATTCTGCTGTCCAGCCTGTGATAGCCATTTTTGTTTTGTTTTGTTTTGTTTTGTTTCGTTTTGTTTTGAGGTAGAGTTTCACTCTTGTTGCCCAGACTGGAGTGCAGTGGTGCAGACTCTGCTCACTGCAACCTCTGCCTCCCAGGTTCAAGAGATTACTACAGGTATGCACCACCACACCTGGCTAATCTTTGTATTTTTAGTAGAGACGGGTTTTCACCATTTTGGCCAGGCTGGTCTTGAACTCCTGACCTTAGGTGATCCACCCACCTTGGCCTCCCAAAGTGCTGAGATTACAGGTGTTAGCCACCGCGCCTGGCCTGATAGCCTTTTAATAGACCTGGCATGCTCATGCACTCAGTCCTGCCTTTGGGACCTGAAAAGTAACCCCAGTGTGGCCAGCAGCTTTTATGGTAGCCCTCAGCATTCTCTGCCCCTTGGTGTTCACTTACTTGTATAATCCCTTCCCCTTTGGTGTGGGCTGAACTTATGAATTTGCTCCAAATGAATGGAATGAGACAGAAGTGATGACATGTCACTTCCAATATTGGGTTATAAAAAGACTGTGACTTCCACCTGGGGCACTTGCTGTCTCCTGGTTTCTCTCTCACTGTTTCTTCCTCTCCCTCTTTCTCTAATCGCCAGCTCTCATGTTTGAAGACCCTTGGGCAGTCTCTGGGGAGGCCTATGGGATGAGGAATTGAGGCCTTCCTCAATCACGTGAGTGAGCTTACAAGTGGATCCTCCCTCTCCCACCCCTCAGTGAGGCTTTAGAAGAGGCAGAGCTCCCATCTCCACCTTGACTCAATCCTCAGGAGAGGCTTTGAGCCACTGGCATCCAGCCAAGACATGCCCAGTTTCCCCACAAAAACTGCAAGCTAGTGAATGTTGGTTGTTTCAGGTCCGGGGTAATTTGTTTTGTAGCAATGGATAATGAATATCCCCAGATGTTGCCAATTCTTGATCACTGGGGCTCTTTCAGACTCCTTCCCATTCACCACTGTCCCTATGTCCTTTCCTCCAGCTTCCTGACTGTCCCCATCCCTCCCATAGCCTCCTTTAGGCTCCTTCTCTAATGGCCTTGATGGCTGGTCAGGGCTTGGCCTTATCAAGTGGCTTTGAACTTGGTACCACCCCAGACATAATGTTGGGGATCTGCCTTCTGACTTTACATTTCATAATCTTGTGTAAGAAATTACCTGCTGACATCAGGTGCTGTAGCTCACACCTATAATCCCAGCACTTGGGGAGGTTAAGGGTGGAGGATTGCTTGAGGTTAGGAGTTCAAGACCCACCTGAACAACATAGAGAGACCCTGTCTCTACAAAAAAAAAAAAAAATTTTAAAAATCAGCCAGGCATGGTTGTGTGTGACTGTAGTCCTTGCTACTCATGAAGCTGAAGCAGGAGGATCGCTTGGACCCAGGTGTTTGAGGTTACAGTGAGCTATGATCTCAACACGGCACTCCAGCCTGGATGACAGAGAGAGACCCTATCTCTAAAAAAAGAAGAAAAGGAAAAAAAAAAAAAAAAAAGGAACTACCTCCTGAACTCCACTCTGGCCAGGCTTGCCTCTCACCTGCCCCCAGGTCTGACCAGAAACAGGATCAGAAAATAAGCTGACTTACTAGAACAAGAAAGCTAAACCAGACACCCTGGCAAGGTTTTCAGTGAAAGCTGAAACAACCTCCTTATCATGAGAAAATTCATCACATTGTAACTTTCACCCCAATCTCTTAGTGTGCCTATCAATCAGGACTTTCCTGCATTTGTTAGCTGATGGATGGCAAATAGTGGGGCCATTACTTTGTAAAAACAAGATGTTGTTTTCAGATATTTTTCTTTCCTTCCTCTTCCTTCCACCCCTGCCTCACTTAAAAGCTTTCATTCCTTAAGTCCAGTCAGCATTTCATTCATTATTATCATTATTTTTGGAATTTAGACATTAAAATGATTGAGTCTGGATTTCATTACCAGGCTCTGGTGACTTAGGGTAAATATTCTGTGAAACTGAAGGAGTACTTGGCTACTTTTTCTCAGTCTTCCTGGTTTCATGATAGGTCAGGCATTGAAGTAAATTGGAGGTAAAGTCAAGGTTTCAATTCGTGTTCACTGGATTGCCAACAGATACTGATGACTCACATTAAATTCCATGTTTCTGCATGGGTTGGAGGATGTCTAGGCTTGGTTGGAAATTGGACATGACATTCCTCATCTATTGTTGCTAAGGAAATATACTGATAGATGAAAATGCTTGGTGACAAGAGATGAGTGGTTTGCATACAGGAGATGCATGGCACATGTGGACCGAAATGATGAACAGAGATTAAGACCTGTGTGGCCACTCCATCCCTTCCTGGATGATTTAATCTATGATCATACTTCAGTCATCATTTGTGATCTGATAATTTCCAAAGCATTATCTCCAGTCCATTATTTCTCTGGCGCTCTGGGCTCATGAATCTAACCACTCACTGAACACCTGACCTTGAATGTTCCTAAGAAACTGAAAGCTCTTCATGTCAAAATTGAACTTACTATCTTCACCCAAAGCTGCTCCCTCATCCTCTCTTTCCCACCTTCTAAAATCCCTCTGCTTTGCTCAAGCCAGAAAAATGGGGTCAGACATGGCTCTCACCTCTCCCTTATACTCTACTTGTGGTCAGTCACTGTTTGGTCAGTTCTGTCTCTTGCCTGTCTCTGGAAAGGGCCACTTCTCCACATCCCCACTGTCACTCTCACGTCTCCTGCATGACTCCTAACTGGCTGTTGGCTTCTAGGGTGGCCTCTAGCCAGTCCATCCTCTACACGCCTGCCAGAGGGATGAACACAAAAAGTGCTTCTGTTCACATCATTCTGCCAAAAACCACTCAAAAATGCTCAGGCACCTCTGGGATAAGCTGCCCAAGCTGTGAGCACAGCCACAAGGTCCTGCCTCATGTGATCTGGCCCTTTTTACCTCTCCAGCTGTATAATTTTTTCACAACACACTTTGAATTTTGTATTTCAGACACAGTAAGCTGCTTACAGCTGCTCTCTCTCTGGTGCCTTTGCACACAGGATTTCATTGCCTGGAACTCTTTCCCTCAATTCACTTCTTGGCCTGGGTTTCTCCTCTTTGTTTTTCCAAACTCAACTGAGATGCCATCTCCCCTGAGAAATCTTCCGTATTTCCCAAGCCCGGGTTGGATATTCCTTGGTGTGGTTCTGTGGCATGCTACACTTGCTCTGTCATTGTAAATACCTGCTTGCCTTCTTGAGAGCAGGGCTGGCCATAGTATCCAGCACCTAGAACTGTGCATAACCCACGGGAGGAGATCAGTAAATACATGATTGACCCACAAGGGATGTTGAAGATCTACTGAGGGGAAGTCTTCCACCATCTAGGTATTGGTCCATAGTAAAATTCTGCCACCCATCCAACCCACCCAAACCATCTACAGTAAGGCCAATGAGTTGCTGTGATAGAATGAGTGCTAGACCCAGGGTCCTGAGGTTGCAGGTTTGAATTCGAGCTCTGCCTCTTATTAGGAGAAGCTACTCAACATCTAAGTCTTAATTTGCTCAGCTGTGAAGAAGGAACCATAACACACACCAGACAGGGTTGGTGTGAGGACCGCACAAGACAGCGGGTGCTAATGCTCCCACCTCAGTCAACTGTTGGTTAGGATGGAGCTGTCCCCTCTGCTCCCACAGAAGCCCAGACCTGGGGCCATGAACTTGTGCTTTCAAGAGCGGGGCTGACAGAGCAGACTTGATAAGGACCCTGGTTGTCGGATATGATAATAATAGTCTCATTTATTAATATAAAGGCCCGCTAATAGAGGCGGCACTTTTAATTAGCCAACACGGCCACGATATTAATTTTTATCCAGAGTTATTTAAGTCCAGGAGCCTTCCTCCCCTCTCTGTTAGCACTTAGCTGGAGGGCGATTGAGAACATTTGTAATTGGATTTCGGTGCAGGACTTAATTATAAGGAGACAATAAAGCCCCTGAAATGCAGCAGGTTCTACCCTGTTAACTATTATTTTCCAGAGACACGCTCATACCAATGAATGCACAGATTTATCTAAATTATAATTTTTAAACTTAACAAAGACTCACTTCCCCCTCCCCACCAGGCCTGAGAGCAGTCTGCCGGGAGGACAGATTTGCAGGGAGGAGGGCACAGAGGCGGAATACTTCATTCCCGTAATCAAGTCTTTCACTCCATGGGCCACTGAGCGGCTTCCCCGGGCCCCTTGGGATCTCGGAAGTGTATTTTCTTCTCTTGGCCAAATGGCTTATTAATAGAATTGGCTTATTTATATCTCACCCAGAAAAATCCCAAAGTGTTACAGCAACAGGGAGATATCGAGCCAATTAGTTGTTGGTCTTGTTGTCATGGGGGGGAAATCTAGTTATTAATTGATTGCCCTTCACCAGTGGCAGAATCGATTCAGAGGAAACCAGAAGGAAAAGGTGAAAAAAGCCACGTGTCTCAGACCATCTGAGAAAACTCAGAGACAAGGCTAAACCATTTATACCTCCAGCAAAGCTTTCTAACTTTAGGAGAGCGAGGAGACTGAGGCCTCTGCTATGGTCAGCTAGGTGTGGCATGGGTACCAACCTCTAAGGAGTGTCTGCTGTGGTCTGACTGTTTACAAACATCAAACCACTCTGTGAAACAGGCTTATTTCATCCACTGCACAGAAGAAGACTGGGCATCCATTCATTCAATATTTGCTGAATCCCATATCATAAGATAGGCCTCAGAGACACAGTGGTGGACAAGACAGAACCTGCCCTCCTGGAGCCTACGTTCCTGCTCGTTGCAGAGATGGTTCCAAGGTCACTGACCCACATACATACTTGGCCGGGCTAAGATAGGAAACCAGGTAGGTTCTACCAACGCCAAAGTCTAGGGAATTGCTTTTCCTTCTTTTGAGTGCTAGGTTTTGTGGATCTTGTGGCCTCCTACAAAGCCCACACTGTGAGTCACCATCCACCTTCTTCACTGGGCAGCCTCAGAGGAGGAAAAGACATCACCAATTTAGTTTAGGACCTGAGAGGTGGGGTGTAGGTTCCCTGAGATGAGGGAATGGGAGAGGACCTTCTGCTGTTCTATGCAAGTAATTGTGGATGATGAGGAGTTTAGGAGTACAGTGGTTTTTTTTTAGATTGTCATTACACTTGTAGATATTTGGGAGGGTGATTGGGAAACAGAATAAAGTAACAAATAAAATTCTCACACAATCCTACACCCCTATTTAGACCACACCGTAACATGCTGTGCACAGTTTTCCAAATCATTAAAAATTATTTGTGGACATAATTTTAAATCAGAATATAATATTTCCTCCTGTGAACAGACTATAATTTACTTAACTTTCCCATATTGGCAGATATTTAATGTGTTTCTACTTATTATTTTAAATAAAAGACATGTACATGTATGTTTGTCCTTGTTTTTACTTGCTCAAAATGGAAGTGAAATTATTACCATAAAGAGAATGAATATTTTAAAGGCCCTTGAGACTTACTGCCATCTTGTGTTCTAGAAATATTGTACAAATTTCTAATAGTGTGTGAGAGCACCCAGCATTGTAGTACACTTTCCTTCATCAATAATCCACATTGACTTTTATAAGTATTTGCTAATTTAATAGGGCAAAAATTGTATTTCATTATTGTGTTTTCTTCACATATATTGACTGCTAGTAAGCTTCAACATTTTTTTGTATGTCTAAATAATCATTTGTATTTCTTCTGCAAATAGCCTATTCTCATCCTTTGCACATTTTTCTTTTGGGTTTAGTGGGGTTTTTTATGTGTGTGCTATTTCGTATTTTAAGAACATTAACTTTTTGATGTTTTTGTTGAAGACATTTTTTCTCAGGTTGATTTTGCTGTTTACTTTTACTTTCCATGATGTTTTTTATAGATATGATTTGAATTTTTATGCAGCCAAATATATCTATTCTTTCTGATTCCTCCAATTGCTTTTATACTTAGAAATTCTGTCTCCACACTGAGATAAACACACTAATATTTTATTCTAAGTATTTTATGATTTTTTTTTTTGAGGTTGGGGGACAGAGTCTTGCTCTGCCACCCAGGCTAGAGTGCAGTGGGGCAGTCATGTCTCACTGCAGCCTTGACCCCCTGAGCTCAAGTGATCTTCCCACCTCAGCCTCTGGAGTATCTGGGACTACAGGTCCACACCACCACTCCTGGCTAAGGTTTAGAATTTTTTAATTTAATTTTTGTAGAGGTGATATCTCCCTATGTTGCCCAGGCTGGTCTCAAATTCCTGGGCTCAAGTGATTCTCCTCCCTAGGCCTCCCAAAGTGCTGGGATTACAGGTGTGAGCGACCCCACCGCCCAGTCAGGTTTGATTTGTTTCACATTTAATTTTTTAGTTCATTTGGGATTTATTTTGTTCTGTGTTGCATGGTAAGCATTTAGATTGATATTTCCCCAAATAGTTAATCATTTATCCCTGAATCATTTATTAAAGAATGTTTTTGGCTGGGCATGTTGACTCATGCCTGTAATCCCAATACTTTGGGAGACCAAGGTGGGTGGATGGCTTGAGCTCAGGAAATTGAGACCAGCCTGGGCAACATGGTGAAACCCCATCTCTACAAAAAATACAAACATTAGCTGGGCGTGGTGGTGTGCATCCTGTAGTTCTAGCTACTTGGGAGGCTGAGGAGAGAGGATCAGTTGAGCTTGAGAGGCGGAGGTTGCAGTGAGCTGAGATCTTGCCACTGCACTCCAGCCTGGGTGACAGAATGACACCCTGTCCAAAAAAAAAAAAGACTTTCTTTCCCCATTGGCTTAGTGCTGCCTTTGGTTTATGCTAAATTTTCAAACATATATATACAGTAGACTGTTCTGAGCTGTCTTATTCTGTTCAGTTGGTTCTTCTATTACAATCACACTGTTTTAATTATTGTATCTTTATTCATTCACACACTTAAAAATACAACATATTTGTGTATGAAATATAGCATTTTAATATCTGGCAGAAAAATCTCCCTTAGTTACTCTGTTTTTTCGGAGGAAAAAAGATTACTTCTGTTCGTGTATTTTCGAAATAAATTTTAGAGTCATGCTGTCTAGAAAAAAACAATCTCATTTGGGATTTTGTAAAGGATTAAATTAAATATATATCTTAATTCATGAAGCATTTGCATCTTTATACTATTCAGTCCTATCATTCGGGAAAATGGCATGCTACCTTTTTTCCCCTTTACGTTGTTTTTGCAGCTTTAACTCTGTTACCTAAATGGGATTTTAGTGTATACTGTGAGATGGGAATCAAAATTAATTCCCTTTCAATTAGTCAGTTTTCTCAAACTCCAGTTTTTGCATAACTCACCAATGACTTATAACATTTCTTTTATCATTTATTAAGTCCTTATATATAGAAGGGTCTGTTTCTAGGCCATCTATTTATTCCCATTGCCCTGATTACTGTCTTTCCTAGTACTAGAGGGAAGTGCCATCCACTCCAGATGGCTCTCAGAGTCACTACCTGCTTTCTGCAAAACCAGGATTCATTTCCTGAATACAGAGTCAGTTCCTTGGTCAGAGCCTCTGCTCCGAAGATTTTTAGTGCCTCAAGGTACTCCAGTAGAGCAGGTTGATGCCAGGGCTTTGGTTTTAGTTCAGAAAACACCCAGGCCAATGGAGACTGATTCCTGATCCCTGCCACTGGCCTTCCCTCTGTTCAGTATGGCCAGATGCTGGCTGAAAGGGGGTCCCAGACTCCAGACTCCCCAGGTAAGAGTGAGGGCCCAGAAAGTTTCAGAGAGGTGTACAAGATAGGAATGCTATACTACAAATCTCTGCATTTCTCAGCTCCTGCTTTGTGCCAGGCCTGTGATGAGGACATTATATACCTTAGTTCTAATTTTTACCATAACTGCCTGAGCTAATGTTAACCACATTTTCCACATTAGAGGATGCTCAGAGGGAGTAAGAAACTTACCACATATCATCCAACTACAAAGTGGCTTATTTTTCATCCCAGTTGTGTCCAATTCCAAAACCCACAATCATTACTTCCGAGCTACTGGCAGTTGACTCAGCCAGAACGACCACCACAGCCCCTCCCCTGGAGAAAATGGTTTAGGATTGTTGAGCTTTGCTTTGTCTCCAACTCCAGCTCTCATGGTAACAGAATCTGGTGATGTGAGGACAGAGGTTTGAAGCTGGTCACCTGAGCCAGAACTCGGTGGCCATCTCTCTACTCAGGGTAGTGGGGTCCATACCACGCTTGGTGGGGGTGGAAGCTCTGCTTCCCCTCCTCACCCCAGACCACCACACCTTCCTCGTCCCAGTCAGGCAGGCAAGTTTGCCTTGTTACCTGAAGATGCAAGGTTACGTGGTGTAGGGGAGAGAGCTCGTGTATGTAGCAGGGTAAGGTGGGGCGCAGTGGTAGGAGGAAGACAGGCAGAAGCCCACTGCTTTAAAAAGTGCTCTGTGGGCCTGGCCACCTTCTATCAAAGCAGTGGTTCAGAAGGCTGAAACAGCCAGAATTTGAAAATAATAAGCACTCACTTATTGAATATCTAAAGATCACAATCTCAATTTACTTCTAATCTTGGTCAATAAACAACATGCACATGGTTGCTTTTCTATGCATGTAATCACTGTGTACTCTGTATGGTGGAGTCGCCACTTTTCCACTTGAAGTTACCCCATCCTCACATGTTCACATATGGACACAGTTGTCCCACTCAGTTTTTAATGGCCTATAGTGTTCCATCATGTTAATTCATACATTAAGAAAACATATTTTAAATGTTGTCTGAAAGGGTCAACACATGAACAGATTGATAGGGAAGGGTCTGATCTTGGGAGTATAAGGCAGATGTGCTTTGTGGGGAAATTTATCATTTCGCGGGGCTTGGGAAATGAAATAGCACAAAGTATTATTCTTACAGTCTTCCACTGATGCAGACAGAACTTTGGGCTGGGGATCTAGGCACCTGGCTCTGACTTTGACTTTTTCTTTTGTTTACTTTGAATTTCTTTGTGAGATGCTTTCTTTCCTAGGTTCCCAAATTTTATCTGTGCTATTCTGATAATCATAGGAGTCACAAAAGCACAGAGATGCAGGGCTCCCCAGAGGTTGAGTGACTTGCCCAGGGTCACAGAGTCAGCCAGTGCCTCTGTGGACATCACCTCCACCAACTTCCTAGTTTCGGAGAATTAGATCAGAGATGGAGGGTTTGGTCCTCTGAAGAAAGGCCCGGAGAGAACCTTCGTTAAGACCCATGCCCAGCCCAACCTTGAGCCTTTGGCATGTTTTTCCATCTAGGGAGTTGCTTTGTACCTCTGCTTCTGGATGCTCTGTGGGGCTTATTTGACCTCTTTTTATAGAAGGGAGGAGAAGGGTCGTGAGGTTCCCCCTGAGCCCTGAGGCTGTCTTGTTTCTCACTCACAGGACTCCTGCCTCATGTCTTTACCTTTTCCATCTGTTTGAGCTGACCCTTCCTTTCAGTTGCTCTTGGAACAGGCCAGAGTCATCACCATGTTGCTATTCCATGCTGACAGAGTCTGTGGACTGTTTGGCCTGTTGTAATTATCTCACCACCTTGCTCTATTTCTGTCTCAGTTCACAGAAGACTCAAAGCAAGCCAAGACACAGGCACAGGGGGCAAGGGTAACCAGGGCAGGGTGGGGCTTGGAACCCTAGGACACTAATTCCAGTTTGACCTGGGCACTTCTCTTAATGTGGCCTACACCTCAGCTGTAGTCAGAGGCCTTTTGCCTAACAGGGAGGGTGGTAGACTTTCAGGACGAGGTGGGACCTTAGAGAACCAGTAGCATTCCATGGAGCCATAGGGTTGTACAGAAGCATACAGGGCCCAACACAGGGAGTGGGAGCAAGGTTGGGGGAGGGCTGGTGTGGGAAGGGGAGGTGGAATGAGTAGGGCCTTGCCTTCCCATCTGTTTCCATCAGAGCAACTGCACTTGGATCTGGATTCTGTATGAGCCTTTCTTTGATAAAAAGTTGGAAACTACTGATCTTAGAAGTCCCTTCCATTTATGAAGGAGAAAACTGAAATTGAGCAAAGAAAAAGGTTTTGCAAGGGCCACCCAAGTGGTTTAGTAGCAGATAGGGCTCTAGGAGGAGACAGGCCCAGTGGCAGGGGCCGATGGCTGAGTCATAGGACCCACCTCTCCAAGAGTCTCGTGGATTTCTGTGTCTTGTCCTAGCTCTGGCTGGTAGAGGCCTGAGGGCCAGTGCTACTGTCACAGGCTGGCTGTGAGCAGTAAGGGCCATTTGGCTTTGGTCACTATGTGCCGAAACAGGGATCAGCCCTACCCTGAGCCCCAAAGAGCAATGGAACTTTCTTCATGGCCACTGAATCCACAGCTTGTGAAGATCTTGTCAAATCCTAAGGATCTCGCGACCTCTGTGTGATGTTGGATTTGTTATATAATCTCTCTGAGCCTCAGTTTCCCCATCTCTAAAATGGGAATGAATGCCAGTTGAGTCAATCAGATCATGTCTGTGATGTGCTAACCACAGTGCTGGTTACGCAATGAAAGTGCAATAGACACACTAAATCATTGCTACCAGATGAACATCATGGCCAGGGAGGCTCACAAGAGTAAGAGGTCAGGTCCTGGACCTTTCTGCTTAGCACACAGCAGAGCATATAAGTGACTCACTAAAGATTTAGTTAAATAAACAAATGACCAGGGAGACTCTTTAAGGTGGAAGAAAAACTTCTTTGGGGAAATGGCCTGGAGGATTGACAATGTGTGCTTCCATTCTCCCTCAGCATCCTTACCGTTCGAACAGGGAAATGGAGTCAAGATGAAAACCAAGGGCTGCCTCAAATGAGGAGGGGCACGAGCTGGGTTCCTGCAGTCACTGAAGCTCGGGGTTCACTGCAGTCACCCAGATCTCAGCTCTGAAAAGATCCTGTGGCCTTTAAAGTCACTCAGGGTCAGTGCCAGGCAGAGGAGAAGTCAGGTACCATCAGGCTGGGGAGGCTCCCTTCCCACCCTCCAGTCTATGACACTGCAGGCTCTTCTGTGGGGCCGGGGGCATTTTAGGATGCTGTGGCATGCTAGAGGATGATGATAATGATTGTGACAAAAGGAGAATTCCAGGTGAGCTTTTCTAAAATGGGTCATGAAAGTTAGGGGCACTTGTGATGGCAAGCAGAACCTTCAAAATGGAGCCACGTGAAGATGGGAGAACCAAAGAGAGAGGAGCCTGGGGAGATGGATCAGGAAGATTGGAGTACTACCCGATTTGGGTAACCAACCACATGTTTTTGTTGTTTACCGGTTTTCTGGTGTTGGCCTCTTAGGTGGGTCTCTTCTAAATGGGCTGGAATAATTCAGACATTAATGATATTAGGAAGAAAACCAGATGGGGGATGGCTTCCAGAGTTTCCCTCTTATTATTTCCCATAATGAGTCCAAGAGTTGTCCACTTCCCTGATCTGGAGCCAGTACCCTCTCTGCCTCTCAAGGGCCCTCCATATCCATTGATGTCTGTTGCTCTTCTTCTTTGGTTACCCAGTAAAGGTTAGGATCTTTCAAAAGCATCTTCTCTTCAGAGACTAAGGGTAAAAGAAACCAGACAAGAAATCTTCAAAGTGAATAGATTTAAGGATCACAGGCACTTCATTTAGTTTCAGCGTTTGATGAACGGATTGACTGGTTTTTTCCTCACTGTGACTGTTAATTTTATGTATCAACTTGGCTAGACTCCAGTGCCCAGTTTTTTGATCAAATACCAGTCTAGATGTTTCTAAGAAGGTATTTTTTAGATGTGATTAATATTTACAATCTGTAGACTTTGAGTAAAGCAGTTCACCCTCCATAATGCAAGTGGGCCTCATCAACAGTTGAAGACCTTAAGAGAAAAGACTGAAGTTTCCTGAAGACGAAGAAATTCTCCCTCCAGACTGCTTTTGGATTCAAGGCTGCAGGAGTCTTGAGTCATCATCAGCTTTGGCAGGAATTTTTAGCCAGCCAGCCTGACCTGCAGATTTCAGACTTGCTAGCTCCCACGATTGCAAGAGCCAATTCCTTAAAATCTCCACTCCCTCTTACACACACACACACACACACACACACACACACACGCAACCTATTGGTTTACTGGTTCTGTTTCTCTGGAAAACCCTGACTAATCACTTACCTAAAACCAGCTCAGGATGGAGGTGCCCAGACTCTTCCCTGAGGGGAGACAGGTGAATCCCCCTCTCAGGTCTGGTGAGTGCTCCAGCCCATTTCCTACTCCACTTCCTTGACTTCTTGCTGGGAATAGTCCTTCTGGGGTCTGTGCCCTCTGCCTCCAGCCTCTTTGCTCCCCTCTGTTGCTGTTATCCTCTACCTGTGAGCTGGCCCTGCCCCCTGGCTCTCAGGGTGAAGAAGCACCTTTCTTAGTAGGCCCCAAATCCTTATCAGACCCTTGACCTAGGCATGCTTTCAGGAGGCCATTGACAGACTCTTATAGCCAACTGAGCCCTCTCTGTGGCCTTAGCACATAGAAATTTGGCTTGATCCACTTCTGTCTGCCACTTCCTATTTATCTAGAGCATATTCACTGGCAGGTTCATAGCTGGTTCTGCCACTGGGTGAAACCTTGATTCATCTTCTATTTTCCTATGTCAGCATCCATGACTAGTCTCCTAAGGACCTAACTCTCAGGCACCAACTTTCATCTCCAAAACTTCTATTAATTCAACTTCTCCCCACAGTCAAATGGAGATGCTCATCAATTCCTGCCTGTAGGTCCTGCTGGGCTGCCTGTAAAAGAAGGATGTATGGTTAATTCTCTCTCCTGCTCATTTACCTATTGTAATACTTATTTAGTCCATTACATACATTACCTTATTTAACCCATATAAAAACCTTATTGGATGCATATTATTACCCTCATTTTACTGATTTGAAAATTGATGCACAGAGAGGTTATATAACTTGCCTCAGACCATACAGCTTGAGGATGGAATTCAACCCGAGGCAATCTGAATCCGAAGCCTATGCTCTTAGCCAGGGATACATGAAACCTAGCAATTAGAAAGGAGTAGGAGTGAGGAATCAAGATAAATGAGACAGAGACATAAAGCAAAGCCAGGAATAAGATGAATGCAATAACACGCAGTGGAAATTTCTGTACATGTGCTTTGGTGGGCTGCTCATTTGGCTCTAAGCTTCTAGCAGCCAATGCAAAACAGGTGGAAGACTCGTCTGTCTTTCAGCTCACTTGCTGAGCAGAGATGTTTGGTAGCTCGTGGTGTCAATACGATCAAGCAAAGATAATCAGCAGCACCCCTCTCCCTAAATTCTCTTGAGTGTCTTATCATGCAGGTTTTACCCTCAAATTGAGGAAACCAGGTCTCTGAGTGTTTTACTGATGCGGTTTGGCAAAATTATTTTGCATTTGTGGTAAAAATAAGATAGAAGTACCCCTAAGAAAAGGGATGAGTCTTTTTCTTATAGAATAATGATTTGGTATTGACATTAGATTGTAAACCCTGGGAAAGCTGCAACTTCAGGACTTAGTTTTTCCCTCCCCTTTGTGTCCCTAATAGTACCTAGTCTAGTGTCATGCTCATAGCAAGTGAGGAAAAGATATTGATTGCATTGAACAAATATGACTATTAGTGAATGAGGAAGAGTGTCTCCATAGGATCTTCTTGTTGCAAGAGGAAGGATCCATTTCTGGGGTGGACTTCCAAGTACTCAATGGTTCCAGAGCTAATGAAAGGTAGTACGGTGCAGTGGAAAAAGCCTGTGCAATATGAAGTCTGGAATCAGACCTCTGTGGCTCTACCACTTTGCAACTGTGCAGTCTTAAGTAAATCCCTTAATCTCTCTGAGTCTCAGACTTAAAAGTGGAAAACTCTTATCATGTGAGCATGAGAAGCCTAAAAGGGAGGATGTTCCAGAGCCTGGAATTTGGTAGATGGTTCCCAAGTTCCATTCGTTCAATCATCTGTTTATTCAGAACCTACTTATGGGGCATCTGCTGTGGGCCAGGGTCTGTGCTCTGTTCTGGGAATACGATAGTGAACAAGACAGACAGCCTGGTAGCTTCCATCCTCTTCCTTTGTTTCCTTTCCAGAGGATGGTAGTTTCTGCAGCAGGTATTTAATAGTAGGGATACCCTAAGTCCAAGTTGTTGAGGGCACAGATGGTGGTGGGATGAGGGGAGAAAAAAGAAGATTGGGGAAAACTCAGGGATGTAAGGATCCTTTACTGAGAAATGTCCTCCTCTGTCCAAATTTCCCTGCATCCCAGCCTCTTGTGAAGCCAGGAGCCCAGTCAGGCAGTGACAGAGGCAAGATTCATCTAATTGCTCCGTCCCACATTGGAGCTCACCGGGGCCATATTGTTGCTTTTACTGAGAAAAGACACCTTTTTCACTGCTGGACACTAGAGTGCTTCCAGGGTTCTAGTTTTGCATTTCAGAGAGAAGAGGAGGGTGGTTTAAAGTTAGTAAAAAGCTCTAGTGCACTCCCCAGGCCCAAGGGTGCACTCCCCAGGCCTGAGGCCCACTGTGTTGTTGAAAATGACACACTAATTACATGCATGCCTCAGCACTGAACTCTTCTCCTCTCCTCCTGACTCCTCATGGTGTTATGTTTGCATTTTTCTCACCCTCGGGACCAGCTTTTGCATCTCTCTATTCCATTTGGGAAGGGTGTGTGTGTGTGTGTATATGTGTGCGGTGTGGATGGGGGACACACTGTGAACTCAGTGGCTGCTAAGTCGGGACTGACGATCTTCCCAATTATGATCTCTTTGAAGCGGTAAGCACACACCATGTTTACCAACATGCACTTGTTTACATGCTTTGTTTTATAAGTCCCAGGCCATATTCTCCCTTGTGTGCTAGCTGTCCATATTAGACGGCAGGCACTCTGAAGGCAGGGCCTGCACCTCATCCTTCAGGAGGCTCTACTCTTAGTGCTTGGTATGAGGTTGAAGACCCAGAACTCTCTTGGTCCCATTATCATGAAAACAGTGAACAGCAGTTTGCTTGCATGCTAAGTTGAGATGTCAGATGGATTCCTGAGTTATTCTCATCTATTTCTCTTACCAGAGAGCAGAAGTGTTACCTACACACTTTGGAATACCAGAATTTAAAACAGAAAGATGAAAGTACAGAGGAGAGGAGGCATGAACTCCTTGGGTTAAGGGAACCCTAAGGATTAGGAGTCCTAAGATCAATTCCCTACTTCTCAGCCTTACTGCGGAATTGTGATGTTCATGCTGCCTCTGGACTTTGTCAGTCCAGCTGCTGTTCTCCCCTAGGCAGGGCCCGCCTTCTTGTCTTACCTGCACTGGATCTAAAAGCACACACTATCTGGCATCTTTCCCTTTATTTACCTTTAATCCATTAACTGAAAATGACAAAAACAAACAAACAAAACACAACAAAAATAAAAACACCAAAACACCCCTTCTCAATGCATGGTGAAACATTCCTTTTTAAGAATGCTTATGATTTTCACTACACTAAAAAGTTGATGAGGACAAGGATCACCTCTTTCTTATGTATTATGTTATCCCCCAGCACTTACCACAGTGCCAGGCCGTGCTTAATACATGTTTTGTACAAACACATGAGTGCACTTTGTACACATGAGTGTACATACCCATGAAGAACATGTATTAAGCATGGAGGCAGAGGAGGATCTCACTCTTCTGAAACCTCCCTTCACTTCTGGGAAGGTGTCCTGACTCATGGAGTGCACTTGCTGCCTCCAGTTGGAGAAAAGCTGTATTCTGAGGTCTTGGGACTAGGGGGCAGTGTTCACCTACCGGTATAAGCCAGGGCATCCTCTGTGTGTGTGTGTGTGTGTGTGTGTGTGTGTGTGTGTGTGTGTGTGTGTGTTGTGTTATGTTGATGATGATGACTGGTACATTAATAAGCTCTGGCTCCAGAGAGAGTTCTAAAACTCCCTCAAAACAACTTAGCTCATCTTTCCATGAGTACCCTTCTTAAATATGCCCGTAAAATGTTATTCTGCATATATGCTGCTGAACAATCAGGTTTATTTAAAGATTTAAGGATTTTTAATTCAGTAAACTTTATTTATATATAACAACAGTACAAATTGTGTCCTCAGCTTGCAAAATAGGAGTGTTTCGTATTTACAATAGGTACACAATAATATATTAGAATAACAAAAAACCCCACTTTATTGGAACATTTTAAATACTTAATTTTCTTACAGTTTTTATTCCACAACACCTGTAAAAACAACAAAACCAGACAACCATCATTGTATTTTCTTAAAAATATATATAATACAGATTCCAGTGTGTCAAGAGGAGTGGGTTTGAGCAAGAAAAGTTGTGGGGAAAGGCAGGTGGGTTCTGGCCCCTAGTCTCATGTGATAGAGAGCTTGTCCTTTCTTCCCTTACACATGCAAGAACATCTGTTCTGTTTGGGGGGACCATTTCCATTCTGCCTGCTATACCTTCCATGCCAAGATGAAGGCCAAATAAGTCAAAGTGAGGACTTTGAAATGCAGAAGATGTTTCCCACCTTCCTTGTGGCCAGGGCAGGAGGGAGCAGGCTGCACTGCAGCAGAAAGAAGACAGCTCAGGCTGAAGGGAGAGCTTTTCTGCGCTGAGAAGAACGAGATGTGGGTGTCCACGAGAGGCTGAGGAATCTCCAGTTTGCTTATTGGGCGGAGGCCCTGTCTGCCGAGCAGTGGCCGTGATCATGTCTCAGGACTTTCCTTGGTACTAGTTAGAAAATACCAAGAGTGAAACCTTATCCCTCATTGATGGGGATCACTGAGCTCCAGATACTAAAATGTCACACTTCAGGGAAACTAGGGAAGAAAGACTGAGTTATGGAAAGGATGCTACCATTTTTCTCAAAGCATATTCCTGAGACAAGACATCGGAAGGCCCTGAAGTTCATCTCCCAAGTTCCCCGTGGGATCTGCTCCCACAGCCCTGTGTCTATGAAGCCACTTTTCATTTTCTCACCCACCGAGCCTCCTGAGTCTCAATTCTTTTCTGTCTGTGCCCAGGCCCCAGGAGTCTCATGCAAGATGCAGTGTGGCTGAGAAAAAAACAGCCTGTCCTGGAGCAGCTGCTGGCTCAGTATTTACTAGCAGCAGGTTAATGGGGGCAGGTGTGGCAACCGGGATGCACCTGGAGATTTATCAGCCCGAGGCTTTCAAATGCTCCGTATTTGTTCTATCCAGGTCATTTTTCGTCCAGCATACCCATCCATTGATTCTGTTTCACGCTCAGCAGGGCCAGGGGTCTTGACTATTTCCTGTCCTCATTTAGTGGAATTGAAGGAAGGTCAGGAGCTCAAGCAGCAGGTGATGTGCTGCCAGAAGAGATAGTGGCAGTAGAAACAAGAGCAGCTTTCATCGCTGGGGGAATGGCCCCAGAATAAGGTAAGGCAGCTGGGCAGCTGGGTTGGTCTACTCTCTTCCTTTGCTGGAGCCCTTTTCCTACAAAACTGGTACCCTGTGCCACTAGGGGAGGAGAACTGTTGCCTGCTAAGTTGGTGGCAGGAACCAGCTTCCTGAAGGATATAAATTCGCTGGAAGAAAGACCTTGGTTTTGTTTCATACTGTTTTCCCATCTCTAGAGCAGTGGCTGGCAGACAGTGGCTATTCAAGAAGGTTCCCGAATGAATGAATTCAGGAAACAGTTCCCTCCTCCAATGAGATTAACAGCTGATTCGTGCTTTTAATGACTGAACTCTGTAAAGAGGGGAACTCTCTGCCAATGGGGGATCAAAATGGTTTTGAGAACCATGCTGTGGAGAGAGGTAGGACGGCAAGCACAGAAGCACCTGACCCCATGCAGAGGACGGGAGGCAGCAGCAAGGGCCAGCTGGAGGGAGTGCTCTCCGTTACCCATTAGCATCCTCTGTCTTGCCAAGCACCCTTCTGAGGTCATCTTTCTTTTCCAGACCATTGTCTCTTGTGCAGATCAATGAAATGAAGCAAAGCTGGATAGACTTTGGAGAGAGACTTCAGTCTCTGCCTCCTCTAAGATGAATGGCTTCTTGTAGAGAGGAGCTGTGGCTTCAACACTTCATCCTTACTCAAGGTCAAAATATCCTCAAATTGGATAACAGGGAGAAGAGAAGCCAACCAACTCCCTCTTTTTCTCATTCCAAAGGGTGTGAACTTCATTGGTTCTTGGTGGCCCAAAGCCAAGAGGTGTGGAGGAGGAACAAGTGGCGAGCTGGAAAGGGGGCAGGACCTTACAACCTTTCACCCTCATGGCATGGCTTGAGTCCAGCTTTTTCCCTTTTCTTAATTCCTTCCTAAAGGATGCCCCAGGCCACTTCCTTTGTCAGCCCAAGTTCCCCAACTCTCGCATGGAATCCTGAGAAATGTGGCCAAACCACTCGTAGCCAGCTCTGGCTCTTCCCTCTCCACCCTCCAATTGGCCATTGCCCCATCATTCTCCACACTCTCCACAAACCTTCAAGGAAATGCCCCAGGGGCAGTGAATTATCTCCAGAAGTAACTGCTGGGAGATGCCAGGTAGATGCATTGAGTTAAGGGTTGGTAGCGATGCTGCTGAGATGTCCAACTGCCTTTAGCTTCTTGGTGGAGCAAAGCCTGGATGCCAGTCTGAGCAGCCGTGTGGCCAGAAAATCTTCACCCAAACAGAGCTCAGAAGTTAGATGGGGTGGGCTGGACTTTTTCACGGGTGGCATAAAGTCTCCTGCTCACACTCTTTTTGCCTGTATCTCCTTTCCTTTTATCTCCATGAATTATGGGCTCTGCGCTGATAAGCTTTGGGTGCTATGAAGAGCAAACACTTTGGCTTAGTGCGGAAGGCCAGTCATTAGTATTTCCTTCAGGCTATTAATAGGGCCCGAGAAACTTTAACAGAAGTGGATTTTCAAAAGAAAGTGGCCTTGGCATGGCTGGTTGTGAATTATAATGAAAACAGCAAGTTTCCTGAGTATTTTGCTGAATGCTTTTCTCTTCCCATTTGTCAGCTGCATTCAGGCAAGAAACTAGAGCTGGGGGGACCAGGCAACGTCTGCTGTGTGGTTAGACAGCGATCCAAAGCTACACGCCAAGGATGGAAGCTAGCCCCCTACGCTCCCCTCCCCCAGCCCTCTCCTGGGAATCACATGTGGTCAGCAGGGCCTTTGGAAATCGGAACCACTTGGAGGTAAAGCAGGGCACAGAGAAGCTGGAGCCCAGAGTTAATAGCAGAGAAAATGACCCTGGTCCAGTCTCTCTTGGAGGAGCTGGTCTAGCTTCCCAGCATCATATCCTAGGATTCTCAACCCTTTGAAAAGTGAGGAAGGGCAGCTTGTTCCTCTTTATCTTCCCCAGTCCCACCCCTTTGCTTCCCTTGTCCTCCTACCCCCTGACTCCAATGCTGCTTGCAGAGAAGTTGGAGCTGGCTGCTCAGATCCAAGCTAATGTGGGAGGCCTGGACACTCCGATGGCTATCCTGGCCACCAAGGTCCTGACACCAACAGAGCTCCTTTCCTCTCGATGACTCCCACTGGCTTCTACGGGGCCTCTGGACCTGGGCATGGAGCTTTGGTCTCTTTGTTTGGAAACTACACTCAGGAGACTTGGTCATCCATAGTTTTAGGCGTCATCAGAAGAGACAGAGAAGGAAAGTCCAGTGAGAAGTCATCCACTTATCCTTCACACCCACAAGTCCATGAGAGGCAGAAAGAGAGGCAGAAGGTAGTAACGTGGGCGTGCCACAGTCATTTCTACTGAGGAAGTGCTGTAGGCCCAGATGGTCAGGAGCTTCCATATATGAGCGAAGGGTTGTCTCCCCTCTCCAGGCACAAGAGAATGAAAGAAAGAAAGCATAGTAATAAATACTGCAGCTTCTGTAACCTATGCTCTTCAAGTATTGCTTGCTGTAAACAGTGTTTGGTTTTTGTTTTCTTTTTAATTGCCAGGAACTACTGGATGATGGGAGTGAACTCCAAAGTCAAACACCCATGTCACCAGATCAACTTCCAAATGGAACCTCATGGAGGCCTGGCCCACACACCTCCAGGCCATTTCCCGAGGGTGCCTGGTTTATGACAGGGATTGACGTGAGGCAGGGCCGCCCAGCTGCCCAACCTTCGCAGGGAGGCCAGGCATCTGGTCTGCGAGAGGCCCACTTCACCCCACTTCTCATAGCAACTTTAGGGAAATTGAAAGGAAACATATCAAACACCAGTTCCTCATTTGTTGAGGTTTAAGATTAAATAAAACAAAACAAAAAACAGTAGCAAAAAGCATTGGTACTATTTAGGTACGCATCTCCTCTCAAAAGATGAGAATATGCAGGTATGTGGTAGGTAAAGCTCCGTTTCCAGTCAGCCAGGGTGAGCTCTTGATGGCTTTGCAATTTTTGCGAAGTTCTGGAAGTCCCATGCTCTTCTGGCTGCCGGTATAATTCCAGGTTTTACTGGCCTCCGTTTTTGCGAAGTGTTTGGTGCATACTTGTGCTCATTCTTCTTCTCCTCCTCTTCACTTTTTTTTTTTTTTTTAATTTCAAGGAAAAGGAGATAGTCATTTTCTTTCCAATGTCTCTCAGCATCTCTTTGCTTTTTCTGGCATTTGGAAATGGGCATTATATAAAGAAGGAGGAATGGGGGAAAAGAAGGAAGGGAGACAGAAATCAGAATTAAACAAAAGTTGGACGGGATCAACAGGGCGGCTTTTTGTTTTATTTCTGTTTTTTTCCCTTTTTCTTAAAAAAAATTAAATAAAGTTCTTATTATTTCCCCAATATACATCAAATGAGTTTTCATGCAAAGCAGCAGTCACAGAGGCAGAACTGTCCCCAGCTCGTGCCTCTCGGCTTGAAGAACCACCTTCTCCCGGCCCCGGGTTCTCTGGTGTTCTCACTGTGGATGGATGACGCCCACTGTCTCTCCAGGCTGGAACTGGCTATGACGAAACTTGGCTTGCATAGGGAGAGGGGCCCTCCCCTCTCCCCAGGATGGGGTCTCAGGGGACAGCAAGCTCTGGGGCCTGATCCCCATCACTTGTCCTTCCATCTGAGACTCCCAGTGTGACAGCTTGGACGGGTCCCTCTTCCCAGGAATGCGAGGCTCCTCCTCTCAGCTCTCAATGGACATGGCATTAATGAGCTGCTCCACCTTATAAGCCAGCCGCTGCCGCCGCGCCTGCTCATCCTGCTCTAGGGCCCCGATGAGCTGAGGAGCAAAAACAAAGGCAGGAAGACTTCAGGACTCAGAATAGAAGACACCGTTTTCCAGAGTCCTCCCTCTTCACCCTGTCTACCTTTCCATTCTGCCTTCATGCACGTAACCTTAAATAATTTAAATGATTAACTGAATGAATACATGCACACACACCTATATATATGTATGTATGCATGATGTTTAAAACATTATCTGGCATAGGAAGTACTATGCAAGTGTTAGTTATTGCTGCTACTACTACTACTACTTTCAGGTTCAATGCTAGAGAAGCTTTGTGAATTTTCCAAAGCTGTCCTATTCAACTTGTATTCGTATTAGAGTCCACCTGTCTATCCGAAATGTAACTGACAGGATCCGCCCGAGTGCAAACAATAGTTTGATTCATTAAGAGAGAATGAAATTAATTATACAATACTTTGAACTGAAAAACAAATGATTAAAAGTGTTATTTGTTGTGTTAACAATGAGTGAAAGACAATGAAGCGTATAAAGCCTTCAGTGAATCAGGAGTTGAGTTGCCTCATAAAGGAATGATAATTTTTGAGCTCATGGGCTTCTGACTCCCTGAATGTTTTTCTAAATTGCCATCTATTGTTATTTAAGGACTGAGTCAGGCTTCCTGCTCCTTGCCTATTGGTTTCTGTCCCCGCTGGGGCCCTGTCTCACCTCCTCACTATACTTGCTGACGTAGGAGTAGATCTCATTGAGGGCACTCAGCATGTTGAACTCCACGGCGTGCAGGCGGGACTGCTCGGCGAGGTAGGCATTCATGTCCTGGTCACTGATGGCTGGGAGCTTGGCAATGTCTGCGTAGTATCTGCCAGAGACAGGACAGGCGCCTTGATGGAGGCCTCAGCAAACATTTACCTATAGCTACCCTGGGCCCAGGTCCTTCGAGGGCACTGATGTCCCCAGTTGCTCCTGCCTCCTATTTCTCTTCTGATGTGGCTTCCTCTGGCCTCTTGCTTCAAGCTGACGTTGAGGCTGAAGGCCAGGGTTTCTTCAGGAGATTCCATCTAGCTGAGAGCTCGTGGCTGCGGTACCCAACAGAGTGGTTAAAAGCCCAGACTCTGACCAGGCTCTTTGTGTTCAAATCCCAGCTCTGCTACCTGCTAGCTCTGTGACGCAGGGCAAGTTATTTAGCCTCTCTGTACCTCAGTTTCCTCATCAGTAAAATGGGGATAATAATAGCGGCTCCACAACTCTGCTGGACATTTTAATGAGATGATACACACAAAATCTTATTAGAACGCTGAGTGCTTAGCACATGCTCAGTGAATGGTAATTAGGATGATAATCATCTGACTTCCACGGGCACAAAGCCGCCCTTCTTCCCGAAGCAGGGGGTATGGGCAGGGAGAGGAGCGGGAAGTCCTGAAGAGGTGACAGACACCATCGTCTGAGTCCTCGGTCAGTGATGTCTACAGAGCGGGGAATGGGCAGGGAGATAGGGGCATGGGCCTGTTCTGAGGGTGCTACTGACCTCTCCACCCAGCTCTTGTAGCTGGGGATGTCCTTGGCATAGAGCAGCTTGTTGGAGGGGGAGTCCTTGCCCAGCCGGTGCTCTGACGTTGAACAAGAGTCCATGAAGGTCTGGGCCACCACAGAGAGGCAGGCATCCGTGATGCTGCCCTTGTGGATGTCAAACACGAACTGGGGGTTCTTAATCACGTTCACCCAGAAGCGCAGAGGGAGGCTGTGGGGAAAGGCAGAGCAGACTTGAGAATGCATGCGGGCCATGCCCCTTCTGCTGCCCACTGATATTCTTCCCCCACAAAGTTCAAATCGTCCACCTGAAGGGGCAAAGGAGTAAAATGGAAGAAAATGGGTCCAGCCAGGGTGAATTTAGCCTAAGCTGTTACTGACCTGGGAGAAATGGAGGGAGAGGCACCTTGTGTCCTAAGGGGACGCTGACCCTGATCTCTAACATCCGAGGGGTGGGGCTGGGTGTGTTCTGTTCCCTCCTGGGAGACTTTTCTAAAGGCCTCTGTGCCCCTAGGCAAGCCCAAGTACAGGGGACAGCACATTTTCTCAGGGCTTCAAACAAAGCCACCAGGCTCCTGGAGTCCCTTCACAGTGCCCGTGGCCATTGTCCAGAAGAAGGCAGCCAGCAGCCCCAGGCTCAGCTTCAGAGCGGGCACAAAGGGCGCCACCTGCGCTCCCCGCCCAGCCCGGCTGCCCAAGCTACTTCCCAGGGCTGGCCTGGCCTGGCTGGGCCGAGGAATGGGCTCCCCTGGGGGAATTTCTTTCATGACTCTCCCCAGGGCATTCTTGTATTTGGGCAGGGGCAGAGGGAGAAGTGGAGGCCATTGTTGGCATCCTGGGAATGACTCGCTGTAGCTCAGAGATTTTCCCCCACCAAGAGGAACCGATCAGTAGTTAGGAGACTTCCTTCTGCAACTTGGGAATTTATAACCAGAGGAGAATGAGTTTTCTCTGCTCCTTAGGCCATAAAGCAGATAAGCCCATTTACTCTCCTTCAAAATCAGAACAGCTGCTGTTTTTACTTCCTTTCCCAGCTTTGCCTTCTTTTCCAGCAGTCTCCTGGGCTTTAACTCTTTTGACTCCTCTGTGGAACAGGCCCTGTCGCAGGCTTGTCCTCCAGCCTGAGACGATGTTCCCAGCTCCCCAGCTTCTTCTTCTTTCCCCTTCTTCATCTTCTCTTGACTCTCATGGGCCCCAAACTTTCCCAAATGTCTCAGTAGCGCCAGGTCTTGGGAAAGATCTGCATTACCCAGACTCGGGCCCTTCCATGATGATTTCTGCCCATCCTCCAAAACACAACAGGATCCCTCACTTTCCTTTAGCCCAGGAGGAGTTGCTGCAGCTGAGAGCTGACTCATCTCTTCTGCCCTCCCCTTCTTCTGGCAGCCTTGGGTAGTTTCTGGTAATCCTTCCCTGGACATTTGCTATTGAGGTCTGGATAAGGAAACTCTCTCCACACCTCAATGCCAGGGTAGTGCATTTCTATTACTTGGGTCTGGCCAGCACGCCGAAGGTACAGAGATGGGGATAACCCTGGACTTTCTCTTGATTTCCCCTGAATTGCCCTCTCCCAGCATTGGGCTGGGGATGCTCCAAAGCAAAGGGGACAGGCATGTGCTGTCCAGGGAATGCAGATCTGGAAGGCCTGTCCTGGCAAAGTGGACTGTGGGCTCTTAACCCTAGGGCCACCCCAGCCTATCCATTTCACTCCACTGTGATCGAAGCTGCAGATTGAGGAAGGCTCCGCGACCACAAGACCCGGGAGGAGGAAGGAATAGATGGGGCTGGGGTTGGCTTTTTCCAAAGTGTTTTGTTGGTTGCTAGGACTTTTGATTCCCAAATAACAGCCTGGGCCCATCTGTGTCGGCTCTGTTTTCTGAGGAGACCGCTGACTCCAGACAGCTGCATGGGCTGCCTGCCCAACCCAAATGCCTGGACCTCCCCTCTCCCCTCTCCGTGCTCTTTCCCAAAGGAAGCCTTTTGATGCCAGCTTTTGGCCGGGTCCTGTCTGACCTGAAAGCCAGTCCTTAGCTTGGTCTGTGGTCCAGGTTCAAAACCCATGAGGATAAAGTCTCCTACTAGGGGCCTGAGGGCTTCTCCCACTGCTGGTCTGGTTGCGGAGGTGACTTTAGGGGAGAGAGTCATGCCTACAGGGCATTCTGCCTGCTGCTTCCTGAAAGCTATGGCGCCAGGATAATCACTTGGCCTTAAGAGCTCAAGTTTGCAATGAAATCCTCCCTGTCAGTGGGCTCAAGTCTATAGCAGGTGTGAACCCCTCTCCAGTGCTGACCAACTTCACCAGGGGTCTCAGTTTAATTCAGGGCTTCCCCATCTCAGGAAGTGCCTTAGAACTGCCCCACTCAGAATGGCCCACCATGCCTGGCTGTGAAGCTCTGCTGCAGGCTTCCAATGCAGTTCTTCGCATGGGCTCCCCCAGCTCCCTTCTCCTGAGAACCAGAGATCTCACAGCCAGGGGAGGAGGCTCTTCTTGGGGGACTCAAGGGTGCATCCTAGTGCTGGGCCACAAGCCAGGCAGACCCTACTTGGCACAGGCAGCTGGGGACTGTGTGGGCTCTGCAGAGCATATGTGCACTATTTGTTCCAGGAGCTTCGGATCACCCAGCCCCAGCCGAGAATAGGCTACCCTCCCACCCTCCCGTCTCCTGGTCCTCATCCCTCGTAGCTCCAGGCCTCTCCAGGCTGCACCTCCTGCCAAGCTCCCCTAGGGTTTACCAGTTGCTTTTCCAGGTGTGCCGCACATCTGTGTCGTGAATGCTGTGCCTGTCTGCCTGCTCATCCAGGAAATCAAACATGTACTTGATGGCCAGGGGGAGAGCGCTGCCCCGGTGCACAGTGCTGAACAAGGTCTCAAACAAGTCGTCCACGAACTTCTGCAGGGTGCCCTGGAGGAGGGGTTGGGGAGAGTGAGATGGAGCGGGGGTGATGGCAGGTAGCAGACAGGCATACCAGATGGTGCCTTGGATCCATCCTGCCTTGGAAATTTGTCTGGGACACGAGGCTGTGCAGGCAGTGTTGTGGGGTGGGGCGGTGCGGGGGAAGGGTACTGTTGGTTCGCTGGGGAAGTGGGAGAAACTGGGTGGGCTGTGGATCCCAGGGAAGAATCTCTCCTCCAACCTGCAGCCACATTCCACATTCCACATAGGGTGTAGGATCAGGGTCTTTGATAGGAAGACAGGAAGTGCCCTGAGTCCGGGCTTCCCATGGGTGAATGAGGGGACACAGGCTGTAAGCCAGTCTGGAAAAGGTGTCCAAGGAACAAGCTGGAGGACCAGGTGCCTCCTGGCAGGAGCACAGCAGGACCGGGAGAGTCTGATAGAAAGGTATGAAGAGGCTTAGGATATTGGTGGCCTGGGACAAGTGGTATCTGGAGTGTGGAATGCGGGTGAAGGGTCTAGACTCAAGAGCACCCCCAGGCAGAGTGCTGATCCACAGGGCTCTGGAGGGTTTCTGGAACAGGGATAAGACTTGGCCTGGCTCCCACAGTTTACAGGCTCACGGCACACCTCTGAGGGTCAGTAGAAACCTCTAGCCTTGTCTGTTATCTCTTTGTTGGTCTCTTATTGTTATGCTGAGCATATCAGGCAAAGCTCAAATGGAGACATGGGGTCTGGTGGAATATTTCTGGGCCACTCTGGGAGCAAGTCTGAGAGCTGTAAGTTGGATGCCACTGTATTAAAACTTCAGTGCCATTGTTGGAGGGTCCATGGGGGAGAGTATTTGAAATCTAGCCCTGCCTGGAAAATATGGGCTCCTTGATTGTCATACTTACAGGCTTATTTTGTTACCTGCTAGGAAGGCTAGAAGATGTAGCCTCGCTTGCATCAACATTTGGGGGTAGCTGGGGTGGGATGGGATGGGAAGGGGAAGCCTCCCCTTGGATTACTGGCAGGGCCAGGCCTCTGTGCTTTCCCTCCCATTGTGGCCAGAAAGGGGATAGAAAGGACAATGATAATGGAGGCCAGCATATCTATCCAACTAATATCAGCAAGAAACCCCAGTGCCTTCCTAGAGCTTAAGGGGTCCAGAGGGAGAGAGCTACTCCTCTGAAGCGAAACAGTAGCCTGAAGAAGTATGCAGAAAGCAAAGATACGCTTGCTATTTTTGCCAAAGGGTAGAGAACAGCAGTGGCCTGATTGTTTGGAAGCCCGGCCCGGGGAACTGGACTATCTCTCTTTTTTGTTGTTGTTAGTGGAGATTGGGTCTTGATATGTTGCCCAGGCTGGTCCCATACTCTTGGGCTCAAGTCATCCTTCTGCCTTGACCTCCCAAAGCGCTGGGATTATAGGCGTAAGCCACCATGTCCAGCTGTACCTGGACCATCTGACTGGGTCCTCTTGAAGGACACACTCTAGACATCCTTTCTGTGTTGTGGAGTGGAGGTACGTGCTCCTCTAACAAGCGCTCCCCGGTCTGGGCAGAGCAGGAGTTACCTTGGTGGCCAGTAGCCGGGTCAGGTAGATCTCAGACACCATCTTGCTGCCCCGGTCACCCTCCTTCTGGTCACCATGGTCATGGTTCTTCACCAGATGCCACACCTTGACCCCACTTTCCAGGTCTGGGGTGATCATCGGGGCCCGGGACCGCAGGCTGTCGGGGCTGCCTGTGTACCTGAAGGAGGAGTCTGAGGAGAAGGGGGTGGTGGAGGGCTGTGAGTAACTGAGTCACCGTCCTTGCTTGTAGAATCCTCCCAGAATCCCTGCCCGCCTGCTGCATCCACTCAGAATAAACTCATTTCAGCTGAAAAGGGGCTGCAGGGACCTCATATATGGTAGGTTATTTTAGGGATCCTTGGTTGGCATGAGGACAGAAGAGCCTGAAGGATTTTTTAGAAGAGGATTTATAAATTTTGTGAATTAGAGAGACCCTCAGGAATTTGGGAGTCACCTCTACTCGGACACTCCCAGCAATGAATAATTAATAGGTAAAATGTCAATAGGATATTTTCGTCAGTGCTTTAATGGAAATCTGGATACTAAAGAGCTGTAAGTTGTAATTCTCCTCTTGGGAGTTAAGGGTCTCTTCTTGCATGGGGCCTGGGGTATGGAATTTCCTGAGCCCTTTTTGGTGCTGCTGGGTTCAGTCCTGCGGTGCCTTTTGGTTGGGAAGCCCAAGGCCTTAGTGCATACATGAAACCAGAGCAAATAAAATAAGGGACAAGGAGGTGCCATAACCTCATTGCCCAGAGGGTCTGGGGGCCCCAGTACTCCTCTAATTTATTGATCAAACTGGGACACTTTTAAGAGTAAAGGGAGGGGCACTCTTAATAATTCAGCCAGGACGACAGGCATAAACTGGACTGGCCCAGGCAACCTGGGATATATGAACCCCCAGCCAGGTGTCTTCCTGGTTCTGGGCCACTCTGATTCATCCACCAGGCAGGGATATCAAAGAAAGGGCACATGATGCCACCTGCTCCCACAGGTCTGAGGGTGCAGGCTGCCTGGGAATGCCTGGACTGGGGAGGACAGAAACCAACAGCCCAGGAGCAAGGGCTGCCTGCTGTTAGAAGGGGTAGAGAGTGGGCCCTGCTAGGTCGCAGAAGACTCTGCTCTGAGCTGCCCAGTCTGCCCTCCTGGTTCTCACCATATCTGCTGATGGATGTCCGGGAGATGCTAGCAGAGGCAGGGATGTTGTAGGAGGAGGTCTGTTTGGGGACCAGAGCCACCACCGACCTGTCTGACACCTGAAAAGGGTACAAAAGGTACAGTGTGGTGACTGTAGGTGTCTTGGGAAGTTGGAGTCAAGTATTTCTAGAGGGTTATAAGATAGCTGTGGGGTAGAGAGCAAAGAGTACAGGAATACTAGAAACAACCATTACTGCTGCTTTTTGAGCTTTTATTGGGTTAGAGCTGCACAACCCAATATAATGGCTACTTGCCATGTGTGTTGATTGAGCATTTGAAATGTGGTTAATCCTAACTAAGATGAGCTGTGTCCAAATTGAGATGTGCTATAAATATACATTACATGCTGGATTTCAATGACAGTATGAATACAAATATTAACTCTCTTATTGATAATTTTTAAATTGATTACATATTGAAATGATAATGATTTTAGACCAGTTAGATTAAATAAACTATGTAACATTAATTGATCTTTTTATTTTTACCTTTTTAATGTGACTAATACAAAAAGTTTAAATTACACATGTGGCTTGCACATGTGGCTTGCATTATATTTCTACTGGACAGCACTGGGCTAGACCCAGTCTCCCATCCACTTCGTGAGCTACGCACAAGTATTCCCATTTTACAGATGAAAAAAAAATGGAATCATAGGGAGGCTAAGCAACCTCTTAAAGGTCACATAATGCATATATGGTAGAGCCAATATTTGTAGCCAGGTCTGTCAGGCTCCAGAGCACATGTTCTCTTCATTATACATTCTAACGTGGAATTTTATTTAAAGTCACACTGGTCTGAAGCCCATTTTCCCTTTTGGCTCTGCTTTCTTTCTGGCCTGGGTCCTATAATGCCTGGATCACTTCAAATAGTTTCACCAAAAGGGCAGCCACTCTTGGGGACTGAGCGAGAAAGATGGTGTCTTGTCCCATCCTCTATGAGGGCGCCCCAGCTCAGCACCCAGCCTGCAGGGAGAGGGCTGATAAATGAGGAGCCATATTGAAGACATTTGGGGCCATTTTGATTTAAGATTACCCTCCATCCAATAAAAACAGAGAATCCCCAGAATCGTGGCGATCCAATTAAACCCCTAACGCAGAGGGAATAAAACAGCTATAATAATGTTATGGGCCATAAAACATTCCTATTAAACCATTTTTTATTTTAACAATTTTTATGAACTTTATAAGTTTGATTTATAGCTGCACCAGTCATAAAACCATCTTTCTGGGTCTTAAATTGTCAGTCCCTCTCTCCCACCAAAAAAGAATTAAATGTGGGGAAGTCAAACTATAAATGAACATTAGTGCTAACGAGATTCCCTGATAGCGGGTTTTAGTGGTGGTGTTTAATTTTACCCTCCCTATAAATCTGCAGAAGCCTGGGAAGTTTTTTAACATCTCTTTGTTAATTAAGATTATGCAGATTTTCTTCCGCAGAGGCTCAAAGGACCTTTGACTCCAGAGAGGGTAACAAGAGGGCAGTGCATTGACTTGATGGTATAAAGCTCCAAGGTCCTGTGCTTGGAAGGTGCCAAGACTCCATTACTTCCCAGCTAGAATAGCTCCCTGGACTTGTCAGCTGTTGGTACCATCAGCACCAGGGCAGGGAGGGGGGCAGTCTCTACCTCTGTCTTTCAGGAATTCTCCTTATAACTGACAGCCCAGAAATGATACCCAGAAAGCTTGGCAGGGGCAGGAGTTTACACTCCCAGGGAGAACAGATTACATTATCATTTATAGTTTTTTGTCACCTAATGAAAGATTCACAAGGTGACTCAAATGACCACAGTTCAACTCAATTGCAGGTCTAATCACTAAACCTCTCTTGTCCTTGGTTTTTCTCTGTCTTAACCAACAAGTGGTGCAAATCTATGGTCAAGATGACCGGCTGGGTCTGACCTTGACTCTGCTGCCTACCTGCTCCAGGACTTAACCTCTCTGAGCCTTAGTGGTCAGTGGGGATAATAATTGCATGTCGTTTGTGGTGAGAATTAAAGAAGTTAAAACACAGAAAGGCTGAGAGCAGTGCCTGGTATCCAGTAAGCATGCAGTAAATGTTGGTATTAGTGGTGCTATTATGAGCATCATCATCATCACAGTCTCCCAAAGCGGGGAATACTCCCTGCTGTCCCCTGTCACTCAGGGCTAGCATGTGGGAAGTGACTTGCACTCAGCAAAAGCTCAGTAAATATTTGAGGAATGAATGCATACATGAATGATAAATGACATCAGGGAATTGAAAGTGCTTTGTATGATCAGCACCAAAAGAACAGAATAGTTCCTTCTTCTGATTGGGAGCCGCAGGTTGGAAAGCCCAGTAACAAGCATTAGGGTATCAGAGGCAGAAGCAGAAAGACCCCACTCCTGCCCTTTAGAAACTCATGATTTGGGGGCATCATGCTGTTTTCTTTTGCACTTTCTTATTCAACTTTAATTGGTTCATTACAATTGTTCTACCAGATACATTAAGCACCATATGAAGTGGTGGTGGTTGGGCATGTGTGTATGTGCACAGAATTAACAGGGAGTGATGGCAGCTACCTTATCTGTAAGTACAATCCTGGGCACTTCACACTTTCACAAGTAAGGGTTGTTATCTCCATTTTATAGATGAGGAGCCCCAGGTGCAGAGAGATTAAAGTCACGACACCAATGAGTGGGGAAGCAGGGGTTAAATATAGCTTCTAAAGTCTCTTCTCTTCTCACTACACCACACTCATGTCCTCTGGGCGGGGGTCCAGGCAGGGTGTCAGGATGGGGGGTGCAGGTGAGTCAGGGAGATGGAGCCTGGAGAAGAGCATTTTTGGGGATCCCCTGTGCCCTAGCTTCCTCTGTGCCGTGGAGGCTCCTGCCAGCTCCAGCACCTGGTGGTTGGCAGCTCAGTGCCTGAGAGCCCAGCCTGCCAGCCCCTCTGCAAATCTTTCTTTCCGAGACAGGGACATGGGAGGATGTTATTAATCAGACGATCCCATGGGTCTTGCAGCCTGAGGCGCTTCCTCTGGTTGGTTTAATTTCCCTTGGTGTCTCTTATTTCCAGTTTCTATTTTAGTATTTTTTCTGAATCCCAACCTGTCTACCTGTGCTTAATCTTACAGAGACCCCCCAGCTGGGAGTGGTTACCATGGGAGGGGAGAAGACGCGGGAGTAGATACCTCCTTGATCTTGTGTTCTTTTGCAGGGATTTTTTTTTTTTTTTTTTTGATTGCTCATTCAATGTGTCTGCCTGTGTGCTCAATACCTCACCTTCTATCTTGTATCTATTCCATACAACTGTACGGGGCAGGGTTCACCAGGAGCCCCATTTTACAGGTGAGAGAAAAGAAAGCCTGGGTAATTTTCCCAAGGAAACCAGCTACTAAGAGGAAGAATGTAAGACCTCAAGAGAAGTCTATCCAACTCCCTGCTCCACTGTAAGTCAGAGGTGTGGGCTGCGTTAGTAAGATGCTAAAGAGAGAGTGCCAGGTAATGTGGAGGGCTTTGCAATATACAGTTGTTTTTTGTTTTTTTGTTTTTTTTGCAAATGTAGAGATACACAGAATAGAAATGCCTAGACCTTACCCCAGACCCATTAAATATGTTTCTGAGGGTGGAGTCTGGTCACTCATGTTTTTTATCAGTTCCCTCAGTAATTCCAATGGGCAGCCATGGCTGAGAATCCCTGTTCTATGCTCCAGTAGGAGGAGGAAAGCAGGGAGAGGAAAATCTTTTTCAGACTTTTGAGGCCTTAGAGCAAGGCTTAGCGGGAAGGGAATATTCTGGGAAGTTGAAGAGGGGAAGAGACACCCCCTCTCACCTGATAATGCATCAGTGTGTTGAGCCGCTTCCAGTCACCCTCAATCTTGGTGGTGATGTCCTCATCTTGCAGCACGACCCGGGCGATCCGGCCTTGGCGCCACTCTGGGAGGAGGGGGTGGTGCAGGGAGCAACGTGAGAGGGATGAGGGCTGTGAGCCAGTGTCTCCCGATTGCACCTTCTCTAGGGACCTGGCAGCCTGGCCCCCTCAAGCTGGTACCAATAACAGAGGCTAGAGACATCTAGCGCTCCATGGGCCCAGGCAGCAGAGGAAACACGTGGGTCTCCTCAGAGACAGCCACATCTGAACAGGCAGTGCCCAAAGCGGGAAGCATTTCACATGGGCCTCACCTGGCCAGGACACAGTCATGCCCCTGCAAGGGTTGTGTGCAGGGCAGCTTCCCTTCTTTCATCCCTCAACCCCTGCCCTCACATTCCGAGTCCAGGCTTCCTACCCAAGTCCATGTCCACCGCCCTCGGCCGCTGGGAATAGGGCACATTCTTATACACGGCATCAAGAATCTTCTCCTTGACTTGTGTGATGGTGTCACAGTTTAACACCTTCACTGGGATCTCTGGGCTGTTCTCGTTGTCAGGGTTGACGCAGTTCAGGATCTACAAGTGGGGGACAGAGGGTGAGCAGGACAGGAGCTGAAGGAGTAGTTTGAGGGAGAGGGTCAGGACCTCAGAATATTCTTTTTCCAAAGTTCACTCTTTATAGGGGGAATAAGGGTACTTTTCTGGTCTGTGACTCAGTTTCCCTCACCTTCGTAACATCTGCCAAATGACAGCCTGAGTCATTGTGTCCACTTCTTCATTCTCAAAGCACCAGGACTCTACTTTCTAGCTCCTGGATGGCTTAGGGGAGACTACAGTTCTGGAATGAGGCACCCTCGGTGTTTAGAGATGGTTCTAGATGTATCAGAGACTAGTGGTGCACTTCCCCAAAGCCTCTATGTTAGGAACCAACACACATCTTTCTCATAATGCCAATTACCCAATACCTAATGATGGATGAACTTTTTTCTCCCCCAATATTGTCTAGGGTAAACAGAGGCATGGAGTGCTTTTTAGGGCTTACCAAATGAGATGGGATTGGGGGGTGGGCCTGCCTGCCTTGCTCTTGGTACACGTAGCTGCCCTTTGGACTCACCCCAGACCAGCCTCCCATCCTCTTTATTGACCCCCTAGACTGCTTTTATGGACAGAAGGCAGAGTAAGGGGCAGGAGCAGAAGATACACATGCGGGCCCCGAGCTTCTGGCTTCCTCACCAGGGTCTTGTACTCGATCTGCTGCCGGATGAGCTTGTCCTCACTCAGGGAGTAGCGGGCCTCGCCCGTGATAGCGTCAATAGGGCCCTTCTCCATCTGCTGCTTGATGGCGCAGTACAGCATGAAGAGTGGCTCCCCTGCGCACTCCTGTGGGCACAGGCAGGGCAGGAAGTGTGGGCATGGCCTCCTCAGGTTTGCACATTTTCCCTTTCCTCTCTCGGAGCGAGGCCAGTGGAAGGAGGGGCTTTAGCACACCCAGTCCAGGTTCCTGCTCCTGAGGGAAGGGGTCCCCATGCAGCCCTGTGGCCAGGATCTGAGCAGCAGCACCATCTGCCCTGGACTCTAGGCCCCATCTCACTCCCTGTCTCACCTTTAGGAACTTGTGCAGGAGGAAGGCGAACCAATTGGTCAGCATCTTTTCAGCCACAGACTCTGTCCTGGGGAAGGAAGAAAGGGTAAGGGGCAGTCCTTCACAGAGGGGCCTCCGTGTGGGGCCTGGGCTTGTCGCGAGGTCTCCCAAGAGAACAACGGAGCATGCGAGAACGCAGGGTGGGGCGTCAGGACACCTGGGTCCCAGCCCAGCTCGCCCAGTAACTAGACTGTGACCTGGGGGTAGGGGTGGCTTCTTTCTGGGCCTCAATTTCCTATGAAAATGCAGGGGTTGGCCTTTTCAGCCCTGATGGTCCGTGGTGCTCTGAACTGCTTTGGCTGCATCTGAGACAAGGTCTGTGGATAAAGGCACCTCACTATCCCATGGGGCTATAAAGAACCGGTTCTCCCAACTCACTTCTGGTCTTAGGGTGATAACTAGAGAGTTTCCCGGTCCTTCGGGGCTTTCTTGCCTGCATGAGTACCCTGTTTTGCCTATCTGGAAGGTACCTGGTCCCTTCCCCTCCAAAAACACTCAGGGTTAGACTTCCTTGGGTTCAAATCCTGATTCTGCCATACACTGGCTGTGTGACCTTGGGCAGGTCATTTAACCTCTCTGGTTTCTGTAGTCACATCTCTAAATGGAGACAGTCGTAATAACATCCACCCCCGATGGTTGTTGTCAAGGTTGAATGAGTTACTATTTGTATTTGTAAAGTGCTAAGAAAAGTGCCTGGCACCTGCTAAGCACTATGCATTAGCTGTCATTATTGCTGTCATGTGGGGTCTTGGATCCCAGCCCTCAGGTAGAGAGCAATGCTTAAGTGTTTTGCCAACAGGGTATTTGCTCATGTAAGCACTGGCCCCCCTCCCCTTCCCGTCCCAGGGCTACAGATCTGGGGATTTGGGAAGGAACAAAGTGACTGTGACAGACCCTCAGTGAAGAGGATGCCGGAGGGGTATTTTAACTCCCTGCACGTGGTGCAAATTATACCCTCTGGTTGCAGTAAATCCCAGGCATTTGCCAGGGCTGCTCTGCAATCTGGGCCTGGGAGAGAGTGACAATGGCAGAAAAAATTGTAGCTTTCTCCCCTGGCTCCTCCCAGCACCCTCTCCCTGCATTGTGCCTGAGATTAGCTCTAATTTAAATACAACAGTTCTTAATGAGAGTTTCTAGTGCTCAGATTGGCAGGATGGGGGCTCAGTACTCATAAAACAAAGCCATTCTTCCTCCCTCCTCAGCCCACGTGGGGTCTGGAAGCCTGAGACCTTGCTATAGGAAGGCTAAAGAGGAGGGGTGGTGAACGGAGGTGGAACCCTCCAGCCCCTGCTGCCCAGAGGACTCCAAAGCTGTGCCTGGCTCCCCACAGCCTCTAGGGAGGTTAGGCTCAGGGGATGTTGAGGTCTCTAACCCTCTCCCCTGCCAGGAAAACTGCAGCGGGCATGTGTAGTGGATGCTGTGATTCAGATCCAGGAAGCTAAGCTCAGAAGGCACAGCCTTCCAGGCTGTCCAAATCCCGAGCTCAGTGCTACGCAATAGAACCTCCTGCGATAATGCGAATGTTCTCTATCTGTGTGGTCCAGTATGGTGGCCACTAGCTGCAATGTGGCGACCAAACACTTAGAATGCGGCTAGGTGCTAGGGCAATGGAGGAGCTGGATTTTACAGTCTATTTCATTTTAATTTGTAGCAGCTACCTGTGGCTAGGGGTTGCTGTGCTGGACAGCACAGCTCTAGAGACACGGGGAGGAAGAGACGGTGAGATAGGAATTATTTTTCTCATTTTGTCTAGGTGGAAACTAAACAACAGAGAGGTTACAACACTGGCTAGAAATCACAGAGCTAGCAGGAGGCAGAGCTGGGACTCCAGCTGAGATCCAAGCAAAGGTCTGAGCTTGTCCATCACGCTTGGGCAACTTCGGGACTCTGTAGTCTCCCTGGGCTGAAGGAAAGTCAGATTCTGCCCTGCAGAGACGTGAGGACACAGGCTGCTCTGAATGGGTGCCCCTTCTGGGGAATGGGCCTTCTCATGCTGCTCGTGGGGCCTGCTATAATGAGGTACTCTGTCCCCGTTCAGACTCCTGCCACCCTCTCCACCCACTGCTGCGGGCCAGACCTCCGGAGTAGCAGCTTGGGGTGGTTCTTGTTCTCCAGGTTCTTATCGATGAGGTCAGAGAGTAGCTGCTTGAGGACATCGGTGGCGTACTCCAGGCGGCCCTGCAGGCCAGTCATGATGAGCGAAGCCACGTTGCCCCGGTCGCGCATGGAGAAACTACGCTGCAGCTCCAGGGTGCGGATGAAGGTCAGCAGGAACACCTTGTTGTTGATGAGCTGGGCAAAGAGCTTCAGGGCCTTCTCCACGTGCTGCTGCCCATTTCCTTGTACCTGGGGTGGGGCGTGGTGGAGATGATGCCCTTAGAGAACAGGCATCGGGCCTCTTACCCGAGGGTCTCACTGAGGGCCTGCCGGCAATGACGCTACCTGTAGGACCCTATCTTTGAGGTCTATCACCACCCCAACCCTATTCCGCCCGCCTGCGATGATGTAGGAACAGCTGTCTGCTCTGACCTTGCACTGGGCCGGGGAGGCTGGGCTCCATGCGGAGCTCTCAGAGGGGAGGCTGCCTGATTTTCCCAAGGATAGAATAGGAGACGCCCCCTCAAACTTCTCAGTTTATTAGTCTCCCCTTAATCTCCTCTGCCTGATTTATTATCTTTAGTAAGGCAAACCAACAAATGAAGAAACAAACCTCATAGAATCCTGTGTCTTCCTTTAAGCCATCTTAAATCCATTTTAGAATGAGGCAGTATCTTAGTTAATTATTTCAGTCATTAATTAAAAAATGACAATGAGCTTTACCCTGGAACCATCCCAACAAGCCTGGGTGCCCCCTTGGCCGTAACCTTCCTGATAGCTCTGTTGCTGAGATGTTGTTACAAACTACTGACCCCTCTTCACTGTTAACCTTACTCTGTGCTGCTGGGTCTCATCTGGATTTCCTAGGATACACTGGGCCTGCATCCCTGCTGGGTGGCTGGGCCCAGGAGGCAGGCATTACCTCCAGCTCCCGCAGGACGGGGTGGTCCTCGATGCCTGGGAACAGGACTCGCATAGCGTAGGTACGATAGTCCAGGTAAGGGATTCCCGAGCGGTCCAGGTCACTGGTCAGCTCATTGATATCCGTCTGGAGCTCAGCAAAAGCTATGAGAATAAGCACACAGACAGGCTCGTGGGGAAGCCCCAGTGGGGGGAGGAGAAAGAGGGAGAAGAAGTTTGCAAAGGAGGAGGGGAGGACCTAGGGTGTAGAAACTCTGAGGATGATGGGGGTGTGTCTCCAGAGGGCGGGGCTACTTCCAGCCTATCTTTTTTAGGTGGTGGGGAAATGGGTGATTTTTATGTTATTTTCTCCTCTGTACTTATCTATAATTTTGCATTTTCTCTTTACATATTACAAGTGTAGTTACAATAAGGAAAAAAGAATATTATGATTGGGCTGTTTAGTAAAGATCCCGGAGGTGCTGGAGGCAGGTGAGAGACCATGGCTCAGGGGGTCCAGCAAAGACCAGAACAGGCAAAGTGCTGCCCTTTTCCAAGCAAGACAATAAATCAAGATGCAAAAGCCTAGGGGAGGCCTGGTCATGAGACGCTCAGCTCAGAGCCGAGTTTGGGACGGGAAGGGCTTCAGAAGCCTCATCTTGGTGGTGGCACACCTGTCTTCCTGGCTCCTTCCTCTCCCAAACTCACCAGCCCTGTTGCCAGGAAGAGCCTTGGCTCCACCTGTCGTATTTCCCAGCCCAACTCTTCCCTGTCATCCAGCAGAGGGCTTGTTTCTGATCTTGACATTTGCAGCAAAAGGAGAAATGTTTTCATTCCTAATTGAGCTGTTTACCCTGAGAGCCTGCCAGGTCCTCAGCCTGAGAGGACGCCAGGTACACTCGTCACCTCGAGGCTGTGGTTGCGTGGTACACAGGAGAAAACACAAAGTGCACTCCCACACACGTCCACAGCCAAGGACACCAGCAAGTGGCGGCCTTCAGAGTGCTCAGCCTGCAGCACTGATGGAAAACAAACCCTGGGGGAGATGAGGCAGGTGCTCTTCTGCCTTTCCTGCCATTGCTCTCACGTGCTGCAAAGATAGTGTGCAAAAAACAGGAGCTGGACACTCCCATGGGGAATCTAGAGTCTGAGGCTATGGAGCCTGGGGGCTCTGACTGTGGGGACATTGAGGCCCTGAGAGGGAGAAGGTGTTGGCCAGATTGTGGGATGAGTCAGGGCGAAGAAGAGACTAGAACAATGTAGTTGGACCTGGGTCCTCATGCAGTGGGCATTCTTCATTGGATATCTCTGGCCCTATGGGCAAGAGAAGTTCTGGGAAAACAGAGGTGAAAGTGGAATGCAAAGGCATGGCTGACAACAATGGGAGTAAAGATGGGAGTTGTCTGCAGGGAGAAGGGCAATAAGGCAGGTGGAGAAAGAGGGACCCAGCAAATGAGGGTGTGCTTCCACTAACCTTCCTTGCACTCCAGGGCCACGCGGGACTCCAGGTTGTCCATCTGCATTTGCAGCCGCTTGAGAGTGAGGTCATTTTCTCGAGACTTGCGCTTGTAGGCAATGAGGACGATGATGACGATGATGAGGAGGAGGCTGCCGCCGGCCGCGATGCTGACGATGGCTGGCAGGGTCAGCAAGCTGTCTGAGATGACACTCACCGAGCCAGGCGAGAACACCATCCCGCCCACGTGAACCTGTGCATTGTACACACACAGACGCACACGGATGCACAAGGTGTAGAGCCCTGGCATGCCAGCAGATCCTTACAGTGTGAGGAAGGACATGACAGACCACAACCACACAGTGCAGATCTGGATAAAAAGCAACTTCCTGCCTTGGCATCTGCCTTTCTTTTCTTGTGTTCTCAGCTTATATCCATTTTGATGTAGGACACAGAGATGAGGAGATATGGAGGGGGTGAGTAAGACAACGAGGCAGAAGAGAGCCTTTCCTTAGGACAGATCACACATGCACCACGAGGCGGGGAGGAGGCACTACAGAGGAGGGGCTCACTCACCATGACCTTGTGCTGCCCAGTGAGGTTGGGAGGCTCGCAGAGAAGCTGGGTCTCCGATACAGTGACAGCGCAAGGGGTCTCTCCGATGAACACAGTGTAGTTGAGTTTGGCCCCTCCAGAGGCAGGAGGGCAGAGGTTTTTGCCCTGTAGAGAATAGCAGTCTTTATAGGCATAATTGACACATGCATGCACAAGTTAATTGCCTACTTAAAAAGAGATTAAGGAGATGGGGAAGGGCAGCCGTGCAAAAACCAGGAAATGACTCCTTGGCAAGTTTTTGTGGAGGGGACTTCTAACAGCCATGATCTAGAGAGAAAGAGAGAAAACAGAGGCAGGAGAGAACGAAAATGAAGAAGAGAGTGGGAAAAATGCAGGGGAGACAAACACTAAACAAGAGAAAATTTGGGGGAGGATACATGGGATTTCATGAAAGTAGTGCAGCAACAAATCACTTGGATGGACAGTGCCAGGGACTGTGACCTCTTGAAATGTGTGTGCAGGTACCCGTGGCCACAGAGTGGATGGAAAAGGAAACAGTTACTCCCAAGTCATTGCAGTACCTCTGGTTCCCAAAGCTCACAAGAACAAACAGAAATATTCTAAAGTACTTCTTGAGAAGCCTGGATATGGCTTGATGGGTCGATATCTATCCATGAGCTCCTTCTATAGGAAGGAGACAGCTTTGCAGGTTCGATAGCATAGAAAGGAGAGCCAGAAAGAAAGGCCAGGAGCATGCGGGGTGCTCTCTGGCATCGCTGCCCCTGGTCCTCTTTGGTGGCATTCATACCTTAAGAATGATGGGCGATCCCGGCTTTTGATCCAAGACTCCAGTAGGGCTGAGCAGTTCAAAGGTCGGGTTGGGGTAGTAGATAAACTTGGTGTCGTTGTAAATCAGCAAGGATTGGACATTGTTAAAGACAAATCCGAACTCATCTGGCCGTTCTACAGTGTCCAGGCCAGGGCGGTAGTCCGTGGTCAGAGAGGGTGCCAGGCAGGTGAGGGTGGTTGTGTTCACAACTTTACACACCTAAGAGATCCAGAGCACAGCATTCATACACTGAGTGCCTGGCAGACAGAGCCCAGGGGCCTGCAGCTGTTCTCCAACCCTCTCCCTGTTTTTGTATCTTGTTACTGGGTTTACTTGCTTGTCTCCATTCCATGGGAAAGCCCTCCAGGAAAGGGCAGTGAAATTTTGGGGGAGTGGGGGGCATTTTAGCTTCTTCATTAATTCATTCACCAACACTATTTGGGCATCTAGTTTATAGTTTGTGCTGGCGCTGTGCTAGGAGGTGGGGGCTATAGAGTGAAATAGTCACAGTCTGGAGGGGAAACAAACAAGCATTACAGTCTAGTCCTGGAAGAGGGCCTGGGGCATGGGGGACACACGGCACTGTTGGATGCATGCAGGGATGTGAAAAATAAACGCCTTGGTAGGGAAGGACCAGCTACTCTAGGAGTGTCTGTGTGTGCATGAGTGTGTGTATGTGTGTATGCATGTATGGACACACGTGGGTGTGCATGGCCTGAAGCAGGGTAAGAGTGACTCATGGAAGTTTTCCCATGGAAGAAATGAATGAAATTTAATCTGAAGAATGAGTAGGACTTACCTAGATAAGGAGAGGGAGGGGGAGGGGAACAAGTTCCAGGCAGAAGGAACAGCACCAAAAGGCCTGGGGACAAGGGAGCATGGGATGTTTGAGAACAAAGTAGGACAGAATAGCATTGTGTGTGTGTGTGTGTGTGTGTGTGTGTGTGTGTGTGTAGAGTGTGGAGCAGGAAGTGGTATGAGATGAGCACTTTGCCCAGTATGTAGTAGGTGTTCAGTTAATGTTGATTGAATACTGATGAAAAATAGGATTCTGCAACTCTCTAAATGTTTTTTGGGTTTTTTTGTTTTGTTTTGTTTTGTTTTTTGAGATGGAGTCTTGCTCTGTTACCCAGGCTGGAATGCAGTGGCGCAATCTCGGTTCACTGCAGCCTCCGCCTCCCGGGTTCCAGCAATTCTCCTGCCTCAGCTTCCTGGGTAGTTGGGATTATAGGCATGTGCCACCACGCCCAGCTAATTTTTGTATTTTTAGTAGAGATGGGGTTTCACCATGTTTGCCAGGCTGGTCCTGAACGCCTAACCTCTGGTGATCCACCCGCTTCGGCCTCCCAAAGTGCCAGGATTACAGGCCTGAGCCACTGTGCCCAGCCCTCTTTAAATGTTTTATGCAGGACCTCTCTCTCTTCTCTAACCAAGGGCCCCCTAACTCTGCACTGGGACAGAAGCTTGGTTTTGACACAGAGTTCATGATATCCTTTTTCTCTTGGAGGACTCTGGTGCCAATTAAAATCGTGGCTGGGCTGGTCCAGTCCCTCCTTAGCATGAGCTGTGCCATTCTCTCCTGTGGAGGTCTGGTTCTGGGGCTGCCCAAGACAGCAGTCAGACTGCAGAAACCACTAAAGCGCCCACGTGGGGCTTGGGAAGAAAAACCCAGACTCCTACTCCCTCTCTGCCTGGCTCCCACCCGGCACAGCTTGGCTTCAGCTTTGGGAGCAGCGGCGTCCCAGCAACAGCCAGGGCATCTCTGAGAACTCAGACTGCTTAAGCACACGCTGTCCTGGCAGGTCCACACATGTTGTGCGTCTGGCCAATATACACACACACACACAAGCTTCATGTTCAGAAACCAAGACTGTGTGTGAAATTGCAAAAATAGCTGACACTGCATAGAGATTATGTCAGAGCTTCAAGTCCAAGTCTTAACCCTTCCTTTCCAGAGGGAATTTAAGAGTTTAAACAAAACGGCTCACTGTGGCCTTTATGCTGTAGTGGGAGTGAGGACACATTCCTGCCCTTTCTGTGGTGCAATTCAGCAGCCCCTTATGAACCTAATGCCCCTTTCATGTTCCAGCAGGGTGCAATGAGGCATGGGGAGGTTGAGGGGTTTGGTGAAATGGGTACAGCTGAGCTAGGGGGTCCCAATTCCTGGGTTCTGCAAGAAGACACTGAGCCTTGGTAAGCTTCACCACCAACATCTTCCTCTCTGCTGGTCCTAGTCTAGCTTCCCTAGACCAGGCTCCTCAACGAATAAGCAAATAATTCCCAAGCAACAGGCCTCTGTACACTTCCTGCCCCACGCTGCATCGGCACTTTGTTTGCCAAACATTCCTCTGGGTTTGGCGGCTTCACTCTGGCCCTCCTAGCTATCCACTGGGGCAGCTTCAAAACCCAAAGGCGAGGGGTAGGCCCAGGTGTGCTGAGGATGAGATGGGGCCCAACCAGGCAGGGCTTCAGGGGCAAAGTGCCTCCCTCTCTCCTACCATTCCCGAAAGCGGAAGCACAGGGCAGGGGTTCTGAGCCTCCCATTCTGGAGCCGGTTGACGGAAAGCTGCATTCCTGCATTCTTCCCTCCGGGTCTGCCAGCCTAGAGACACCAGGCAGGTCACCACTGAAGCAGAGAGCCCCTAGCTCCCCAGAGGGCAGAACTGCTTCTTAAGTCCTTGGAACACTGCGATCATGGTGCATGGGGCTGGAGGAAGCGCTGAGAACATTCCAGCCCAGGGCTGTAAGTGAGTCTTGGTGAAGGGGCAGGGGGATTGGGACCTGAGCCTTCGGCCACAGGTGTCAGGTGTGGGGAAGGAGAGGGGCTTCCCAGCCCAGGCTTCTCTTCCATGGCTTCCTGAGGACTAAGGCTGAAGCCTTTGGAGGTCACGTACTCACCTCCAAAATTATCTCTAGACTGTATTAATTATGTCTTTTATTTTCTGAATGCAGATGCTTTGACATCTGGGGCCTTGCTGACTGGGGAGGGAATGACCCTCCCAGGGCAAAATCCTAGAGATAGCAAATAACTTGCCTGTGAGCCTGCCTTTCATATACAGAAACCAATCCAGACCACACAGCTCAACTGCCCCTTTCCATACTATCCTCATGCCCTAATCATTCCAGGACCAGGCACCAAACATCTAGGGACAGCCCTGGGCCCAAGCTTGCTAAAATGACTCAAACTTGCTGATCCTAAACTTGCTTACCCTGCTGTGCCTGTTCCTTCTTGCAGAAACCACATAAAGACTCTTGCCATGGTTTCTCCCTCCACCTCCAGGCAGATCAACCCCAGTGCTTCCCCCTGTGACCCCTGGGGCATGGGTTGCCCTCTTCTCTTGGGATCTGATCTATGAGTAGAACAAATTATATTCTGGTCTTGCCATCCCTGAATAATAACAAAACCTGTATTTTAAAACGTGTACCTAATTTGCTTGCTTTTTTTTTTTTTTTTTTTAAATCCTTCCTGGGTGTGAATTTACCATTCTTGTTCCCATACCTCACCCTAGACCCTGGAGTTACCTGTGAGCTTCTGGGGACCCTAAGCTTCAGTCTGGAAATGGAATGGGGGCCTGGGCTCTTTTACCAATGGATCAAGTTTTACACCTGGTAGAAGGAGGCATGCACTCACTTAGCCCAAAAAGGAGTGATGGTGGTGGATACCAAAGGTGTGGTACAAGTGCCCCTACATCTCCGGAAAGATGGTAATGTCAAGCCCACCAGCATTTCATGTGGCCTAGTTACGAAGAGTCTGGATGTTTGGAATCCACTTTGGCTCTTCCACCAGTCACCTTTATGATTGGGGGCAAGTCATTTAACATTTCTGGCCTTAGTTTCCTCTGCTGCACAATGAAGGAGTTGCATCAGATGATCCCTGAGACTTTCCATATGTAACCTTCTAGCACTCTGACATTTTATGTATCTCCATGTTTCTTATGGAAGCCTCAAGTACCCTGGAAATGTGTCAGGGGTAAGAGGGGAGACACCACCATCTTCTCCATCTCCATCTTAGCCTAGTCAAGCCCCTGAAGGTCAAAGCAGTAATAATAGTAATTTCTATAAAAAATAATGGCCATAGTAGCATCTGCTATAATATAATTATGAATACAATCATGTTTCAAAAAATATTGTCTGAAAGAGTGAGATGGAGCCTAGAAAAATGATTAAAAAATGTACAACGTACCAGACATTCTATCCCTGTGATACAGACAACTTTTTAAAAATTACAAAAATTACATGGCTGATGCAGTGACTAGCGTTTATCAACTGCCAACCTCATGCTGGCCACGGGCTGGCAGGTTATGAAGCTGGGGCAGGTCTGCTTGTCACCATTGATAGCTGAGGGGTGGAGGATCCGGAGGTTAAATGACTTGACCATGCTTGTACAGCTAATAGATGGCAGAGCCCTGCTTCCTCTCCAGACTTGTCTGAATCTGGAGCCAGAATTTCTCCAACCACTCCCAACATGGGTTTTTGTCAGACCTCAAAGTCAACCTGTCATAAAACAGGAGTCCTTTTGTGCTGTAGCATAAACTCAGAAGCCAGTACTTTGATACACTCACTATATCACCTTCTGACAAGAAATTGTGCTGTCATTATACTATAAAAATAATTGTAGGGCTGAATATGGTGGCCCATGCCTATAATCCCAGCACTTTGGGAGGCCAAAGCAGGAGGATCACTTGAGCCCAGGAGTTTGAGACCAGGTTGGGCAAAAGAGACCTCGTCTCTAAAATAATAATAATAATAAACTAGTCAAGCAGGCGCTTGTGGTCCCAGCTACTCAGGAGGTTGAGGCGGGAGGATCTCTTGAGCCCAGGAGGTCGAGGCTGCAGTGAGCTGTGGTTGCACCACTGCACTCCAGCCTAGGTGACAGGGTGAGGCCATGTCTTAAAAAAAAAAAAAAAATTGTGATGTTCAGGTATTTGGACCGTGATTCCAGGCTCAGAATCTTAAGCCAGCTTTCGTCTTGGGTATTCAGGGGCTCCAGTGCCTAACCCAGAGCTCATCCCATTGCAAAACATCAACACAGAGCTGTGTTTACCAAAGGCTGGGGCGGACCAACAGTTACTCACATTGACAGATTCTTTGCCGTTGAATTTGACTCGGATCCTTGGCTCCTGGATGACATCCAGGTTGAAGCCTGTGATGGTCAGGGGTGTGTGGCCACTGGAAACAGGCAGAGGCTGGGTTAGGTAAAAACCTCCTCAAGTCTGGCATGGTGAACCTCCACCTTAGCAAACCCTCTCATGAGCCAGACTTGGGCTGCAGGGATCATGCTGGGTGGCTTCCAGGTGCATCCCTCCCACCTTCTGCCTCACCTGGCAATGCTCCACTCTGGCTCGATGCGCTGGACCCGAGGGTCATCTATGTACTCAAACTGCAGGTTGTTATCCACACGGGCTCGGTCGACACTCACAGAAACAGGGACTGGGCCAAGGCCATTGGATGATGGGGGTGAGACACACACGATCTCACTCATTGACCTCCTGACAGGGAGACAGAAGGAGGGTTGAGAAGAAAGGCATGGGCAACAAGAGGTGCCTACCGGCTCGACAAGGGGCTTTCCTTGGTCTGGGGGTACGGCCACAGAAGTGTTCTCTCATCCTTTTATATTCTATACGATGGAACACATCCCGCTTCAGTGTAGATCAGTGCTCCAGTGGATTGGGAGGTAGCAAATTGGAGAAGGGGGTTAGAAAATGAGGGGCTGCCGGGCGTGGTGGCTCACGCCTGTAATCCCAGTACTTTGGGAGGCCGAGGTGGTTGGATCACCTGAGGTCAGGAGTTCGAGACCAGCCTCAACATGGAGAAACCCCATCTCTACTAAAAATACAAAATTAGCCAGGCGTGGTGGTGCATGCCTGTAATCCCAGCTACTCGGGAGGTTGAGGCAGGAGAACTGCTTGAACCTGGGAGGCGGAGGTTGCGGTGAGCCGAGATCGTGCCATTGCACTCCAGTCTGGGCAACAAGAGCAAAACTCCGTCTCAAAAAAAAAAAAAAAGAAAGAAAGAAAATGAGGGGCAGGGATAGGGTTTCATCGACTTTGGGGAACGCCTCTTTTCTGGATTTTTCTAGAATATAACTGTTTAGCCAGTGCTTAGAATCTGGTCAGGCAGTCAACAAATATTCACTGAGCACCTACTGTATATAGCAGTGAATGCAGAGTCCTTGCCCTTGTGGAATATCCAGTCCAAGAAGGCGATAATCAAGTAGATAATCAAGAAGGATTATCAAGTAGATAATCCTGGGCAAACTGGGTTCTCATCCGTGGATTCTTTCAGAATTCTCTACATCTTCAGGGCTAGGGGAGTGCTGGCAAATGGTAGGTGTTCAATTTTTTATGTACAGAGGATGCCCTGAACATAAGTCTGTGCTTTCTAAGAGCTGTGGCTATGCAATCTCTGTTTCTCAAGTCACCATAGTGAGGACTTAATGAATGCTTGATCCTAGCGGTGACTGGGGAGCTCCTAGGAGCCTCCTACATCTGGTGTTCTCATGGCCCTCACTTCTCATTATTTTTAGAAGTATCCAGCCCCTTTCATATATGGGATATAAACTGACAAGTGGCATTTATTTCTCACAGTGACTGGTATGGTATTTGGGTCTAGGTGTAGCAAATAATATGGAGGTGATGGGGCAGGCCTATGAATGAACATGCACAGTAACATGTGTACAGCACGTGTCCCAGATGTGCAGTCTTCTGGTGGGCCTTCAAGTTCATCTCACCCGTAGAACTCGCAGGTCTGGTTGCCCAGGTAGACGGCCACACTGCTCCCAGCCCCAAGGTAATGGCCGGTGATGGTTACCATAGTGCCTCCGGACTCCGGACCTCGGATTGGGTTGAGTGACAGCACAGAAGGGTTCTTTGGAAAGAAGCAGAGAAATGACTACAGCTTAGGTTTTGTCCAAAAGGATGGACCACGGTTAGATCTAAAGATGGGAGAGACTGTTTTCATTCTAGGCATGGTGGTACTTGTCCTGTCCTTTTCAATCCTAAATGCTCACTCTGCTTACCCCAGAGGTGAGAACCTTTCTAAGAATCATCTCTGGGCATGTCTGGGAAGGCAGAAGAGCCACGTGCTGAAATTAATTAACTCCCCAGAGTCTCATGCTCATAACAATGAAGGGAAAGCAGAGGTGACACTGACTAATCTATCAATTAGTTTACAAATTGAGAACAATTTGAAAATGCTTTTCTCTCTAGAGCCTGTACTGATTTTTTGGGCACAAAATCGATAGGGCTGAATAAAGCGTCCCTGCCTGGTTTGGGCCACCGAGAGGCTAAAGTCCTCCATTAATGGCCCATGCACATGCCCTTCTGTCCTTCCCTAAGCATAAGAAGGGCACAGCAGGGCACCTGGTGCAGAAAGCTGTCAGTAAATGTTAAGATGGCGTCTCAGACCCTCATCAGGAGGATGGTGCATCACTGGCTAGGGCTTTCTACTAAGCTCACTAAGTAGTAAAATTCAGCCTGAAGCTTCAAAGAAATGGCTAGCCTAAAATGCATCAGGCGGCTGACCTAAATCAGAAAAGAATTGCTTCTACCTGGAGGGCAGTGGAGTGGAGTGAATTGGAAAATGCATTTAACTGAGCAACTATACAGGCATGAATTCTAGTTTGCACCAGCCATTCATCTGCTGTGCATCCTGAGGCAAGTTTTCAGATCATTCTTTACTCCTCTGTCAAGTGAGGAGGGTAGGCTAGATTATCTCTAAAGCCCCTCTCAGCTCTGACTTTCTCCGGATTGTCAGAGTGCTGACATTCTCCCCAGCTAGTTCTCCTGCCTTTGCTTCTAACACAAATGCCCACTGCCCCTGCCTTGCCTTGGGTAAGAGATGGAGTAGGTTGGCTGCAGATAGGGCAAGGTACTCTCCAATCTGAGAGAGAAGAGTATGAGAAAAAGGTGGAGATGCCAAGATAAGAAGGCAGAGGCTAGAAAACCTGAAACAAGCAGTAAAATGCTTTACAGAGAATAGAATTTTGTGCTCTAAAGATTTTTTAAAACTCTCAGCAAGGCTGGTTTGACCCCATCTGCTAGTGTTAATGCCTTTTAATGAAGTACTCCATGTAGCAATGTAGGTAAGTGTCAGAAAAGAGACTTCAGGGCTGAAGAAGCCAGGTTATTGATTCAGTATGAATATAGCCCCGCTTGGCTCCAGGGCCCCAGAAGCAAGTTATTGATTCAGTATGAATAGAGCGCCATTACAGAAAAAAGTCTTTGCAATTCGACTACCTGTTGCCTGCGCATAAAGAGATGTTTTCAAGTGTGAGTGTGTGAATGTGTGCATGTAACTATAGTAGCATACAGAGTGACTCTGGTGGTCCTGTGCACAGATACACATCCCTGCCAGATTTCAGTGACTCTTCTAAACTCCCACTTAAAATATCCTTGGCAGAAAACAAAGCATGTGGATAAATATAGACTTATTTAATTAGGTCCCTCAGGCTATGCATCCTCATTAGGCTAGAATTAGACTAAGATATTACATTGGTGGGACAAGAGGCAGTCCCTCCCCGCCCCCAGTCTAGGATCCACTTTCTAAGAAAGGCTGGATTTTGCCTTATTTAGAACGCTGACCTGCGGCCCTCTGGGACTCCTAAGACTCCACAGCTTTGTTAATCACAGGCCCATCTCATCCTGGAAAGACAGGCTCTGAAAGTAGCAAGACCAGAAGCTGCCTTATCTGGAGGGTCCCTTTTCTCCTTCTTGGTCTGCAAGAAGCCTGTTGGTAGAGGGGAGTGGGGGCTTCCTGGGAGGAGTCTGGAGCATGTGAGTGCCCTCCCTGGGCACAGGCACCCGACCCTGGACCCAGTACTCACCACGAAGGTGTACTGCTGGTGGGACTTGGTCATGAACTCTGGCTTACACTCGCCAATGCACAGGCGCACCGGCCCGGAGGTGGTTCCCACGAGGGCATGGCCCATCTCACAGACAATCCTGGGGAGAAGGCAAACCTTCTGGTGAGGGGCTGGGCAAGGGCTGGCATCCCTGCCCGCTTGCTCTCCCAGTCACGGCAAATGAGTCATCACAGTCTTGCAGTAATGCCAGACCAAGAGAGCTTGGTCATCCATCTTGCTGTGTGACCTTGGGTACAGTGCTTTCCCTCTCTGGGTTTTGGTCTCATCTGTATGGTGTGAAGGTTGAACTGGATCATCTCTACAGCCCTATGTGCCTCTGGTATGCTCTGCTGCCTAATTCTGTGGTTCCCCATGCCGAGTGCGGTGCCTAGCATTGGGTAGGGACCCAGAATTTGTGGAATAAAGGGAATGTCCAACAGAGTGATCTAAGGGCAGCAATCTAGCTGACGTTTTCTCCTATGTAACAAGCCGACATTGCTACGCTCCCTAAAGGAGTGGGTGAGGGCGTGTTTACCAAGCCGATTCAATTGTGGTTTGCTTCCTGTAGTGAGTTTTTAAAAGGGGAGAGATAATCTGGTGAGACAGTGAGAGCTCAAAGAAGGAGCTCCCTGCAGAATGGGAGGGGTGGAGTCCTGCAAAGGGGTGGGAGCTGGACGAGTTCATTAGGCCAGCAGGTGACACTGGCCTTTCACTTCATCAAGGGCTGAGTGCACCCGGTAGAAGAGGCAGTGACACGGCCTTGAGTGAAAGTCAAGTCTCACACTAACGGGAGAGCTGGAGGGAAGAGGTGTGCAGCCCTGTCTCTTGAGCTGCCCAGATCAATACCCCTAGTGATGACTTCCCTGGCGCCTGAGAGCAGTTACACAAGCACGTTTAGATACTGGTTGCCTTAGCCACGGTAGCCTTCTAGAAAGGGTGGGCAGCTGAGGATGGGGAGAGATGAAGGAATCACGGACTTGGGGAAACTCTTGCCTGGAATGTTCGGGCCTCGGCTGGATGGGAGAGGGCCCTGACAGTTTAGCAAAAAAGACCTTGGGAATGGAGGGAAGGATTTTTCCTTTCCTCCCAACATCATTTCGGAGGTTCAGAGCAGTCTGGTGCTGCTAGTAGGTTTGCTTAGTGGGAAGTCAGAAAAACAGACCCCATCTCCACTAATCCCCAGCATTATCCTGGCACGGTGGGGAAGATCCGTGTTTAACCGAGCGATGCTTATCTCAACAGCTTCTCTAGGAAGGAAGGTAACTAAACAGAGATTTCATTTCGATGTAATAAAACTTGCATTAAACAAATACGCTGCATGCTCACACACACGGCACGCCACTGATCTCCGTCTCCTTCATAACAGTTAATCCCAAATAACTACTTTCACTCCTGGCGAATATTTACTTAACATGCAATAACTGTCTTATTATGTTTAGCATATTAGATTCAACAAGAAAGTACTGAATGCATATGGAAGAATAGTCTCTTTTCCCTTTCTCTATGAATCAATCAATTAATTATGAACCTGAGTAAACATGATAGTGATGATCAATTAATATTTTACACATAACTGTCTCCTGAAACCCCATTAAGGGAGCATTTGAGAAGCTCAATTTAAGGTACCGTGTGGTTATCTTCATGCTGCTACCTGCGTGTGGTTAACGACTCTCCCATTCTGTTTCCTGGGCCCTGGCAACCTGCTGCTGTTTCAGGTTTCTGACATCCTGCAAATGATGCCCAGTACGCTCAAGGAGCTCCAGGGGAGGATCAACTGGCTATTGTGGGCAGTGTCGGGGGAGAGGAGGGAAGAGAGCAGGAGGAAGCAGGTACGTTTCTCTCCCTCTCTTCTTATTAGGGTTTGCTTGCTACTCAGTCATCACCCTCGGACACTCTGCTGGAGTGATCTTAGAGAAGAAAAGGAGGAAGAAATCATCACAGGCTTGAAGTTAAGGAAAAAAGAAATAAGAGAACATGTGAAGGTCATGGGCAGCATGGAAATGTTCTTCCGTGGGTCCTGGGTCTGTGTAGGAAAGGAGAAGGCCTGGAACAGTCCTGGTCAGCTGCCCCTGTGTGGAGCTAATGATGGGCCCTTGGCACACTGTCTCTTCTAGGACATTTTCCTGCTTGGGGCTCATGTTTCAAAAGAAAAGCAGTATACTCAAGCACCTAGGAGAAGAGTGATGACTGAGAGGTGGATGCCACCCAAGTGTCCAAGGAGGGGCACCTGTAGTTGGAAAGGTAGGATGCAGGGGTCCAGGGGCTGTGCTGGGGAGGAATCAGAGCTGGCCATGGGTCGCTTTTCTCGGGCATCAGCTGAGCCCCCTTCTCAGCTGTGGAATGAGTGGGCAGAGGGCTGTGGTCAGCAGTGGGTTGTAGAAAAGGGTCTGGGCAGGAAGATCTAAGAACTGGAGAGTCCTAAGAAAATCAGGCAGCATTGCAGACAAACTCTAATCACCTCAACTCTTCTTCCCTTTCATTCCTGGGACCCAGTGCCTGCAGGCAAGGGTGGAAAGGGCTTGAAAGTATTTGTTGCAGGCACTTGTTATTTGAGTTCAGGAAGATAAGGAGTTAAAGGAAGAAGCTAGGGCAGCTGCAGGGAGTGGAAAGGGTTATATTGTGGAAGGAGCATTATGCCAAAGCAGATTCTAGACCTTAATAATAAGAACTACAGTTTACTGATTCTGCCAGGCAGTCTACAAGACAGGATCTCATGCCATTCTCAGGCTCTGCTACAGAGTGGGTCTTATCTCCATTGTACAGGCAATGAAACTAAGGCTCAGAGATGCTAAGTGACTTATCTATGGCCATAATTCTGGTAAGTGGCAGAGACCTGATTCAAATCCGGGTCAGCTCGACTCCAGAGCTCATGCTTCTGACCACTCTCCTCTACTGCCAATAGATTTAGTGAGATGCTCTGTACATCTTTCAAGGAAGGGACAGTATGGATATGGCAGCATTGGTAGAGGTGAGGTTGTTGGCAGGGGGTGGTAAGAAAGGCTGAGCTGGGTTCCTCAGGTTCTAAGAGCTAACCACTTGTCCCCTCTACCTTCTTGGTTGTAGATAACCATAGGCAGTGGTGTGCCCACCACCACCTCCTCCAAGTCTTGCAAGTCAGCAAGATTGGCTGATATCTTGTGGTTTGATTTCTTGAGGCCTCTTGCCTTCCCTGTCTCCTCCCTGTGTCCCTGATGGCTCTGGGGTCCCTATGTACTGTTAGGAGACAATAGCTGGAGATGCCTAGATTCTCTCCTTATAAAATGGGAAGTTGGACCAAACAGCTGTCCAGCTTTGACATCTGAAGACCTGACTCCTCCTGGTGCCAGGGGTCTTCTGGAGGCACCTTAGTGCCACAGGTAATCTTTACAATGGGAGCTGCAGATTCCATGGGCATACCATTTACCAGTTTGGACATCCAAAGGCCCACCAAAGCCAATGTAGAAATCATCTATTCCTAAATATCTATTTTCCAGATGAGATGTTTGAGGAGCAGGGAGCAAAGTAACTTGCCCAAAGTCACCTGGTTCATTTACAGCTGAGCTAAGGCTTGAGCACCAGTCTCCTGAAAGGCAACCCAGTACCCTTGCCCATACTATACCACCTACCATAGACTGGCATAGATGGTGCCTTGCTCCCTGGGGCAGCAGCACACATACATCTCACATCCACCCCACAGTGGCTGAGTTCTCAGGTACAGCAGATGAGAGGGAAGCAGCCTGAGGATCTGAGGGGAATCTGCCCCATGTGGAGCCCCTGTCCCAGGAGGGGCTGAGCTGCAGCCTCAACCTGCATCCCATGGTCCAGGAAACTGCCTGTGACTGAATCATCCAGCCCTCCACAGACCTGCGGGATGCTGATTGCAGGACTAAGCGGGGCCCTTTAACCAACATTAACCTAATTGCTGAGTGATAGATGGCACGGCAAAGCATATGGTGAATCATTACCGTGCTGGCGAATCCTGCCCGCGCCCGGGACTCTGCACCAGGCTCTTTTAGCCAAATTCATCTCTCACAGACATCTGTAATGATTGCGCCTGCTGCTCACTGCCCAGGATGGAGGCTTTAATGATGTTAACAAACTCTGAAACCTCGGGAGTGGTAACGAGCCTGGCATGGCTGGAAACCAGGGCTGCATCCAGCGAGGCATGGGGTGTGTTCTCTGCCTCCTGCCTACCCTATACCTGAGATGGTGGTTTTCTGGAGCGACCACCAGCCTCTGCAGGAATGCATGGGGACCATTCCCCTCCCCACGCTCCTTTCATAGCCTCACTTGCAGCTTCTCTCGACACTTTCTTCCCCATGGCCCTGGGTGCGGGGTGAGTGCAGTACATTTCATTTCATAAATAGAACTGAAATTCCTTACATTTGGGCAGCACATTAGGCTAATGAAGGTCACAGAGACTGAACAGCTTGCTAAGGTCTTGGGGCTGGTCAGTAGAGGAGGCAGGTCTAAAACACGGCTTCATTCCAAACCTCTTATGGTTCTGAGGACCAGTTTCCCAGGAATTTGCACTTCTCAGCTAAAAGCCTTACCTCCCACCCTCACCCCATACCCTAGCCCTTTCCTTTGGATTCCTGTGGCATCTCACCAAGTTGGATACAGGTCGGTATCCAGGGGCCCAAGGGAGGTCCTTGAGGTTGAGGTGGATTTGGGGTCATGTAACTGAGCACCTTGCCCAGTCTGGCAGGGGGCGGGGCTCTGTAAAGATGGTCTGCCAGGAGGCCTTCTGTGGGTGCCCTGGCTCTTGCCACAACAGCTTTCACCTCTTTTTCAGCTCAGAAGCACTATTTGTTTCCTTTCCCTTTTTCTATCTTCCTCATCTCTTTCCTATCGGCTCAGCCAGCCTTTCCTCCAGGACTCATTCCTTGCAAGAATAAGGCTGTCATTGAAGGATCAGACCTGAAGGATCTGAGAGATCAGGCCAGCTCTTTCTTCTCCCCTGCTGTGGCTGGCAGGCATCACACTGCCCTCAGAGTCTGGGAATTTACCCCTTTGGACTCTGACCCTTCCCTGGGCCTTGTGAGAATCATGGCCTCTGAGCCTCAGAGCTACACACGGATTCGTGGAATTTCGGACTGCTCCTGTCCAGGAGTTGTGCGCCATCACTGTTATGGAAGGGAAGTAGCCCTGCATTAGGGGTCAGGAGACTCAAAGTCTAATTCTGCCTCAGCCACTTATGCCCTGAATGAACTGGGGCAAGTCACTTCACTTCTCATGAGTCCTTTGCTCTCTGCTGCTTTGCAGAATGACGATAACAATATTTACCTCTCAGAGTCCTTACCAATTAAAAATGAGATAGTGGATGAGAAAGTGCTCTGTTAACTGCAAAGTGCTGATGGAAGATAAAGCGATGTCATTTTTATGGTTGCCACTAAAGGCAGGCTCTGGCGGGGGGAGTGGTGGATCAGAGGAAACAACCTGACCTGGCAGAGGGTTGAGAGTAAGGGAAGGAAGTCCCTGCCCCAAAGTCATGCTCTTGCTCATGCTCCCAGTACCCCCTGCAGAGCTGTGTTCACAGTGGAATCAGAATGGCTTGACCCAACTGTCCTGATAAATCACGCAGAATGATGTGGCCGCTTTCTCCTTTGGAGGGGTAGCCTCCCCTTTTCCATCCTCCCGCCCCCAGCTCCGTGCCCACCTCCTGCCCACCAACTCCACAGCGGGCTGCCACTGCCAAACGAACACCCCAAATTGGAACATATGTCACTCCTGGAGCCCCGTTCGCCTGTCTGCCACTACATGCCTATTTTCTAATTTCCAGCTGACATTTCCCTTAGTGAAATAAATGAATTTGCTCCGGCGGAGGCCCTGCTTGGATTAAGCTGCTGTCAGAGCCCCATGCGCCAAACAAATTGTTGCCCGCAGCCCACCGTGCGGGATGCATTCCAATGGGGGCTGGCAGGGGAAGGGCTGGGGGAGACCTAGGAGGAAACGCTCAGTCACACCGGTGGGCAGGCAAAGACTGAATGAGAGACCGTCAGGGCCGGAGCCCTGATGCCATAAGAGCCAGGGAACAGGGAATCAAACAGAATGAGACCGCCTGAGGGTGGAGGTGAGGGAGGAGGGGGCTCTGGGGAGGCTTCTGGGGCAGGTCCATAGGAGGAGAAGGTAATGGGAGATGAATCATGGAAAAGGCCCAGGGAAGGGAAAGGGGAGAGTCTCCAGTCTCCACTCTGAAGCTCCCATGGGAAAAGGGCCGGCCAGGGCAGACTCACTGCTCAGCGATGATGTATTCCCCTGGGAGGGGCGTGCAGGGCACCCCAGCCACCTGCACATGGTGGGCGATCTCGGAGAAGTCCAGACCCAGGTTCACGCCATGGATGGTCACTCGTGTCCCTCCTTCTGGCGGTCCAGACACCGTCAAAATCTGCAGTAGGAAAATGGGATTAAAATTTGGGTTGGCCACAGGGAGAGAAACAGCAGCGCCCTTCCCCCTTCCCCAGGGAGGTTTAAGAACCTATGGGCACCAGGAATTCTGGTGAGAGACTGTGTTTTGTCCACTTTTTAGGTTATCTCGGATCTTGACATCATGTTCTGTTTTACACTGCTTCCTCGGTTCTTTAGGTCATTCATTCATTCATTTACTTATTAAAAAAAATTATCAGAAAGAATACTAGACTCAAGGCAGAAAACCATGGTTTGAGACGTGTCTCTAACTCACTAGTTGCCTGATTATGATCAGTCACATAACGTCTCTGAACTTCAGTTTTCTTAGTTGTGAAGGAGGTATAATCATTTCTGCCAACCTCGAAGGGAGCTTGGAAGAACCAAATAGAAGGTGTGCTAGGGAGCACTTTGGAAACCAGAGGACTTTGTAATTGTGACAGCGTTATTATTGCGCCTGTTGTGTCCTAGAGCCTGTTGGGGGTACAATGACGAATATGACGGGAAATTTGCCCTTATGAAACTTAGAGTCAAGGAGGATGAGATAAAGGCAGTTCATGAATACCGCTGATTTGGGGTATACAGGGGTAAGACAGATACAGAGGGAAAGCAGTGGGAGTGCGGGGAATAGAGTTTAGGTGTGGCTGCAGGGGAGATGATCAAAGATGGAAAGTGCATTTGACACTGTTCTGCAAAAAACATCCTATACACATGCTAGGACCAAGAAGAAATAACTTTAGGATGTTCCAAATCTTTGCTGGCTTACTGTTAGCAAGGATTGCTTATTTATTCATTCCTTAATTCAGCCCCCAAACACTGGAAACAGAATAGCAGAATCCAGGTCTCTCAAGACATAATACAGTTCTATCTGGGAACAGACCAGGCTCTTGGAAAAATGCAGCTCATTGGGACCCAACAGATCCCAGTGAGTAAGTTCACACTTTGTGGCCAATAGTTATCTGAAGCAGGAAAAATAATTAGAAGTGAACTCAATCCTAAATAGCAAAGGAACATAGAATTTCATAACTGGAAGGGATCTCAGAGTATCTTATTCTAAGATCCTTACTTTTCACAGCAAGATGCATGAGACCCAGAGAAGTCAGGGATATATCCAAAGTTTTGAACAACTTGTATACACAGTTGTAAAAAGGTCAAGTGTTCTTTTTACTACATCCTAGGGAGGGCAGGATGGAAGAAGGAAGAAGCAAAAAAAAAGGAACTTGATGAAGATCGAGGGTCCACTAGAATCTCTCAGAAGAGGATACCTGGGCAGAGCCATAGCCTAACTGTTTTTGGACACTTCTGGACAGCCTCCCTCATGACCCTGTATGTGCTGGTGGAGTGTCTGATGGCGTGGCAGGGTCAGCGTACCCAGGGGTGGAGATGATGGATGAGTACAGGTGAACATGCTGTTGAGAGATCTGGAGACCCTTCTTATCTCATTGCTTCTCAGCAGGTGCACTGCTCCCTTCCTGTGATGTGAGCACCATGAATTGTGCTGCCAATTCAGCCACCAACCACCAAGTGATAGAGAGAGAAAAGATGCTTCCTTCCCTCACTGCCTGGCTGATATGCTGTTCAGACTCCCAGTCTCTTGGTAAGTTGGCTGCAGAGCCAGGACTTGAACTCAGACCTCCTGCCTGTCTATCCTCCGTAGGACAAAGATGGTTCTGCCTCCTTCCCTCTGTCCCATCCAGGCCCTGAATACTCTTATCTGGAGGCTCATTTTACCCAAGTCACCTTGTCTATGGCTCTGACTCCCTTGTCTGAAAATAAAATATCTCCCTTATGAATAAAACTAAGCAACACACATGAAATGAATCAAGGGAGATATAGTCAAGGGGGCTCAGAGGTGTCTCTGTATGCTGGGGGTGAGGGTGGGAGAAGGAAGGACAACTTGGAGAGGAAGGAGCTGGCATGAGGAACTGACAGCCACTATAGCTCTTCTGTCCCTGGACTCTAAAAATATCCAACAATAATCCATCCTGGCTGTTCCAGTCTCCCCTGGCACGGTTTCCTCAGGGACCTGGGACTCCTAGGCTCTGGGAAATGCATACTCGTTAATGAGAAACGGAAAGGGCTGCTTCCTTACCTGCTGCAGGAGAGCATCCGTAGGAGACAATTTGCTTTTAGTTCCTGGTTCTCTTTTAATCCACTTGGAATGAGCTTCACCAGCCCCTCCATCCCCTTCCCTAGCCACCTGGATGGCATGAACCCACCTACCCAAAAGAACTGACAAAACAGTGTTGATTGGTTCTCCCTCCTTCCCCTACTTTTATTTCTTAAAAAACATTCTTTTGCTCGCTGCAGTTAATTACAACCTTTCAGAAAAACTGTGAAATGAAATCTTTCTGGAAAGCCTAAAAATATTTCTGTCTTGCAGGTAGCATGTGGGGACTGCATTGTGGATCCTCAGCGGCACTGGCAGCTTCCACGGGGTAGCTTCCTCCTGCTGGTAAATCACCGCAGTGCTTCCCTTCCAACATTCAGGGATCAGTGGCAGACACATGGTTGTGGCCATTGGGGTGCTGTAGGGTCTGTTTGTTAGCACAGAGCTGCTCAGAAGCATAATTCAGCTTATATTGTTTAGAGAAGAAGACTTTTTTGGGGGGCAAATTACTAGCAAGTATTACAATCTTGGCATGAAGATACAAGTGAGATAGGTAGTTCCAGCTAGCAGCTGGGGGAATCCAAGTCAGGAGAATCAGTGTCCTTGTGGGTCATTAAACCAGGTCCACGGGGCTTGGAAAGTGCCTGGGGAGTGTAGGGTCTTTATGGCGGTCTTCTTTCTATGCTGTGTACCATGCTGCCAGCACCCAGGGTAGGTGGCAAGGGAGTTCAGGGGACAATGAAGCAACTATCATGCTCTGGGGCTTACAGGAGACACAGCTTACAGCTTCCTTGCTTAAAGCAAAACTGACACGTAAAATCCTGAATTTCCAAAACATAGATGAAGTGGTGATTATCTGATTTGCAAGTGGATTCCCAAGGCCTCCATTACTGATGACTTCCAAATCTATATGGTTGGCGCAGGCCCCTCTCCTGAGCTCCACAGCCATATATCCAATTGCTACTGGGCATCTCCACTTCCCCATTATGTCCCTCAGGCGCCTCAAATTTCGCCATGTCTAAAAATGAACTCTTAATTTTTCCTCCTCCTACCCCCAAGCCAATTACCCTCCCAGATCCTCTTTCAAGGTTAATGGACTCACCATGCACCCAGCCAGGAATTCTGCAAGCACCTTCAACTGTTTCTTTCTCTCATCTACCACGAATAATAAAGAAAGTCGCCAGGCCCTATCGGTTCTCAGTCCCAGGTGTCTTTTGAGCCCATGTGTTCCAGAGTAGGTGTTCAGCAGGGCTCCATCATCTCCTACCCACACTAACCCCAAGGGTTTGCATGTAAATCTACTTTCCAATAGCTGCGAGGGTGACCTTCATGAACACATACTTGACCAGGTTACCAGTCTCTTGCTCTAAAAACCTTCCATGGCTCTGGCCATTGCCAAGGCAAAGTCCCTAATTCCTAAGGCTGGCCTGGCAGGTGTGGTCTTTCTGGTTCTGATCCCTTTTACCCCTTCTGCCACACTTTCCATTCAATAGCATGTCATTCATGTCCTACCCTCTCAGTGGTTCCTTTCTACATCACGCTCTTTAAAAATCTCTGAGCCTTTGGACATGTTACCCATTCACCTCCAGCTTAAAAATCAGAGTGGCTCAGGGTGGAGGTCTGTGTGCAGAGTGCAAAGGAACAGAGAGAGGCACCCTGTAGAAGGCAGCTTCTGTTGTGTGAAGCCTTCCAGGCAGCTGAGAATGAGTCTAAGGGCCATGCCATCTCTGGTGGGCCCAGGAAGCAAGGACCCTGCATCCTGCCTTCTGCATTTCCTCTTAGGATCAAGTATTTGAAGATGGCCAGGGAGAGGAGGCTTGGTGACAAATAATTTCTTCTCCAGAGAGGGAGTGAGCAGGATCTTGCAGGACACCACCTCAGACCAGGAAGCCGCAGGGTCCCAATCCCCCGACCCCCACCAGCCCTGCCCAACACACACAGAGACCATGTCCTCAGGGCTCTCTCTTAAAAGCAGCTTTTGATTGCAGGGCACTCAGGTCTGCATTCCACAAAGTTGGCTCTCCTGGAAGCCACATCTGGCCTTTCTACATGGATCTATACAGGGGCAATTTGGCTGAATCCCCAGCTACTGCTTGCAGGACTCTAAGCAAGTTCTTCCAGATCTGGATGGAGCTGAGAGGCTGCAGGGGAGGGGAGAGCTCATCTCCCACAGAGGTGAGGATGAGAGGCTGTGGTGGAGTCATATGGAGTGCCCCAATGACAGAAGGGAAACCAAAGTACGGCCAGCATGTTAGGCGGATCCATGTCTTGGTCAGTTTCAGATAGCTCTATGCTGCTGGCTACACTCAGGTAGGGGAGAAAGACCATCTGATGCTGGGAGAGTGTCTGCAGAAGGAAGAGAGTAACCTCTGGAATCAGACAGGCCTGAATTTAAATACCAGCTCTGACACTTACGAGTTATGTGACCTTGAATCTCAATATCCTCATTCACAAACAGATAATAATGCTTGCCTCACAGGGATGATGTGAAGATTAAGTGAGATAACATTTGGAGAGTTCTTAGTATGCTGGTTTAGAGAGTAGGTCTTGATAATTGGTAATCTCCTTCCCTGCACCTCTGTCTTTGTAGATGACTAAACATGGGATGTCAGAATTGGCAGGGTTAGAGGTGATGGAGGACAACACATAGATGAGGGAGCTCATCACAGATGTTGGGGTGACCCAGGGTGCAAAGAGCTGCTCATGGGCCTATTGGAGAATGCCCGAAGCCTGAGCTTGGGCAGAGAGTGGTGATGCCGCCACAGTAGGGCCCTGGCTTTGGTGAGTTCTGTGCCCTGCACAGAAGCAGATTCAGAGCCAGACATCATCCTTTCACCCAAAATAAATTTGGAAGAACACTGGCCCTGTACAAGACGTTCTTTATTATTTCCTCCCTCCCTTCTGGCCATTTCTTCTTTCCCTGGCTATCAGCCATTCTGGGGTAGGTGCAGCATTCCACAATGAACTCAATTAATTCTTTCAGGGAAGTACTTCTGAATGAGACACCCACACAAACAAATGATTTGACAGTTTGGGGTATGTGTGTGTGTGTGTGTGTGTGTGTGTGTGTGTGTGTGTGTGGTGGGGAGGTGGAGAGAGGGGGAAGGGAAGTGAAACGTCAAATCAGCAGGGAAGATCTTTGGATACTGACTCATTTGAGCCCCATGCTTTTCACCCCATATTATACTGTGGACTAGAAGTCTATCTGAATTCTCCCCATGTGGACCTCAGAAGTGAGAGCTAGAAGAAGGGGACTGGAGAAAGAACATCCTAGAAGCAGCCTGCTGCTGTTGGGGTGAAAGGGGTCACTGAGGCTCTCCCCTCTGTGCTGTGCTGGCACTGCCTGTGTGCCCTTCCTCTGCCCACCCCTCACACTTGGGACCCCCCAGAGTCCTGGCCCTGTCCTCTTACGGACTACAGTCTTGTGCTGCAAATAGACGTTTTGGTCAATGATGGACCATATATACGACGATGGTCCTTTAAGATTATAATGGAGCTGAAAAATTCCTACCACTTAGTGGCATTGTGGCAGTCATAAGTTGTACGAAAGCCTAGGGAAGCATATACAATTATGTACAGCACATAATACTTGATAATGATGCTAAATGACTAGGTTATTCGTTTACGTACTTACTATATTTTTTATTGCCATTTTAGAGTGTATTCCTTCTACTTATTAAAAAAAAAAGCTAACTGTAAAACAACTTCAGGGAGGACCTTCAGAAGAGATTCCAGAAGAAGGCATTGTCATCATAGGAGACAGCAGCTCTTTGCGTGCTATTGCCCCTGAAGATCTCACAGCGGGATAAGATAAGGAGGTGGAAGACAGTGATATGGATGATCCTGACCCTGCGTAGGCCTAGGATGATCTGTGTCTTTGCGTCTTAGTCTTTAACAAAATAAGCTTAAAAAGTTAAAAAGTGAATTTCAAAACTAGAAAAAAATCTTACAGAATAAGGATATAAAGAAAGAAAATATTTTTGTACAGCTATACAATGTGTGTGTTTTAAGCTAAGTGTTGTTACAAAAGAGTCAAAAGGTTAAAAAGTTAAGTCTATAAAGTAAAAAGTTATAGTAACTGGCCGGGCGCCGTGGCTCATGCCTGTAATCCCAGCACTTTCGGAGGCCAAGGTGGGTGGATCACCTGAGGTCAAGAGTTTGAGACCAGCCTGACCAACGTGGGGAAACTCCGTCTTTACTAAAAATACAAAATTAGCTGGGCATGGTGGTGCATGCCTGTAATCCCAGCTACTCGGCAGACTGAGGCAGGAGAATCGCTTGAACCGGGAGGTGGAGATTTCAGTGAGCCGAGATTGTGCCACTGCACTCCAGCCGGGGCAACAACAGTGGAACTCCGTCTCAAAAAAAAAAATTTTTTTTTTGTAGTAACTAAAGTTAATTTACAACTGAAGAAGAAAACAATTTTTAAATTAATTTAGTATAGCCTAAGTGCATACTGTCTTTACAGTTTATGGTAGTGTACAGTAATGTCCTAGGCCTTCACATTTACTCACCACTCACGGAACTCACCCAGAGCAACTTCCAGTCCTGCAAGCTGGAAATGGTAAATGCCCTAAATATGGTGTACCATTTTTAATCTTTTACATCATATTTTTACCAGCCCATTTTTATGTTTAGATACGCAAGTACTTACCATTGTGTTACAATCGCCTATGGTGTTCAGGACCAGTCACATGCAGTACGGGTTTGCAGCCTAGGTGTGTAATAGGGTACACCATCTAGGTTTATGTAAGTACCCGCCATGATGTTCACACAAGGATGAAATTGTCTAATGACACATTTCTCAGAATGCATCCCCATGGTTAAGTGATGCATGACTGTACGTGTGCTCGCTGGGAGAGCTCAGGGGCCCCCACAGCTATAGGATATAAAGCCTCTATGCATTTGACATGCTGTTCCCTGTGCTGGTCAAGCATGCCCACTGACAAATGCCTACCCAGCCTCAAGTCTCTACTCAAAAGATGCCCCCTCAGGGAGGCCTCCCCTGACTCCTTTAGCAGATTTAGTAGCCCCTTCTCCTACCCTCCCACTTCCCTCTATGAACACCTCCAGGACCACGATTGCCACACTACACTGTAACTGCTTATTCCCTCAATAAGACAATAACTATCTTGGGACAAGGGACTATCTAGATTTTCTTAGCAAACTAATCCTTAGCACACTGCCTGGAACAGAGTAACTGTCAATAAATATCCCCAATTCCCTGTTAAAAGGAAATGCTGGTCTCAACCAGATACTAGAACAGACTGTGTTCTTTAATGATGACTGGAGGAGTGGAGGTACGTAACTGTTGCCTGAGAGTGATGTAGTATTTTAACATCGGGATCATTAAACAGCTCTTCCTGCAATCTCCCTTGCTTTAATTTAAGCCAATTTCTGGTTTGATTCCTCATCGAATGGAGGACTGAACAGCTGCCTCCTCATCAAACATCTTTTAGCTACTGAAGACAGCAATTAAGTCACCCCTGGCCTTTGCTTCTGCAGTTCTTCCAGCCTTTTCACTGACGATCTTGGTTTCTAAACCCTTTGATCATTTTGGATGCTTTTCTCTGGACCCTCGGATTTCTATGCATCTTTTGAGAGTGTAGTGACCCAGACTCGGGTTGTGGCTTCAGCAAAGGCCTGATTGATTGATGAGCAGTAAGGAGGGCCTGCGAAGATGACTTCCTTTGCTTGTCACACACGCCATTAACCAGGCTGGCCCTGGGCAAAACCCAGTGGAGGATAAACATTTGGTGTCTTTCCCATGTTCTTTTGTGTTTTCCTCCCAGGGGTTCTTTCCCCCATTTTAGGCACCTTTCACTCAGCTGTTCCCTCCTCCCTTTCTGTATTTGTATACAACAAGTACAAAAAATGTATTTGCACCTTAATGGGACTTTAAGTTGTGTTATTACTTGGCTTTAAGATCACTGATATCTATTGACTGTAGAATAAAAAGTGTGTCTATTGTTTGCAGGATTCAGAGGGAAAATAAGGGAAACACTTTAGGGTAGAGAGCTCAGGCTAGCAGCGCTAAACCCTGCCCCAGGAGCAGTCAGTGACCACGCCCAGGTATAAAGGTGGCTAGTTTAAGTCCTGGCCATGCACTTCTTGATCTGTACATGTGAAGCCAGGAAGACTAGGCCAGCAGGATGTGGGATCAGGCAGGCATGCCTAGGTCACAGCACATATGACGATGGCAGGGGACTAAGCAGGAGATTCCTATCTTCTGCTGAGGCCCTCTCAAAACTTCCAGGAACCTCTGGTTTAGGCAGTCACTTCTCCACCTGCTCAGACCCCACCTTGACAGCAGCACAGCCCAACTGAACTCTGGAGAGTGCCAGGGCACCCCAGCTAAATCTGTGTTCCTGCCAGACCCTGTCATGTTTGTTTTCCTCCGTGGGTGCCATGACCTGGAAAGCAGCCGCCGTGATGCTGCACCCGACCTCATTCTTGCAGCCACTAATTGAACAGTTCGGAGGGAACTGTGCCACAAAGCAGCCCAAGGGCAAGAGCAGATGCAGCCGATTAATTACAGCTGGGGAGATATGAAGGGCTGCACTGGGGAGGCGCTGGAAGGCCCAGGGGCTTGGCAGCCTGGGGAGTGAGTGCTCAGGTGGGCTGTTCCTAGGTTCAGCCTCAGGCAGAGCCTTGTTGGGGCAGGGTTGGGGCCAACTTCAGAGTAGGGGCTTGTCGGGGCAGAGGAGCTTGGTGGGAGCTTCACAAAGCTCAGCTCTCGTTCTAGACATCCTATCTTCCTCTGGTTGTATCTCTGGGCTCATAGAGATGGCGAGAAAGAAGCCAGAAGCAGGGCTTCAGCTCCAAGGTATTGAAGATTCTGAGAACGATGGCTGCTGCTTTCACATTCTTTAAGTGCTTATAATGAGTAAGGAATTATGCCAGGGGCTTTACATATTTTATCCCACTAAGGGCTCAAAACAAGCTATGAGGTGTTATCATCGTTCCCATTTTTCAGATGAGAAATAGTGTCCCAGGGAGGTTAAGTAACTTGTTTAAGGTTCCACAGTGAGTGGCAGAGCCCAGCCAGGTTTATCTAACTGCTGCTTTTTGCCTTCCCACAGCACTGCCCCGGGGAGACCCCCATCCTTGGTCACCCACCATAAGAATGCATGCCCTGGCCTGCTCTTCGCTTCTGTCTGCTTAGGCACTCCAGCCCCTTTCCCTTTCTTCCCATCTCGGCAGCAGGCTTAAGATGCACAGATCAAGAAGTGCATGGCGAGGACTTAAGACATGGTTAAGGCCATGCCTTGCTGCTTTCCAAGAAGCTCTGGAGTTGGCCTTGCTGGTCACTGCCTTTACTCCTGCTCTCTCTGGCTCCCTGAACTTCTCAGCATCCATCCCCACTCCTCTCTGACCTCAGCCAGGCAATATCCACACTCCCCTCTTGGCCTTGCCCCTTTGTCTCTCCCTGTGAATGTCCAGTCTCCCCAAACAATGCCGGGACTGGGGACTACTGACTTTCTTCCCATCTCTGCAGCAGGCTTGAGGAAGAGCTTGGTGCCAGCTCCTTTCTCTCCTCTGGCTCTGCAGATTGACAGTTCTATTTGTCCAAGTGAGCTCAGGAAAGGGATGAAGGATAGTATAGTACACGGGTCAAACATAGGGGCTCTTGAGTCAAGTAGCTGCAGGTCAAATTCCAGTTCTAAAACTTACTCTCAATGTCACTTCAAGAAAGTTATCAGACCTTGGCCGGGCGCAGTGGCTCACGCCTGTAATCCCAGCACTGTGGGAGGCCAAGGCGGGTGGATCACGAGGTCAGCAGATCGAGACCATCCTGGCTAACATGGTGAAACCCCCTCTCTACTAAAAATACAAAAAAATTAGCTGGGCGTGGTGGTGGGCGCCTATAGTCCCAGCTACTTGGGAGGCTGAGGCAGGAGAATGGCGTGAACCCAGGTGGCAGAGCTTGCAGTGAACCAAGATTGCACCGCTGCACTCCAGCCTGGGCGACAGAGTGAGACTCCATCTCAAAAAAAAAAAAAAAAAAAAAAAAAAAAAAAAAAAAAAAGCAGAAAAAGAAAGTTATCAGACCTCATAGTGCTTCAGTGTCCTCATCTATGAAATGGGTCTAATGACAATACTAACTTCTATTTCATAACAGTTGTTTTGAGGTCGAAATGAGATGACATATGTGAGGGGCTGAGCTAAGTGCAAGGTAAGTATTCCGTGAAAGTTGGCTATGATTTTTCTCATGACTATTTTATGTTGAAGAAATCCAAGTGGAAGCTGGGTTAGCTGAGGTCCAAAGGAAAAGTAGCTTTGTTTTCACGAGCATCCTATGCAGGTGGAGCCTCTGGGTCCTGCTCTTGATGGGAACTCAGGGCAGGGGCAGACAGGCTGACTCGAGGAGAGGTGGTTGGTGTGGACGTTGCCCAGCGTGGCATTGGCTGCCCCTCTGATGGACCTGCGCAGCTCTCACCATGGTTTCCAGCAGGTGGGCAGTGCCCGCCCACTGGATTTGTAAAAGGAGACAGGAGAAACTAATGTCAGAGCCTCCCAGAAGGAGAAGAGGTGCCGAAGAAGCCACTCCAGAATGGCCTCAGCCCCGTCAGCATCCTCAGCGGATGTTCATACTCTGTATTAAAAGCTTTTGTGTCTAAGATTGGGATTTCAGGAGGGTTCTGCCCTGAGGAGCCCCCTAATCAGGACAAACCAGTGAGGACAAGTTGAGGATGCGTTGACAGCTTCTCCTCTCTTTCCTAATCCTCTCACTCATTTGACTTTAGAGGGCAGCGATGCCAACTTTGTGGCTGCACGTTTTCATTCCTTCCTGGCTCCTAAAGACACCTGGATGCTGGGTCTGAGAAAGCGAATTGTGGTATTCTTTTCCACTTGGAGTGTATGTGTATGTGTGCCTGTGTGTGCACTCTTCACAGTAGACTAGAGCCCAGCTGACGAGCTCTGTAGGAATCTATGACATTGGCGGTGCCAGCTCTCCTGCCCGGCGTGAATCCTTGCTGGCTCTGTCTTAGCTGATAGTACATTCAAAACCTAATTGTTATCTCAGCAGAGTAACTCCATTATTCATCCTGACACCATTCCCCGTTAGCTGTTTGTTGCAGTGATGTTATATTAATGAGGCCTGCAAATAAATGAACGAAAGATCAGAGTGCCGGCTTGTTTCTCAGGAAAGCTGGCTGACTTATTTATTTATTTGTGGGGAACTTTGCAGTGAGTCACTCTGGCCCTGGGCAGGTGGCTTTTGGCCTTTTCTGCAGAGATTTGGTGCAGCCTTGCAGATAAATACTTGTAAATGTCCCAGTTTCCCCAACAGTTTCACAAATGCATTTGCATCTGAGAGAATCCAGGCAAAACCAATCTACTTTAAATTATTTGTGCAAGTGGAGAACAGGAGCCAGCAGGAGTGATGGATCATCTCAAACTATTAAGGTATCAACAATTATTTGAGCTTGGTTTTGGAGGACAGTGTACATGGTTTTCTATAATTGATTTTCTTTCTTAGTTACATGTACCTAAGATATGTAAGATAATGTTAAAGAGAATTTATATTCCCTAAGCATGGACTATGGAGGTGGTGGAGAAGTTACTGAGGTTGAAAAATTCATAAAGTAAAAGCTACATGGTGGTCAATGGAGAAACAGCTGTAAACCTAACACCCCCACTGCCTGGCATCAGTGTGGCCGTATGGTGCAATGTGCCAGGTGACTTTGGGAACACACAGGAATGTTCTTTCACATCTTAAGGGTGGTGGGCTCCTGGTCACACCAACTCTGGTGTTCATCTCCTGCATCTTAAGCCTGCTTTGCCTTGGCTTCACCCTGATCTGTTCTTGCCTGCAAGTGTGAACCACCTGGGCCCCATTGTCTGGCCTCTCCCATCAGGCTGAGATGATTGAGAGGTCAGAGCTGCCAGGCCAGGGAATCCAGATTTCACTTTAGCTTAATGGCCATCTCATTGGTGGGCATAGCAAAAACAATAACAACGACAACAACAAACCTAACTGAATGTGATAGCTTCAAGAAATAACTGGGGTAGGGGTTAGAATAATGCTTCCCCCTGAAAGGCAAGAAGTGACTGCCCCAAGTTCACATGCACCCCAATATCCCCTTCTTGTTGTTTTTCCTCCCACTCATAGGAGTAAGTGTGGACCTCATTATGTTTAGGAAGACAGTTAGGTGAAGGTTACTTTAAGGCTCAGTACAAAGGGTAACCAATATTCCCAATTTGTCTGGCATCTCTTGGTAAGTTCCAAGAGGATTCTGATTCTGGACGCAGACATTTTTGTTACACTTGGGGTGGGATGAGGTGGGGAAATGTATAGCCAAGGAATAACCCCCTATCCCCCTCACCATGGTGTGGTAGAGGAAGTCTGCCTTCTGCTCTGCTGCTAACCAGATATGGGTGTGACACTGGGCTAATTCTTTACTTCTCTAAGCACTGTTTCCCCAACTCTTAAGTGGAGATAATCATAGCCATCTTGCAGGGTTGTTTGGAGGAGTAGGCTCAGAGCCTGGCACATGGGAGAGTCTTGTTAAAGAGAAGCAATTGTCATGAAGACTCCCAGAATTAGAATGTTGGCTGGTTGGCTCATGTTCCTTGCCTGAGGTTAGTGTCCTCATTAGCAGGAGACCTGTATCCCTGCTTCAGTCCTCCTTCTACACAGGACACAACTGCAGAGGGTGGAGGTTAGAAGTCTGCCCCAGGCCTTTTGGAGGAAGCACAGTGCCCTGCAGGGCAGTCAGTTTCCAGCCTCTTCCAGGTAGCCAATGTTCAAGGATAGGCTGGGGCTACATTGGAAGAGGCTGCATAACCTAATCTCCCTAACCAGGACTCATGTATACATGCGACAGACAACTTCCAAGCCCAGCACAGTTCATGGCATACAGTTGTCATTAATTAAATATTCATTTAATGAGTGAATTAATGTATTTGGAATGGTGGCATCTCCCCCCTCTGATCAGAATGCTCACTCTTAGGGTTTGACTCCTGTCTCCTCAAAATTCATATGGTAAAGACCTAATTCAGTAGCTTAGAATGGCACCTTCTTTGGATATAGGGTCTTTAAAGAAGTAATCATATTAAAATGAGATAATTAGGGTGGTCACTAATCCAATATGGCAGGGCATTTATTAAAAAAAGAAAAAAAAAAACTAGGGAGACAGATACACACACAGAGATAGAATGCCATGTGGACATGAAGGCAGAGGTCAGGTTGATGCTTCTACAAGCCAAGGAATGGCAAAGATTCCAGCAACCACCAGAAGCCAGGAAGGAGGCCTGCAGCAGATTCCCCCTCACAGAGCTCAGAAGGAACCCACACTGCTGACACCTTGATCTTGAAGTTCAGGCCTCCAAATACATTCAGGTTGTTTAAGCCACCTGTTTGTGTTCTTTGTTAAGGCAGCCCTGGGAAACTGATACACTCGCTTGGAGTGAAGAAGACCTCTGTTATGTGAGCTCCAAAATCCCTTTACCCTCCCTGAGTTTATCTTTCTGAGAAAATATTCAGTCTCTTCCTTTACTGCTGGATCCTGCCTACTCATGGCTCCTTAAGAAATGTTTTTCTCTGGGCCTTCCTTTCCAGTGGGTGGCTCCTAACACCCTCCTCTTTGAGGTCCCAGCAGGTCCTGAAGCACAAGCTGGGGGAACGGAAACGTGGCGGGCCAGGCATCTCATGGGCTTTCCAGTCCTCTGCATGTCTCCTGTTTCTAGGGTTGAACAGGTGACACGTGCACAGACACCCATGATGACAGCTGGAAATGGGAGCAGCTCAGGAGGCCTCCCACGGGGGACAGCATCATTATCACACCACGAACTCGCTGAGAAGGAGCAGACGGTGAGTCCTGAGGGGGTCCTAACCTGAAGTTTATGCAAACTGTGAAATTCAATAGCCTGTACAACTTGTTCTACATGAAGCTGCCATAAAAGATGAGTCCCTCGGGGTGGGCCTGGTTGCCATGGAGAAGATGGGGTAAGGAGGGGTTAAGGAAGAACACAGCTGTTTATCTAACTATGTGTGCGCCCACTTCTTTTTCTAACATAGAACTCCTTTGAGATCATCTCATTTATTTCTCTGCTGTCCCAGGAAGGACAGCATCCACTCCAGCTTCCACTTATTTCCAGGTGGAGATTCTGCCACCCCCAACTGCCATCACAGGCCATCTTAGAATCCTTCTCTTTTCATCCTTCAAGAAGGATCTCTGTAGTAAGTGGCTTCTATTTACTGCACAGAGTGGCTGCACTAAGGAGGGCACCCATTCTGAAGATGAAGGCTGAGGACAAGGAGGTCTACATCAAAGGGTATGGGCCTCATGGAAGTCCGATGATTCAGAGGTTTGGGGAAAACATCTATGCCAGTGCAAAGGGATTAGCCAAGAAAGCTGAAGTAAAGAAAATGAGTTGGCCAGGCACGGTGGCGCATGCCTATAAATCCAGCACTTAGGTCGAGGCGGGCAGATCACTTGAGGTCAGGAGTTTGAGACCAGCCTGGCCAACATAGTGAAACCATGTCTCTACTAAAAATACAAAAATTAGCTGGGTGTGGTGGCACGTGCCTGCAGTCCCAGCTACTCGGGAGGCTGAGGCAGGAGAATCCCTTGAACCTGGGAGGCAGAGGTTGCAGTGAGCCAAGATCACACCATTGCACTCCAGCCTGGGTGACAGAGTGAGACTCCATCTCAAAAAAGAAAAGAAAAGAAAAGAAAAGAAAAGAAAAGAAAGGAAAATCTCCTTAAAGGTTACTTTTAGCAAATTACATATTCTTGCTGAAAACACCATAGAGATGAGATTGTGTCCTTCTCAGAGCATTCTATTGAAAGGTACATGAGGTTGATTTTTCCCATTACTGGCTTTGTTTACTTTGATCAATTGGTTTAGGTGAGGTCTACCACGTTTCTTCACTGCCCGGTTACTATTGTTCTTGTTATAATTAATAAGTATCTTATGGGAAGGTAGCTTAAGGTTATGTAAATATCCTATTTCTCATCACACTTTCATCTACTAATTTTAGTGTTCATTGACCATTCTTTGCCTGAAACAATTATTACTGTGTACTTTGCCAAATGGTGGTTTCTATTTCTGTAATTCCTTCTACATTTTTTAGTTGGAATTCTAGTGTAAAGAAGAGTTTTTCTGTCTATTTATTTATTTAGAGACAGGGTCTTGGCCGGGCGTGGTGACTCACACCTGTAATCCCAGCACTTTGGGAGGCCAAGGTGGGCGGATCACTTGAGGTCAGGAGTTTGAGACCAGCCTGGCCAACATGGCAAACCCCGCCTCTTCTAAAAATACAAAAATTAGCCAGGCGTGGTGGTGCATGTCTGTTGTCCCATCTACTCAGCAGGCCGAAGAAAGAGAATTGTTTGAACCCGGGAGCTGGAGGTTGCAGTGAGTCAATTGTGCCACTGCACTCCAGCCTGGGTAACAGAGCGAGGCTCTGTCTCAAAAAAAAAAAAAAAAAAAGTTAAAAAAGAGACAGGGTTTCTCTGTCGCCCAGGCTGGAGTGTAATGGCATGACCATAGTTCACTCTAGCCTCAGACTTCTGGAATCAAGTGATCCTCTCACCCTAGTCTCCCGAGTAGCTAGCACTACAGGTATGCACCACCACATCCTGCAAAATTTAAAATTATTATTATTATTTTTTAGAGATCAGGATTCTGCTGTGTTGCCCTGGCTGCTCTTGAACTCCTGGCTTCAAGCAGTCCTCTCAGCTTCTGCCTCCCAAAGAACTGGGATTACAGGCATGAGCCATCGTAGCTGTCCCCCCATTATTTATTTAGTTGTTTGTTTCTTTTTATCAGGAAGAACCACAGATTCTTATTCTATTGGTGAAATCCACAGCTATCATTTTTTATGTTCTTGCTCAAATTGCCCAGATTCGGCCTCTGAGATCCCCTTTGAGTTGCCTCAGGTGCCCTTTTGATAGGTCCCGTACAGGTAATTTTTGGTACTTCTTGCCAAAGAAATACATAACCTGAATTTGATCATGAGGAAACATTAGACAAATCCAAATTGAGGGACATTCTACAAAATAACTAGCCTGTGCTTCTCAACAGTATCAAGGTCATAAAAGACAAAAAAGGACTGAGGATTAAAGGACAAAGGAGACATGACAATAGAATGTCACATGGGATCCTGGATTGGATCCTAGACCAGAAAAAGGACATCGGTGGGACAATTGGCAGAATGTTAATAAGGCATGTATATTAGATGATATTATTGTATCCATGCTAATTTCCTGATTTTGATAATTATACTATGGTTATGTAAGATGTTAACTTTGGAAATATGGGTGAAGGGTATATGAAAGTTCTTTGTACTATTTTTGTACCTTTTTATAAGTCTAAAATTATTTCAAGAATGAAAAAGAAAGAGACAATGACTTTTACAAGGAAAGGAGGATGGGGTGGGGGTAGGAGAAAATGAAAAGGAAAAAATATCGAAATGAAAATAAAGAAATGAAAGAAAATATTCCAGATAATCATGAATACAACATTCCAGGCCTGGATGCTCCCTCCCCCATGTCCTGTTCAGAGTGAGGTGCCCCGAGTGGCTTGGGACACAGCATGGATTTGTCTCTCTCCAAAGATGCTCCTTCCTTTCTCAACAGCCTTGACTTGAAAAGCACCAGCAGGAGATTGGGGCCTCTGATGCCTGCTGATATGTTCACTGGGAAAATCAATTACAGCCTAATTACCTCAGGGGGTTAATTAGCCTCGTGTAGCTTGGGTGTCCTCTGTGAACAGAGCAGCCCATCAGCCCCCAGTCAGCGAGCAGGGGCAGCTGAGGCAGAGGTTTCCCAGTGAGAAGCTTGCCTTGGGGCTGGAAAGGGGCCCCAGCCAGTCGGGGAGTGGATGGTGCAGCTGCTGGGGCTGGCAGAGGCGGGTGGTGCTGATGGAAGCAAGTCTCTGCCTAATTTAAGCTCCCCCACACCACGGGTGCCCACAGATGTAGAGACTGACAACTGCAGCAGCAAGAATTACGGAACAGTGCAAGTTCTCAGGCCAGCAGTGGCCGGAAATCACTCGAATCAGGGAGACAGCACGGAGCCCTGAGCAGCTCAGGAAGCTAGCTGTCTGAGGGCAGAGGCTAGGGCACCGCCAGCAGCCCCTGCAAACTTTCTCTTCCAGAGACCTAAAGACACAGGAGAAAGTCAGGAGGCACCATCCCTGGTCACAATCAAGAATAAAATGGGATTGAAGTAGCTCTGTCTTTGAAAGGCAGTGTGTGTGCTCTCCTAACTCCTCTCTGCATGGATGAATGAGGGCCTGGAAGCAGTAAGCACTCTCCCACCGACAGCCCTGCACTGTCTGGGATATGCTGCCTTGTGGATGGATTGCATCTATCTGGTCCAGGAGAGGTTAAGGAAGGGGAAGCACCTCTTCTTCTTTAATGTACTTGGGAATATTGTGAAGAATTTAAAAATGGTTTTATAATTAAATATGAGTTCAAATACTGGCTCTGCCACTTATCAGCTGTATAAACTTGAGCATGTCACTCAATTTCTCTGAGCCTCATTTTCTTCATCTGTACAATGGGGGTGAGAATACTTATTTCCCATAGTTGTGAGGATTAAATGTAATTTACATACATTAAATAAATAATTTCTACCTCTTCAAATAACCTATCTGTAGGTTAGCAGCACCCATTCCATCTTAAGGGTTTCTTTTAAAACTGATCTGTGGTTTTGATACGATCATAGAGATGTTCTAGAAGTTTCCCAATATTCTGTGATATAGGTGAGGACAAGAGTTGCTTTCCCTGGCCAGCAGGGAAAACGAAGCAGGGAAAAGAATGGTGCAGCAGCTCAGGGAAGAGGCAGAAAAGGAGCAGCCCCTTCCTCCTTTCTTAAACACGCAGACCACCGGGTACCTGCCTGGGCCTTTATTCCTAGTCACCATCAGGAAGGTGCAGTTAGTTTCAAAGTATGAGTGACAGTTATAGACTAGGGAGCAGTGAAAAGGGAGCACAGAACACAACCAGAGTTAAATACAGCGACTCCTCTCCCAGGCCATTTGAAACCCAAGCAATTGCATTTTCATCCACATTATCTATTCATCTTCCTTTGAAATTTGCTATTTTGGAAACATCATTTTTTCCCCAGGATAATTAACTTCCTTTTCTTTCCATTAAAATGCATGAAAAAATTGGGACAGGGAGTAAATCCTGGGAAATGGCACGGTGGCTAATGCAGTGCTTGCCTTTACTCTCCTCTTCCGTTCTCAGCTTTGCAACTCCGAGCTAATTGCGGCTCCTGAAATCACATTTCTGCTGAGAAAAGCTAAACCTGTTTTCTGAAATGTTCACCCACCATGGAGCCAATTTCTCCTCCTCACTTGGCTCAGCCAGCCTGGCAGGGAGACTGGGCTGGCTCTGCCTCCCTTGTCGTGTGCACGTGCACACCAATGCACTTGTACATTCATGCGCAGGCATGAGGATGCGCTTCCATACGCTTACCTCTTATACCTAGACAGGGGCCGTCGAGACACACATAAGAGGTTTCCTACACCCCCAACATTAAACTCACTCTACGCCAAGAATTTGTCCACAGAGTCTCAATTTGCACTCCTCTCCCACTGTCTTGGGGTCAGCTCTTGGCTGCCCCTTCCTACTCTAGGGACTTGGAGGACTTACCTCGGTGATTTGAGGGTTGGAGCACTTGACATTGTGGCTGGACCAGTCGAGCCAGGGGCTGGAGGGGCTGGTACAGTGCTGGTGGAGGGTGCACCTGCGCTCGCCGCTGCACCAGCCACACTCAAACTTCCGGTCGGCCTTGAGGCAGAGGCCGCAGCTCTCCCGCTGGGCTGCACACTTGTAGAGATGGACTGCAAAGAGAGCAGGTGGTCACAGATGAAACCAGAAAGGGCTGCTCACAATATGCCCTACTCTTGCAGGTGTGATAGAAACTCTTCCTCACCATGGATAACACCACTGATCATCATTATCATTGCAAGAATGACTGATGGGGAATTAATAAATTGAGCCTCTTACCAGTCACTTAAGGGCACTAGGAAGCATAATATTATTTAAGAATTCTGGCTCTAGATTGAATCAGATTAGGGCTTTAATTGCGGCTTCACTACTTCCTAGCAATGTGACAAAGGATTTCACTTCCTTGAACCTCACTTACCTAATCTCTAACATGAAGATAATAATTGTTTTTTGTGAGGTTGGGATAAGATACTGCATATTAAGTGTTTAGCACAGTGCCTGTAACATATCTGATGCCCTATACATGTTTATTATCTTTTCTTTGAACTTGTGCTATATTCTTATGCTGCCTTTTCTCTTACTCTCACACTCTCACACTCTCACATATGGTCCTCATGCAGGAAGTAAGGGCTGCTTTCCTCCATTGAAGGAAAAATAAGGCTCAGAGAGAGATAATGACTCTTAGAGCTTAGTAAGATTAGTGACCCAAACTGGAATCTTCAAACTCCCACTTGCTATGCTGCTAAATGGTAGGTCTTGGGAAGAGAGGAGTCTTGTCTGGCAAACTGGAAATTGCATGGGTTTGAGAGAGGAGTCAGCCTGGGGTTAAGGAAAGGCCAGGTGGCTAGCAGTGGGGGAAGAATTGCTGATTAAAAAAAAAAAAAAAAAAAAAAAGAGGGTGACACAGTCTGTTCACAGCCCTTATGAATTGAGAATATGTCCCCAGAGAAGGCAAACTGGCTACTTAAATGATAACATTTGGAGTGTGCAAACCCTTTGTCTTTGCTTTTGTCTCCTGCTGACTTATAAGTGCTAGTATAACCAGCGAATTAGTGGAACTGTGCTTCAGGTTCAGGAACCTGGTCTTAGCTCCTTGCCTGCTGAGATTTCGAGTTAAAAGTAGAATTCTCCAAAAGCAAAACACGTAAAACTCATTTTTCCACTCTTTTGGACAAGCACATATAAGCTTTCAGGACCAGGTGGTATGCCATTGCTGGAAGTGAGATACATGCCCCAGGGAAAGTGTAATTTTAACATTCTTCCCATAGGTCTTCATCCTGTTCCTCTGCTGTGTCCAGTATCCTTTAGTCCCAGCTGCAGGGCCTATATTTAAATACCCTCATGCTTATCGCTTTGTAAGGTAGAGGAAAGGAAATGGGAATCTTAAAATGAATGAGTACACACTGAGCATCTATAAATATGTACCACATGGTCCATACCCATGAGCTCATGTAAAGGGGAACGGCCATTCATCTGAGTTCACACAGCTGTAAGTGAAAGAGCCAGCAGGTGAACCCCGCTTTGCTGGATTCTAGAACCTAAGTTTTTAAACAGTGTGGTCCTCTCCATCCAGCCCAATGCGCAGCCTGCAGTGACACTCAGGCTGGCGGGTGGAGGCGATACGAATGTGAAGACAACACTGTCTGTGCACTCTCAGAGCTTCTTCAACATTGTGAGAGTCACAAGCAGAGTTTCTGATGCAACAGCTTGGATGTGGCTGCTCTCTAAGCTCCAGGTGCTAAGGCAACCTCTGGGATCTGAGCCCAGATTCCCAGCAGGGAAAGTGTCTCCTATGTCTTAACAGTGAGAAAGTTTGGCCTGGGTATGAGGAGAAATAGAAAAAAATAATCCTCCTGGCTCAGTTCCTTTCTCCCAGTCTAAGTAGCCTTGATTTTAATGGCAGCGTTTGGGACAGGGAGCTACAGCCCTAAAGATGCTGAAAAACTTGCAGCCCCTGCTATGGCCTTGCCGACTACCCCATCTCCATTGGCTGACTCCTCAGGTGGAAGCAGAGGCTTGTGACAACCCTAGCTACTTGAAATGTGGTGAGACATGGGGCTGAGGGTGGGAGAAGGGTAGGGGATAGGAATGTATTCCAGAGGGGAAGGAGTTTAAATCCCACAGTGGCCTAAGCAGCAGATCCTCACAGTGATGTGGCTCAGTTTGCAAGCTCTGAAATTAGACTGTCTTGCTTCCAATCCCAGCTCTTACTATCTGACTCTTGGCCCATTTCTTAATCTCTTTGGGTCTCAGTTTCCTCATCTAAAAAATGAGAATAATAATAGTACATACCTCTCAGAGTTATTGTGATGCTTAAGGAAAATAATTTCTAATAAATTACTTAGTGAGTGCCTACCCATCATGAGTGCTCATCATATTGGAGTCACTTTTATCATTCTTGAGAGCAGGGTGGAATCTTGGTATTTGCTGCACTGAGGGTCGGGCCTAACTGGCACATGGGAGGAGCTCGACATGGGTTTATAGGACGATGAATAAGGGTGAGTCTCATGGAGCACCCCTCCTTCTTCAGCCAGATCTCCTCCCTGAACTTCTTTGCTCCAGATGTGAGCTGGACTCTGCATGCGGCTCTCTCCCGCCCACCTCAGGAACAGGAGGGCAGCCTTATAAACCTTCTTTTGTGCAGTGATCATGACCAGGGCCAAGGACAGGGGAACAAGAGCCTGACTGGAAACAATATCTCCATTTCCAGGGAAACTGGCCGGACGTTCCTGCCTGCTGTTCTCCTAGGTCAGGTTCCACAGACACTTCAAAGCCTGCATGAGCCAAAGAATAACGTGGATGGGCCGGCAGCCGCCGGGCGGATGCTCTGGTTGTAATAAAACAGGGCTCCCAACAGGACTCCTTTGATGGCTCCAAATGTTGCTTTAGGATCCTCTGAAAGGTTCCGCTGACAGAGGGAGTGTATTATTCATGGCACAGCGGCTGGCTGGCTCTGATCCCTCCGGCCCCAGTCTTTCCCGGGTCGTGAAAAGATCAAACTTCTACCTGGAAGTAGCCGCTTACCTTTCAGGTCCTGAGGGTTGTCAATGATGAAATTGCCATTCCACACCACGGCGAAATCCACGGCCAGGTTGCTGATGTCCATGCCATCATACTGGTACTGTAGGGAGACGGGCAGAGGCACGGGGCTCACGCGACTCTCTATCACAGGGGTCAGGGATGCAGGGAAACCCTGCGTGCCGCTCAGATTATTCCCATGATGCCCTTTCCCTGGATCCCAGTCACTAATGCCAATAGAATCCCACCCAAGCCTCCTAGGTTGGCATTCAGTGCCCTGCATAATCAAATGCAAACCGACTCCTCCAGCCTCTCCTCCACAACTCTCCCCTGGAAAGCTTTGAATCTACTGTTCTCCAAACACGTCTTCTTAAGCCCGTCTCTGTCTTTGTTGAGTTCCTGTCTCATAAGGAATGCAACCCTCTCCTTACAACCTCCAACCTTTTAGCCCACCGTATTCTTCCAGCCCAGCTCAGCTCTACTTTCCCCAGGAGTCCTCTCCGACGGCCCTGCAGACCTGTCCCAAACTGTCCGTCCCCTGGTGTTGCCACTTTCTGTCTTGCACTGGATCTGCTGTGCCTCTTTTCACGTGTCTCCATAGAAAGTCCATATGTCTCCGGAGGCAGAGGTAATGCCCTCTTACTACTCTTGTAAGGCCGAGAGTCTCATCAAGCAGTCACCCGGCCAACCCCTGCGGTGGCCCTCTATTTCCACACGAGCCTTATTTTAGCCAACGGTCCACTAGGGAGAAGCGCCCACAGCTTTCCGGGCACACATCTCATCAGCCCTACCACTAAAGTCCTCTAGCTGTGGCCAGGAGTTTATGACTTTCTCTCTTGTGCTGATCCCACAGAAGACATGTATGCCCTTCACACACTTCAGAAATAACACCCCTGGGTGGCCAGTCCTGGCACCCTGTGAAGGAGACCTCGGGGCATCTCCCCGATCCCCCACTCTTCAGCTCTGAAGGGCATGTCACTGTCAGCCTTCTGCTCCCGCCCTCCCCTGCCCCTGCCTCCCTTTGTTGTGTCCCATTTCTTTCTCATCTGCCTTCCCCTTGTGCTTGGCGGCCTTCTGCCGATTACAAATTCTATCAAGCGCCTGTGACCTGGGAATCTGACAGCTGCCTGATAAGAGGCCCAGATTCCCTTTATCTCTCCCAGGCGAATTAGCTTCCCTCAACACCTTTGTCACTTCCTCCCCTCCCGCATCTCCAGCTGACCCCCCACAGTGGGAGACAGGGAGCTGGCAGACAAAAAGATCTTCTTGGGGTTAGTATTATAATTAAACACCTCATGCTCTCTGTCTACCATTCAGGATTGGTTTAACCCTTGCTGCTCTTGAAATTCACTGCTTCCTCCTTCCCCCTCCTCCCACCTCCCCTCTTCCCATCGCACTTCCTGTTCCTCTCTTCTCCAGCTTTCGCCTGCGGAGCACTCTCCCGGTGATTCACTCCCTGAACAGGGATAGGAATGGGGTGTGGGGTGGAGTTGACTTGCTCTGGCTCGAGTTTCACTGAAGACAAAAAGAGGTGCTCTTTCAACTTCAGAAAGGTCCATGATGTGATTATTTGACAATGCACGCCTGTATCAAACATCTCATGTAGCCCATAAATGCATACACCTACTGTGTACCCACAAAAATTAAAAATAAAAAAAATTAAAATTTAAAAAGTCAACTTCAGAAAGGGCACAAAGATCTCAGTGTCTGCCATGAGGGTCCTCATGAAACTGTCTCCCCTGGCACCAGTCACCTGCTCTGCTCTGGCTCAGTGGCTAGGGTGCTGGCTGGCTCCTGCGACCCTGGGGATGTGGGCTTACCCTGTGAACCTTGAAGGCTCTGGAAGCCAGGGCTGGCCACACTGAGGCCCCAGCACGAGTGTGAGAGGAAGCCCTCCTCCAGGCAGGGCCCAGCCTGAGTTCTCTTACCGAGCTGTTCTGGCACTGAACGCTGGAGCTGTTGAAGCGCAGGGCGGGGACCCGGTGGATGGCCCCTTGTATGTTGAGGACACACTCGTAGCCTCGCTGGCCGGACTGCGGCTGGGGCAGGTTTCGCGCCTTCAGGGTGATTGGCTTTACCTCCCCGACTGGAATCAAGATCTCCTCCGTGGGCACCAGCTGGGGACAGTCCTGGGGGAACACACGAAGAGGCTCCATCGGTCCCCTGTTCATGCTGTACTACATGCCTGGGCCAGGCAGGCCCCTCTTGTATCAGGCGGGCTGCCCAAGAGCAGAACATCACCTCATGTAAGGCCCGTGGAGGGGCAGGGAAAATGGAATCGCTCTTAGCTTCTGGGCTTTGATATTGTCATCCCCATCCCACAAGTTGTCCTGTATCTGCTGTGTGTGTTACAATGCAGGAATTAATTTTCAAGCACAGTGTGGCAGGCTGTGGATTTTATCTCCTGAGACACTGGATAAAAGAGCCTCCACGTGTCCCTGTCCCCAACCTAGCACCCCTACCTCTGGATTTCATCTCGTTTCCCGGCTCCAGATAGTCGGCCCCTTGCATTGTCCAATGCCTGGGGCGTCCGTTATCAGCAGCTTCAGCTTCCCAGCACCGACTGAGCTGGGCTTTTTCCAGGAGGTGGATCAAGCCCTCCCAGCAATACTCTAAACACTTGCTCTGTTTTTTTTTTTTCTTTTTTTAAATCTCATTTCATTACCAGGCCCTGCGTGAATGCCATGTTGTTTTGGAAAACAAAACCAAAAAGAAAGTCTTGGTAGGGAGGGGCTTTGGGAAGGACCATGAGAGAGAGACAGTGAGAAAGACAGACTGATTTTCTGGAGTTCCATGACTAGATGCTGATTCTCCACCAGAGGTCAAAGGGCCACCCCACTGTGCCAATCTCCTCTTTCTCCTTCTCTCCTCGGGAAGATGAGCCCAGTAGCCCCTGGCAGTGATGATGTGGGAACCACCTCCACGGGGAATCACTAGCGAAATTCTCACAGAAGTCTTCCCTTTCTCTGTCCCCTTCTCCTGGGCAGTCGTTCTTAGGGGGAACTTCTGGGAATGTCTGGGGGCTGATGCTGCTACAGGGCCTGCAGAGAGTGTTACTGGTATTGATGCCAGGGGCTAAGATTGCTGGACTTCCTACAAGGTGTAGGACGTGTTCAATGACAAAAATATTGTCCTCCTAATGGCAAATGCAATAATTAAGAAGCCTTGTGCAATGCCAGCACAGCCTCACACAGGGAATCTCTTGTGGCCGCCTCTTGTCACGGTGTGGCTCAGGCTGTTGCCTCTTTTCTCTGGGCCCCATTTGCAAGCCATTCAGCATCTAGCCCCTGCCTACCTCCCTCTGAACTCTGTGGTTCTTGCACATAATAGTCCAGCCATACTGAATGTACGGTTAACTCTGAGATTCCGTCTCCCTTACAGGATCTGCCTCTGGCCCTTTGAACATGCTTTTCCATCTATCAGAAACACTCACTCCTGCCTGTCTTCCTCCTGCTGCTGCCTGACTTCAACCTCTCTTTCAGTTGATTACCTCTTCTTTTACTTTTTTGTTTTTTTAATCATCACCTTCTCTGAGAATGAATAATTGATTACCTCTTAATCAGCCTTCAAACTCGGCCCAGTTTCTTCTCTGCAAGGCCGTCCCTGACCCTGTCCCCGCAATGGCTTCAGGATGGGTTATGAATATTCACCCATGATTGCTTTTGACCCACAGAATTACAATTTCTTGATTTGCTTTCCTCACTGGGCTGTGAGCTTCTTGAGGATTAGGCTGCATCTTACTCACCGCCATCTCCCCAATCTTTCTGCCAGTGCTCGACATGTAATGGACGCTTGGTCATTGCTTGTGGGAGGGTAAATGGAAAATAAAATAAAGCGACCTGTGAAAAAATCTTTTTTTTAAGCTCCAACTTTGTAGATTCTTTAGAGATGAGGTAAAGCCTGCCTTCTGGACTTGAAGAGACTTGAGAAGGCATTCGGTTCTCCAAAGCCGGAGTTGGAAATAGTCATAGGTTTTGGAGTCACGTGATTTCTAAAGTGGCATGTCTGCATTTACTAAGGACAATTTATGAAGAACTCGATCCGGGGGAAATTCTGCACAGAAACCTACCTAAGAGGGTCTGGACACACCTGCAGGCTTACTGGTGTCATCCTTTGTCAGCTGGCCACCTGCATGTGAGGACTCCAGGCAGGCAGGGCCTCCACGAGAGAGAATCATAAGGCAATCCCAGAACAGATGGGTCCCTGTTTAGGAGCCAGTCACTCAAGCTGCCAACTCATAAACTTGCTCTTTACTGCACTTTTACTTTCATTCCCTGCAGGCACTCTTGACAGACTCTTTTATATATTTATAGCCAAAAAAAAAAAAAAAAAAAAGATGAGCACCACTTTAGGGAAGCCCAGGCATCTCATGGAAAAGGAGATAACACTTCCTGTTAGCAGCTAAAAAATCTCCATCAAATCTAATGTTAGAATTTAAGTTAGAAATAAGGCTGAGGTATAATGGTCTCTCTCTCTCTCTCTCTCTCCGTGTATGTGTGTGTGTGTGTGTGTGTGTGTGTGTGTGAGAGAGAGAGAGAGAGAGAGAGAGAGAGACACAGAGAGAGAGTAAGAGAGAGAGAAATTTTCTTACTCCAAACCAGCTGATGAATTGTAAATGATGAGCAGTTGTTTTTCATCTCTAATGAGCTTAGACAACAAATTCAGATTTCAGTAGCAGGATCTTAAAGATGTGCTTTTGGAAGTATGATGTCTGGGGTTAGTAAAAAAAAGATTGTTGAATCCTTTTAACTTGGACCAAAAAAAGTATACTTTTATATAGATGTTATGTGTAATACCTATATATAACACAAATGTTACCTATATGTAACACACACACACACTTTCATCTTTTCGGCTTGGCTAAGTCCAGTCCAGCCTGGAGGTTGGAGAATCATGAGTAGACTTTATGAGTACTATTATATGAGTTTTTTTTTAAGGGATTCTAGAATTTTAGGACATTTCCCATGGTCTGCTGTTTCAGATTTTTTAGAATGAAATTTAAGGATAACTATTAGGGTCTTCCCAAATGCTGAACTAGGCCCCAAGATTGCCCTCGTAGAAAAAGAAAGTCTTACGCTTTGTTTCTTTATTTGGCGATTACTCTCAGGTCAGACAGAATAGGATTTTTTCCCTTCTATTCTCTAAGGCAAAGGAAAGAAGTGGTTGGTGCCCCAGGTACACTTTCTTCATCTTGAGAAACGGGTAGATACAGGGCTTTCGGGTTGTGAGATGATTCTGGTAAGTATATTCATGAAAGATCTGTGAATCTTGGGTGGAAATTGCAGTGGTAAGGGCTGAAAGTGGGTGGAGGAGACTGGCATCCCATAAAATAGCCAAGTTGTTGAAACTTCAATATCTGTGGGGCTTGAGGATGGTGAAGGGTTTAATTAGATACAATGAGGCCCCTTCCAACCTGTTTGCTTCTGTGGGTATACACACACACAAGCACACACATGTGTACATACACATATAGTACCTGTCTTATGAACAAGAAAGCAAATCATCCTAAGATGCTTTTCCTGCAGAATGTTAAGACTGTTGTTCACATTCTTAAAATACTGATTGCTACCTCGGATCCTCACAGCCTTCTGAGTGATCTCTTTGGGTCATCTTCGTTCTCCTCTGTCTCTAGGCCAACTGGAGCCAGAATCGCCTCCTCAGCAGCAATCTTAGTTTAAACCAAGACTTAAACTTGTGGGAATATCCCAGGGGTGGAGGTAGGCTGGGGAAGAGGAAACAGGTGCAGGGAGAGCAGGGGCCTTGGTGTAGGAGCCCTACTAGTCTTGGGCTCACACTGCCCACCTGTTTAGCTGTGCTCTGCCAGCTTTCTGTGCTGGGGACCCTTTAGCCTTCTGAGGCAACTTCTCCCATGTGGAAATGGCATTATCTTCACCCACTGGACTTCAAAGAGAGAGCAGCCAGCATCCTGGGAAGCTAATCGGATTTATTTGGTTCTATCTTTCCCCTGGGACAGGGCATAAAGGAGATATTTATGTATCTACATCTCACTAGGCCTGGTTTAGCTATGGAGGGAGATGAGCTTTAAAAGCCGAAAGCCATACATCTTCCTGTACACACACGCTTGCTAACACCATGTCACAGCCTGATCTGGCCCAGGGAGGAAGAGATTTGGGGGGACCCCGTCAGAGATCTGCTGGGCTCTGAGCACTGGAAAGGTCTGACTCATTACCTTAAGAGAGCTTCACAGATGGTTTAATTGAAAGTCAGTTTCCTCATCTATAAAATGGTGCCAATAATATCTGACAAACCTAGATTGCGTGAAGGAGGAATATCAATGTGTGTTGTAAGTGGTAATATGCTGGATTAACAATTGTTAATATTACTGTCTATTCGTTGTGTGTGTGTGCGCGCGCGTGCGTGTGTGTGTGAATGCAGAATCAGTGGACTTTAACTTATTCAAGTTTGAAAAATTGTCTCTGAATCCTAATTTCTGCATTTATTTGATGATCATAGGAAAGCTGTTTAACTTATTTAAGCCTCAGTCTATTCATCTATAATATCCACTTCATAGAGTACTTAAGGTTAAATTATATATATATGCTGCATATATAATAAGTATTAATATTTTTATTTTTGACTTGCATTTGCTCTAGCACAGCTGTTCTTCATTGTCAAGCCTAAGGATGGAATTGGTCCATCAGGCTTCTGGAAAGATGTGGGCAGATTTACCTCACACGCTGGCTGTCTTTTTATCTGGAAATGGCACCACTGACCCATCTTCTATGGGCAGTTTCTCCATCTGTGGAGATGGATTTGTGCTGGTCCGTCCATAGCCTGAACCCTAATGACCAATAGCGAAGGACCAGGTTGAAGTCAGGCCAGCAAGTGTGGCTGTGACCATGGAAACAAACAAGCTCACAGGCCCTGATTTTCTGTAGAAAGCATACCGTACTCAGCTTTTTTGGATGCCTGAGTTCTCTGTAGCCTTGGGCAAAATCCCGACATTTTTAGCTTTCTGGCTACTACAGATGTCAAATATAAATTACATGAAATTGCAGGGCTGTTGTGAGAATCCATTGAAATTCCAAATGTCAGTGGTTCTCAATCTGTAGCCTCATCTGGGATGTGTCCCAAGATTTTGAATTTCTATGAGTTCCCAGGTGATGCTGATGCTGCTGTTCCCTAAGCACACTTTGAGAACTTCTGGCACATGTGAAGAAATTATAAATGTGTGATACATTAATGTTGCTATATTAATCAATGGAGCTAATCAGTTATATATTGTTTCTAGGAAGCAGACAGACATAAAATTTTGATTCAAAGTTGGGAAGGGAGGCTTACTGGAATTCTAAAAGAGATATTCTAGGAACCCCTAGAGAGACAGCTAAGGGATTTCCAGTTAGCTGGAAATCTAGGGGATTCTAGTTCCGCAAACTACATCTCTCAGCTGGGATGCCTGAGAGAGTAAGGGACACCCTACCCAAGTTGGGCACGTGCATCTTTGCTGTTCCTCAGATTTTCAGGGATAGGGTTCTCCTAAAGCAGAACTTTGGACAGAAAAGAGTGGGGCCTGGCTGCTGTTTGCTGAAAAGGAACATGTGGCCGGTTGTGGTTAAGAGCTAAAGCAGTATTTTAGGAAGCCCCGGAAGTGGCCCTGGCAACCTCGCTGAGAATCTGCATCCTGTTTCCTTTCCTGAGCAAAGTTGGGAGCTGGATGGAGTCTGGGCTTCCCTCACAGCCCTCCTGACAGTCAATTCCTGGGGCCATGCCAGGGACCAATGCACGGGAGCATAAGAGAGAGAGCAGCCATCCACCATTCCTACTCAGGGCAATGGGGAGATGAAGGGGAACAAAGGGGACTGCTCTTCCCCAACCCTAAGACACAGACATCAAGGAGAGAAAATGAAACAAAAGGAGGTGGGGAGTCTCTGAGTTTGCCCGCAGGTCCCTTTTGTTATTAATTTAATCCTGAGTTGCAGGGAGGCAACAGTTTCTCTTGGCCCAGCCCTGGAATGTTGAATCTCTCATCCATGGCTGACAGGGAGCTGTATTTCAGTGACTTCTGAACGGTGTGAGGAAGGCCGGGCCTGCTTCCAATTAGCCTGCAGGGGCTCAGCTCTCTGGCCTCCACACACACCCCAGCAGAGTTTATTTATCTTGCTTTGAGTGACACTCTCGTGCCCTTGCTCCAGCTGCAGGTCGCTTTCAGGCTTGGCTTTGGGTTTCTCTTGGCCTGAGGCAGGCAGCCTCAGGAGAAAGTGGAGCAGCTGCTCTTTCTTGTCTAGATTTGTACTTCACCCAATCTCTCTGTATCCTGGGGGCCACCTCAATCTATTTTATTAAGGAACTTTCAAAGTGGTCCATGTCAAGGTTAGTTTCTGAGACTGTGTCTCACACTCTCACTGCCCAGACTTCACCCCTGCGCAGGCCTCCCATGGTGGCACTGCTGTTCCTGGCTAGGTCTGCCCCTCTAAGCCATTTTTCCATTGGCTCCCAAGCTGTGGTGCCCATTCCCACCCCTCCCTGCAGTTCTGCCCTTTTCTCTGAGTGAGAGCAGTTTCACACCCTTGCAGAATTCCAGGGCTAGAATTAATCTCCAGTGTCCAGGAAGGCTGGTGTACGGTTTTTAGGGCAGCTGCATCAAAGCATACCAACTGGCTAGAGGAAAATGCTTTTCTGAAAGGTTCTCAGGGCACTAGATGCCTAGTTTCGTCATGCTGAGGCACCCGTGGATGGGTCTGTTTGAAAAGCCACCTGTGGCGCCTATGTTTTTCCCTTTCGAGACAGGCAAATTCCATTTTTCTGACTGAACATAACACCTGTTGTTTCATAAACGAAGAAGAGTTCGAGGGGGTATGTGTTTGAGAAACATTTCAGAGTCTATTTTCTTATGCTTAGCCATGGAAGCAACCAGCACTGCTATCAAGATTAGAAGACACGAGACTCCATTACTTGAAATCTTAGACAAATTGACACAATTGCCAACAATGGGATTCAAATAGAGATGTCATTGGTTCATCCATTCTTTCATGCATGTATGCATTCTACAAACATTTGCTAAATAAGACACTGAAGATTTAAAGATAAGATGTAGTCCTTGCCTTCAAGGAGCTTGTAGTCTAGCGCAAGAGGAAGATGTGTATAGAAAGGCTATAGTAGGCCGGGTGCGGTGGCTCACACCTGTAACCCCAACACTTTCAGAGGCCAAGGCAGGTGGATCATGAGGTCAAGAGATTGAGACCATCCTGGCCAACATGGTGAAACCCTGTCTCTACTAAAAATACAAAAATTTGCTGGGCATGGTGGTGTGCCCCTGTAGTCCCAGCTACTCAGGTGGCTGAGGCAGGAGAATCGCTTGAACCCGGGAGGCAGTGATTGCAGTGAGCTGAGATCATGCCATTGCACTCCAGCCTGGCGACACAGTGAGAATTCAAATAAAAAAAAAAAAGAAAGAAAGACTACAGTAGTATATAAAAATGCTACATTTTCACTTATTACCATTTTTGGATTTTCTAAAATATAGAGTAAGAGAGGAATATGCGTATATGCACACATGCATTTGGGCGACTACGTAAGGTCTCTATAGTTGTTCAAACCCAACTGGCCACCCTGGGGTACGAAAAGCATTTGACACAAGAAAGGGAGACTGAGCAACCAGGCTTCACTGTCCTGAGACATGCTATGAATATGTAAGAAAGTTGACATCAGTGAATAATCATTGAATGGAGTATCCATTAGAAAGATAAGAAATTTGATATTTCACTGTGTTGCTCACAAAGGTGTGTCAGGCTTTAGGGACGGAGCTTCAACTATAATAAAACAGGACTTTTAGCAATGCCTGGTTCTTTTCACTAGCTGAATTTTTCTCACTTTCTACAAGGCCACCCACCCAGTTATACATCAGAGTCAAAGAATCACTGAATTTTAGAGTTGGAAGAGAAGTTGGCATGAAAGAATGGTTGGGAGTGAATGTTCTATTGAACTAGACTATGTCTGCAGCCAAGCAAAGGGCTAGACTCAAAGAATAAATGCCATTCACTACACTCTTCTAGACCAGGGAGTCTGTTTGGTTGAATATGTTTCCTCTAAGCTTTCAGTCTCAACCCCCAGTTACCTTTGCGCTTTTGAATGCATAGAGTCTTAGGAGTCTAGTAGATATAGCCTCTGCCTCTGGGGTCATTTGCTGCTACTTTTTAAAGCTTTATAACAACAGGCTTTCTAGCATGTAGAATTTCTGGCAAGATGGCCAAGATGGACTAGGGCAAGAAAATGGCCAAGCCATTGGACTGACCATCTAAGGAGGGAGGGGCCACTCAGACTCACTGGGAACACTGCCATGTTAGGGTGAGCCCTTCTTACCTCTGAAATATTGATCCGGCCCTCCTGGAAGGAGCAGGTGGTAGGGTCATGAGTGCAGAGGTTGCGGTACTTGCACCAGTGGCAGCGGAAGGCGCTGTTGACACAGGACAGGCACCTGCAAGGACAGAGATGGTGAGAGGCAAAGAAGAGAACAAAGAGGGAAGGTGGCATGTGTCATGATAGAAGTCTGTTAACCTGTGTTTAAATCCTAGTCTCATTCTCAGGAGGGAAGACTGGTGGGCCATCCTTTAGCCTCGAGAATTGTGGATTCTCCATCCATCATATTCGTGGGAACAGAAAATTGGAAAGAAAATGAGACCAGATAATAGTATAGTATAACTTTTACAAAGCAGGGGTGTGCTTGTATAAGCTCATGAGAACTTTTTATTCACATTTTCAGGAATTTTGCAAGCTGGTAGACATCGTGGTAGTAGTTTGAAATCGGCCATGGTGGAAATAGTTGCGCCACAGAATTTGGCAATGCTGCAAACTAGGTTTTCTTCTGAATGCTGGTGGCTAAACATTTCCCAATATTTCACTGTTTGTAAAGACAGGGTAGCCGACAGAGCACAGGGAAAGGAATTAGGCAGATCTGATTATAGACTTGCCTCTGCCACTGACACTGGGGTCACACTGAGTAAGTCACTTCACCCTCTGAGTTAGAGTATCTTCATCTGCCTGTAATAAAACATTCCTGACTGTGCCACAGGGCTGTTTGGTGTCAAATGAGATAATGTATAGAAAATGATTTTGAAAAGTGCCATGCTAAATGTGAGTATTATTGTCAAGTGCTTAAATTACCTATTATTTCAACCTCTTAAACAACATTTGAGTGTTAACGATTGGTTCATATCATCTGTGTTATTGGGCTTGGGGGAGCAAACAGTATTAAGTGGTAACTCTGTCCCACTCCCCCAGGCACGGAACAATAGGATATGTGTGTGGTATGTGGTTTTCTTGCCAGGGTGAGCACTTCTTTACTTCCAGTTTCACCTGGAGACTGTGTATATTCTTTTGGCTCTCTGTGTGTGATCAGGTCATTGTAATGGAAATGAGTTTTGCAGGTGGGGTTAGTCTTGCTCCTCCTTGCAGTCCCCCTACTCTAGTCTTTCACAACTAGGCCAATCTGGAATGGACAGGACCAGGTCTGCAGTCTGGCGCCACCTGGTGGGGCTCTGATTACATTTAGGTGGTTGGGGCTTGATCCAGGGGTCACCGGCTCACAGGCCATAGTATGTTAGGTTTGTTAGCCCATTTACACTTCATCTTCCCATGCAGAGCATTTTTATCCCATTCTCCATTGCCCAGACTTTTTTAGCTTCTGAGCTTCATGCTATCTCATGTACTCTCAGATACGCTGGTTCTTGGTAACATCTCACGATTCAGCAAATAAATAATGAAAATGGATCAAAGGCCTCGGGAGGATGGTTATTGGGGCTCTAGCTACATGTGGCTCTTCCACTGGCTATCTTTGTGACCTTTATTGTAGCACTAATCTTTCTGTGGGTCTCAGTTTACTTTTATTAAAGTAAATTATTGAAAGGAGGGGACTATACTTGATTCCATGAATTTTAACTGAATTCCAGTAAAGAAGGGCAAGAGAGACAGTGTTTGGCATTAAAATGGAATCTTTGCTGTCAAGGAGACCTGCTTTTTTTTTTTTCTGTTAAAACTTGCTGCCTGTGACAGCATCTGTGTTGCCATAGCAATACATATTTGAAAGTGGTGACATCATACTGGGTTGCCATGGAGATAAGATTGCTCTCACAAATAATAGATTCCATCACCACCATGTTGGAGTTTGAGAAGGAGGTAAGAGGTTCTGTTGCCAAGATGCTTGCCATTCCCAAAGCAGGGTTTGCTGGGATTCAAATGCAGTGGTTAGAGGGCAACTTTGTCTATTTCAGCTTCAGTCCCTTTCTGGCCTCCCTGGTTCCTGCCAGGCCTTTTTAATAACTTGTTCTGTCTTTCTCAGTACATCTATTTATTTGTCCCAATGGGGCTCCTTCCTTGACTAATGTAGAGACCAAAGAACTCCAGAAGATTATTCTAATTATGAAAATCAAATTCAGAAAAATGGAGAATAAGGAGGACTAGCTTATTTGCCTCTTCTAATGACTAAAGATTCCTTTAGGGTTTAGAGCAAACAGACTCTCCCTTGATTGCTGAGTCCATCATGCCCATAGCTTGGACCCTACAGACTGGATACCCCTGAAGTCCTGACTATGATGTGGATCCCAAGTGGTTCCTGCCCTGGGCAATAGGAAAGATGAGTCCGTAAACATTGCGAATCACTGCCTCCTCTGATATGGAGCTGTTCATTGACCTTTCCCCTTGCTAAATGTCCAGGGTTTTTGGTCCTATGACCCTTATGTGGCTCTATTACAGAGGCCTGTGCTTCCTTCTTTCTAAACCAAATGGTGTATGAGTTCCCAGATTCTGTGGAAAGGGTCTCAGTTTCTCTACCAGAGAGGATCAGCAGAAACTAAATAGGGGTTTCACTCCCTCCATTTCTGCTTTTTCCTTGTGAAATGTTCCCAGCTTCTCACACAGTTGTGGAGTCTTATAGCGTGTGGGCACCAATTGGCAGACATTCAGCTGCTGGAATGGCTGGTGAGGTCAGTAGAACTAATGTCAAGCCACACTGAAGGCTGTGGTTTGGCCTGTCTGGTTTCCCTTCCTCTGAAAAATTTTGAAGGATGTATTTAAAAAATGATGGAGTGAAGGCCTCCGCTCTACCTCCCCATCGAGGTCTTTTTATCATGTGCTGAGAGAGGCTACTTTCCCCCTTCCCTGCTCCTCCTCTGTGGATGACTGTGTGCATAGCCGAGTCCCTATCTCAGAATCCCTCTTCATCAGGTTGTGGGTGACTCTACTCACTGTCAGCCTCTACCTTCAAAGTCACCACCAACTGATGGAAAATGAAGAATTTTTTTTACGGTTCCTGTTCTATGACTCTCTTTTTACTATCATGGCCTGAGAGTTGGGGGTTAGTTGTGTTGGGGTGGCGTCCAAGGATTCAGAGACTATAGAGAGTAAATACCATTTGTTTTAATATGGTAATATTTATGTATAGTATTCTGTCCAAACAAAGTGTCAGGCCCCATGGGGAAACTGTGAGGTGACTACAACATGGTTCCTGTCCTAAAGGAGCTTAGCATCAAGGGGGAGAAACCCCAGACCCACATCCAGACCCAAAGCAAGACCCTTTCTAATAAGGACTTACAGTTGGTGGGCACTGCAGTTGTAAAACTTGAACTCGGTGCTGACAAATATCTTCCCTGTCTCCTTGGACCTCAGCTGTAGCTCCAGCCCAAACCAGTCTGGAAAAACAAACAAAAAAGGACGGGGTTGGGTAACAACGTGGGGACCCAGTGGACAGCCACAAAAATAAAATGTAAGCCATGAAGCCACCACAGGGCTCTCTTAGGATGCAGATACTATGTGGAACCTGCCTGAATCGTCTCTTCTCCTCCCAAGGGACTCTCTTTGGGTAAATACCAGCCCACCCCTCAGACCCAGACTTCCTTTGCCTGCAGGGAGGAAGAAGAAGAATTCCATGGAGCCCCTTACGTTGGTCAGCCATGTTCCATTACTGAAAGGATTTCAGAAATATTAGGTCTGAGCCCCCAGTTCTGTGGAGAGATCCACTAAAAAAACTACTGAGGGAAGCCACTCCATTCCTGGGAAGGACGGGCTATCTGGAAAGATGCTGTGTTCTGTGTAGCCTTAACTTAAAGCAGAGCAAGGGTTTTCCTTCCTGAAATTCACTTTGGGGCATGACAGTTTGCTTTCAAACTTAAACAAGTTGTCTAAGCCAATATTAGTATCTTGTATAAGAAGACTGTGTGCCTGGTTCTTGTGACCCCAGCTTCCTCAGTATAGAGAAGCCCCTCATTTGTGGCTCTCATGGCAGATACTTCTTACCTTGATCCAGCGGGATGACAGGGACATCCTTGGGCCCAGGTGAGATGCAGATGACCTGGCTCCCTGACACCTGCCCCTCCACCTCTGTCAGGTTCCCAAAGGCACAAGCGATACCCGCAGATAGATCAGGAGCATCACTCACTACCAGGCTGAGCTGTGGGAGGAGCAAAGAGATGATGCCAAAGACAGACCTCAGGAGACCTGGGCTCCAGGCCCAGCCCTGCTATGACCCACTTTGCTCACTGATCTCCCCTGACCTCATCTATAAAAGAAGGATGTTGGTCTAGGTGGTCTTCCAGCTTTGAACACTGAAGTTACAGTCCTTAATTATTCAATGTGTGCAGGGTCAATGGTCTTTATTAATAATATTATTAATTAATTAATTTTTCCATCTTCTCTAGCATCAGAAAGCCCTACGGGTGGGGGTGCTAGAGGGAAAGGTACCAAAATCCATCTAAGCCTCTGTTCATTTTGACATGAAAACTAATTGCAAGGCACCATGCAAACTTGAAAGCAAGTCATGAACCAAGCCCTTCACAAACAAGGCCTTAGCGGTGCATGGCTCATGGGAGTAAATATCACCAACCTGGAGGTTTACCAGGAGCTCACTAGGTTGGCGGAAGATAGCTAGCTCCTCACCCTGGCTGTCATTCATTAAGAGGCTGCTTCTAAAGGTTGCGGGTTCCCTAGAGTTTCTGCTTCTCTGTTCCATGTGGGCTCTCTGTTCTCTAGCAGCTCCCTTGGAATGGACCAGTAGGTTCATAACGAGCTCAGGGGATCAGAGAAGTGGCCACCAACTGCTTGACATCTGCTATTACCTATGGGTTCCAATCATCTAGGCCAGTGGTTTTCAGCTTTTATGAATTTGAAGATCCTCCTTTTAATAGTAAAAATTATCACAGACTCTCTGAGGAATCTGCTGATGAGAAAATATTCAATGGCAAAATGCTGCTCTAAATCCATTGCACTTTTAAATGAGTTTGTACTCAAATTACCACAATACAGCATCTAAGTGGTATCTGAGTAGGTAAGAAAGGTGACTGGCTTCTTTTGCCCATGAGGTGTGCCCACAGGGTTCATGGTGATGACATCTCGGTGGCCTCCAAGTTGAGGACCATGATGGCGTAGGTAGGTTTCCCTTTGTTTTATTTTTTTAACTGTTAGTAAGGACAGGGTCTCACTATGTTCTCCAGGCTGGTCTTGAGCTCCTGGGCTCAAGCAACCCTCCCACCTCAGCCTCCCAAAGCGCTAGGATTATAGGTGTGAGCCACTGCACCCAGCCTGTAGGTTTCCCTCTGTCTTCCTATCAACACCCAGTGCTGTTTATTTGCAGTGGGTTTCTCAGTCTCAGTGGGCCTCACCTAGCCTTTCCATACATTTGTCTGCTGCTGAATCTCTGCCCCAGTTTCGTTTCCATGGGGCCAAGAGACTTAGGTACAAACTCCCCTGTTTGTTTCCTCAGCTCCCTTGGAGCCAAAAGCTCCTGGTGGGGATGAATGAACTGAAATCTTGGAAGGTTCATTAACTAATTAACATTTGTGAATGCTCATAAAACCTTCAGAATGAAATAATAATGCAGGGCCTGAGGACATCAAATATTTTGGGTTGTACCTTGACAGATAGTTAAGGGCTATTTTATTCTCTTTAATATTCTCTTTAAGCATACACTGACTTCGAATTGAGGCAGTCACTTTCTTGCTCTTATTCTTTCCTCTCTCTTTGTGTCTCTCTCTCTCTCTCTCTCACACACACACACACACAACTTGCAGATTTCTTTAAGAGTGCAGCAAGTGGAGAATTGTAAATACAGCAGATACTAAAGAATGCGTTATTTGGTATTGGATTGCATTATGTTGCAGACGGTTGTTACTAAATGCAAAATCTAGATTTACCAAATAGATCAATGGGTAATGAATTTGCAGGGAAACTGGAGAATGACTATGTCCTTTACAATAGGCATTGCCATACATTTGCTATAAACATAAAGTCTCCTTACTGGATTTAAAGTCTGATCAATTTACAGATACTTGTGCAAGCGTGAATGGAGCACACCCACACAGGTGCATGCACTGTGCTCCCTCTCCCCATGCCCCTGGATGAGTTACTTACCAACCGACTGTGCTCAGATACTGAGATGCTGCTGGGATGCACTGCGAGGCTCACACACTGGCTGATGCTGGCAGCAAATCGATTGGGTTCCCAGGCCTGTTGGCATTTGTCCCTGCGGGAGCACCTGCCATAAACACAGATTCACAAGAGGTCAGGCCTCTGGGACCCATCTGTTTGGCTCCATTGTCCCCTGGGCAGGATGGGGGTTTGCTGCCCTGAGGCCTGTGTACTATCTTCTCAAGAAGACTTTTACTGTAGTCCAGAGGGCTTTGGTGACTCCCAGACAGTCTCTGTTGCAGACCGACAGACCGAGAGGGAAGAGGATTAATCCCCAACATAAGAGATGCAGTTTTGACGTAAACAATTGTTAACAGTGGAGGGTGTTCAGGTTCTTGACACCTTGAACAAAGAATTGGACGAAACACACAAACAAAGCAAGAAAGGAATGAAGGGATTTATTGAAAATGAAAGTCCACTCCACGGTGTGGGAGTGGGCCTGAGCATAGGGGCTCAAAGGCCCTGTTACAGAGTTTTGGGGAGTTTAAATACCCTCTACTTGGAGTATGTCTTATGTAAATGAAAAGGATGAAGGAAAGTTACAAAGTCATTTACAGCCAGTGTACGTCTATGGAGAGGATATTTTGCGTCAGAGCTGAAGTGTGAATCAGCCTTACGTTCCCTGCCTCCAGACCTTGTTTTCCTGTCTCAGAATGATTTTTTTTTTTTTTTTTGAGACAGAGTCTTGCTCTGTTGCCCAGGCTGGAGTGCAGTGGCAGGATCTCAGCTAACTGCAACCTCCGCCTCCCAGGTTCAGGCAATTCTCCTGCCTCAGTGTCCCTAGTACTTGGAATTACAGGCGCATGTCACCATGCCCAGCTAATTTTTGTATTTTTAGTAGAGACGGGGTTTCACCATCTTGGCCAGGATGATCTCGAACTCCTGACCTTGTGATCCACCCTCCTCGGCCTCCCAAAGTGCTGAGATTACAGGTGTGAGCCACTGCAGCCGGCCCTAGAATGACTCTTTACAGCACTGTGGGATGCTGAGACCAAAGAGTGAGGGCAGCCTGCAGGACCTGAAAAGCAGTACAGCCATGGAAAAGCAAATGAACTTTGGGGCCAAAGAGCCCGGGTTCCAACCCCAGACCTGTTACCTACTAGCTGTGACCCCTTGGACAAGCTACTTAATCTCTCTCTGCCTCAGTTTCCTCAACTGTAAAAAAAATAAGGATTGGCCAGGCACTGTGGCTCACATGTGTAATCCCAGCACTTTGGGAGGTTAAAGTGAGGAGGATTGCTTGAGCCTGGGCAACATAGTGGAACCTCATTCTAAAAAAAAAAAAATTAGCTGGGTGTGGTGGCACAGGCCTGTAGTCTCAGCTACTCAAGAGGCTGAGATGGGAAGGTTGCTTGAGCACAGGAGGTTGAGGCTGTAGTGAGCTGTGATTGCACCACTGCACTCTCACCTGGGTGACACAGTGAGACCTTATCTCAAATAAAAAAAAAAGGATGAGGATGATGATAATACCTATTTCACAGGGTTGGTGTAGGCAGTTAGTGCTTAGAAAATGACCTGGCACATAGTAGGTGCCATGACAGTGTTAGCCCTTATATTATTAATATTAATGATGCTGATAATGATTCATATTCTCATTCTCCTCCAGAGAAATTTTTAGGAAAATAGGAGAGGGTCTTGGCAGTGTGGGACAGTGTGCAGATGATCTTGTGGGTGGATTAATGGCTATTTGAAGGCAGTGGCCATGTTTTATTCATTGGGATATTCTACCTGTCACATGGTATATTTTAAATAAATATTTGTGTCACGAAATAATGCCTTGAGACAGAGAGACAGACAAGGCGCTGCAGCCAGGGCTGCCTGTCAGAAAACTTGTTTGGCTGTTTCTCCCAACAACTTCATCTCGGGCTCTAGGCTTCTCCTGCCCACAGTGGCAGGTGGGCAGGTGACACCAGCACTCGGGAGCTTCAGGTTGCTGCCTGTCTTGCCACATGGAAACCCGCTCCATGGCTGGTGCCAGGGTATCCAAATCAAATAGCCATAGGGACACTAGCGATTCCACAATCAAGCACCCTAACTCCCCCCAAACTCCTCCCCTCTTCCTTTTCAGGCACATAATGGATCTAAATATGAATGCTGTCAAAGAAAAGAATTATTGAGGTTTAAGTGAATCCTTAAGATAGCTCTAAAGTGAGCTCTTGACTGGAGCCTTTATCTCATTGACTCACTGAAATGGCTCTTTTTTATCATACTATTTATGGCAACAGCCCTAACAGAGATAAATAGCCTTGGAGACAATAACACACTTGCAAGAGCAAGGCACACAGAAGAGACAGGAAGGCTTCAAATCCCCCCACTCCCTCAGAGGCTCCTCAGCCCTTGGCCTCCGTTAAAGAGGCCTCCGTGGGGACCCAGGAGCTGCAGCTTCCCCCATCTCCTCATGCCCGATACCAGGCTGCTGCTTGCAGGCGGGAGAGCGCTGCAGGAGGGTCTGGTGGAGAAGAGAATGACCAGATGCAAAGAAACCTCTGGGTATAAACAGCAAAAATCTTGTTCTCCATGAGCTCTTGGGGCAGAGTAGCCAGGAGACGAGTGCCCTGGTAGGTAGCGAGGACTCTCTGAAGAGTTAAGGAGTTGAGGGAACAGAGGAAACCTGGGACTATCCTGATGTGGCTCATTCCAGCAGTCACAGCTGACCTGCACCACGAGGAAGACGGGGTGGTTTGTGGCACTGGGGAGGCCCAGGCATTGTTGATAGATCTATAAGCACTTGTTCAAGTCGGGGAAAGCAGACGTCCTTGCTGTTGAATAAATGATAATCCCTGATCTATCATTTTGGTGTGTTCGACATGGGAGAAGTGCCACAGGCACTGAAGCTGGGAGGACAGAGTGGGGGAGGCATGGGGAGTAGGAGGTACCACCAGACATGACCACTGCAGAGCTACAGGGCAGGCCGCCCAGGGCCCTTCGCACAGAGCTGGCAGAAGGCTGTCAGGTTCTTTGGAGAAAGAAATTCTTTCGAGGAAAGACCCTGCCTGCTGGTTGGTGGGTCAGCCTCACTGCAGGGAACCAAAATTTACCTGCTTTTGCCATTCCTGGGGCACAACATGAGCATCTACCACTTGTCCGACCTAAATGGAGGCACACCATCCAGGTCTGCTAAGAGCATTTCTGCAAAACTTTGTGAGGAATCTCTTACCTCCTAATCCCAAGCAGGGAACCCAGTATTCATGGGCTCAAATCCAGTCCAGATTTTGCATCTGTGAGGCGCCAGCCTCCCTCCCTCCCTCCAGAGCCCTCCCAACACCTGCTGCAGAGGCTGGAAGCCAAGAGCTATTGTGCAGGACCCCGAACTCTGGCCCTCTGCCTCCGCCTCCACCCCAAACCCAGCTCATTTCATGGAGATGCTTTGCTGGCTGGCACAGAGCCCTGGAGTTTCCAACTCCATTGGGCAACAGAATTCCTAGCCAGCTCCTGTCTTTCGGGGTTTTCACCCTTTCTCTTCCCCTGGGGCTCTTCAAATTAGAAAGTTTAAGTGTGATTTAGCATTTATATTCAGTTCGTATTCAATGGCAGATGATGAAGCCAGTTGAAGTGAGATGCAAACTTCTTGGAATCATGAAATAATGAGGCCAGAAGGGTCCTCCCAAGGGTACAGGGTCCATGATAATTATTCTGATTTGTGTAGCCTCTTCTGGGCTTCCTTATTACCAAAGCATTTATTACTTCATTTAGTCTTCACAATTCACCTGTGAAACAGGCATTTTTCCTAAACAGCAATGGAGAAACAGAGGCCTGGAGTTGTCAGAGGACCCATCCAGGGTCACACAGCAGCTAGCTGGAGTCTAAGCTTCCCAATGCCAGTGCACCACCATCTGCACACTCTTGGCACAGAGGGGCACCTATTTCAGGCTACACTGTGGAGGTTTTGGGGAAACCTAAAGACTACAGTTTCCCTTGTGAGTTCTTTCAAAGACACAAGGATATAAGCAGCTCGCTTCGGAGCAGCTGAAGGGCTGAATTTGGAAGTAAAATGAAAGAAGAGAGGCAAAGGCTCTGCACTTAGAAAGAAGGCCCACCCATGGCCTCTTTGCCTCTTCCTGTTCTCAACACTGAAGCCACGATTAGAATCACTGCTCTGAAGAGGACAATTCCTCTCTCTGCAAAATGCTGTCATTATCCCATCATTCCAGGAAAGCCCAGGTCTTCCGCATGCCAAACCCTTTTCCAGGATACCCCAAACTTACATGTTGTGCAGGGCACACCAGCCACAGTGAGGGTCCCCAGAGCTCAGGCACTCCCCACAAGTCGTATACTGCTCACATGACTCCACGGGGACCCTGGTGACCTGGCAGAGAGAGGAAAGAGGGCATGGTGAGGTTAGGCTGTGACGACTAGCAGGTGTGTGTCACAGAGTCCTGCGTCTATTCACACTTGCACTGTCAACTCCCCTAAAGAGGTAACACTGGGCAGCAGGCCATGGCCTCAATGTCCCCAATCTCTTTACCTGCATAAGGCAGGTGGTCTAAGCTGAAAGTATCTCTGAGTTGCAGGCCTAAGACTTCTTGTCTTCGCTAGAGGTAGCAGCAAAGGCTCCATCTATTTCTGCCTGCCACTAGCATCCTCCCGAGAGCTGGGCAAGCCAGCGGCAAGTACTCAAAATGGTTAACTCTGTTGAAAGGCTATTGAGTGGCACAAACTCATCTCTGAAGAGCTTTCAGCTGGGCTTGGGCTGAGACATCCTGCCTACACAGAAAACATTCAAAAAGGGAAAGGAGAAACTTTTCCCATCAAATAATATTCATAGTATGGCACAGACTCTTTACAGCCAACCAAATATACCACCTGGATCCAATTATCCCATTCTCTGATGTCTGCATTCAGTTTCTCTAGTAAATCTCCTATCCTTTGAAAAGTCTGGCTAAATGGGAACATCCACAGAAAAGAGCTGCCTGATTCTGTCTTGCCTGGAAAGTGGGAATTTGCAGATCAAGATCCTACCCCCGCAGAGAGTACAGCCCGTGTACACTCCTCCTGGTCTTCTGCTGGGACCCTGCAGGGACTTGAGCTGGGCCTGTCTGGATATTACTCACCCCCACCTGCACAGCAGGGGTGACAATAAAGACCAGGCAAGGGGGGTCAGAGGACTGAAGTGTTCCAGTTGATATGTCCTAGGTATCTGTTGCTGGCTGGGGCAGGAGGCTGCTGGGCTGCAAAAACATTTGCTGGGCTGGGAATGGGTTCTTATTTGTTAGGGCATAGAGGTCCCCCACCTACCAGATGTGTAAAAAGTAAAAACATAACCTGTGGTCCAGCAGCACAGTGTTCTGCCTCTGGCAGGGAGACAAAGGATATGATGGAGACAACTTCACGTCATCCTCCTGAGAGGTTCAGGACAGATCCTAACACTATTCACTCAGCAAATGTTTATCAGATGTCAACGCTGTGGAGCTCTGGTGCTAAGCAATAGAGAAACGATAGCGAACAGCACACAGATTCTGCCCTCCCAGAACCCTACAGTCCAGTGGGAGTTGTTAATTACAAACCGAGACTTGCTCTACATTGTGCTGAGTTTTTGTTGTGTGGGATTGCTGTGAGTGCTGAAGGTTTGGGGAACTTAGAGAAGAGGTGACCAGTGGGGTAGGGGTGCCTTGAAGGGTAAGGGGGAGTCAGATGCAGAGACCTGGAAAGACATGCCAAGCTGAAGGATTGTGATGAGCAAAAGCAATCACGGACAAGTTCAGTATAAACTTAAGTGTAGGATGTAGAGTGGGTGGGAGGGGAGAGAGATGAGCCTGCCTTTCCTCTCTTGGGTGTCCCCACCCATCCTTCCTACATCATCACGCTTAACATTCCATACTACGAGGCTTTTCTGTAAGTCAGTGACATGATCAGCTTTAAACATCTCTAACCTCCCTTTAATAATAAAAACATGAAATGCAGGGAGATGAGTATAAAATCTTGCACTTCAGCTTTAAAAAAAACCTGGTACTCTAAGTGTAAGATGGAGGATAGCTGATTTGAAATAGTTCAAGTGTAATAGACCTGAGGGTTTGAGTTGACTCAAAGTCAACTCAACTATCTGATATGACCTGACAGGGTGATGTGATAATGAAAGAAGCTAATTTGACCATGGGCTGCATAAATACACACACAGCATCAGGGTCGAGAGAAGCCACCCCACACTGGGGAGTACGGAGTTCAGGTCTCCACAATCTGCCCTAGGAGGGGCTCAACCAGAGATCCTTCCCGGAGGGTGACCAGGATGGGGTGGGACAGAGAAGTGGTGTCTGAGGTAGAGCCGATGAACCTGGGATGTTTATTTAGTCCATTGAAGAGTCTCAAGGTAGTCATGTAGGCTGTTTTCCAGTGTTCGAAGGGGAGCAGTATGGCTGCAGTAGGACTCATGGGTGAAAAGCTCAGAAAAGCTCAACATCATGCAACCGCCTGGCTTTCCAAAGGAATGCCTGTCACAGGGATGCATAAGCAGTCAACATGACATTCATCCCAAAGGCTGGAAGAAAGGATTTCTGCCCTCAGAGGAAGGCTACATTGGTCCCTGACAATTCTGACATTCCAGCTTTCTATTTCCCACAGTTTCCCTAACTCCTCCTTGAGACTGTTGATGATTTTTGTCCTGTACAATCTTACAGTTAAAAGATAACATGCAGCTACCACCACCACCAATTGATTTCACACCGCCTTAAAGAACAACCCTTGAACCCTGCCTCATGGCCCACAATGCCTACAAGAAACACCTTTCAGACAGGTATCTGCAGGAGACCTTCTAATGTGCCTCTCCTGAGCCTGGTGACTATCAGCCCTCTTGGATATCAGAGACCCAGGGTGCCTGGGAGGCTTCCGCTGGCCCCCTCCAAACCACTCTCTGAGGCCTGAGAGAGGCGGTCCAGTGCCTAGCGTCCTTTTCTTGGGTTTCGGGCTCCTTGTGAGTGATGTCTGCATCTGGCTGCAAATTAAAACAACTGTCTGCATTGCATTCGGCCCGTCTGTCAAAACACAGCCCAGCCCTCAGCAGCTGGGAAAAGGGGCCCTGAATGGGAGCAGTGTCTCCAGCAACAAAGCCCACTTTCACGCCAAGTGCCACGGAGATAGTGAAACCCTGTTCTTCTCCAAACATGAAACCAATAGCACAACTATTTTTCCTGTTTCCTGGGCCCTCCTGGTGATTTTTTTTTTTTTTTTTTTTTTAATGCACTGAGTTGAAGAGCAAAGTGAAACAGGAAACTTAGTTGGCGGGGGTGGGGGGTTGGTCTAAAACTTGAATTACTCTCTCCTCTAAGATGTAATAGCCACACACAAACCAGAGGAAAGAAATGTCACAGTGACCGGGAGGAGACCTTCAAAGTCAGATGTTCCCAGGAGCCTTCTCTGTCTCTTATATTCATGTGCTTCTATATTCATTTGTCAGCCAATATGCATTGATCATGTCCTCTATCCAGGCCAGTGCTAGGCACTTCAGAATAAAAACAACAACAGCATTAAAACACAACTAGCACCTTCAAGTTGCAAACAGGCAAGCAATAAAAAGAAGAAAGCGATACATGTTCTAAGAGAAGTATTCAAAGAGGGCTGAGGGAATTCAGAGCAAGGAGAAAACACTGCCGGCATCTGTGCTGCCCAATACAATAGCCACTAGCTTCATGTGGCTCTTGAGTTTGAAATGTAGCTAGGACAAATTAAGATGTGCTGTAAGTCTACAATACACACTGGATTTGGAAGATTTACTGAGGAAAAGAAAGAAGGGAAAAAATTACATCAATAATTTTTTATTGACGTGTTAGATATTTTGCCTATCTTGAGTTAAATGTCTTAATAATTTCACCTGTTCTTCTTCCTTTTTGAAATGTGGCTGCTAGAAAAGTTAACATTACACATGTAGTTCATGCCTGTGGTTAGAACTTTATTTCTATCTGACAGTGCTGCCCTAAATGGAGTATACACAGTTTGTGTCTGGGCCTTAAAAAGTGAAGAATATTTAGCCAGATGAAGAGCATTCCAGGTGGAAAGAACCAAATAAGCAGACATTGGAAAACACCTTCAGACACCTTTGGTGAGGGCAAGGGAGGGATGGTTCAGGTCTGGATATGTGGGTCTGGGTGACCATGGGAAGAACTGCAAAGAACACAGAGCTGGAATATGTAATGCCTCCAAGCCTTCTAGCCTTGGCCAAAACAACGTCCTCCATGAGGCAGGCCTGGGGCTCTCAAGGAGCAATGGCCCTCAGTGTATGGTTCTCAAACCAGCACCATTGGTGTCACCTATGACATTACTGAACATGAAAATCCAGGGTCCACTAAATCAGAAACACTGGGGAAGGGGCCCAGGAAATGGGTCTTAACAACTCTCCAGCCAATTCTTACACAGGTCAACCACTGATATACATGACTCCAGCTCCCCGAGTGGGTCTTTTTACATGTTAGGTCCTGGGGCCAGGAAGAAACAGAATATCACTCTTCCTTGGGGCTATGGGAGGAATTAGAGGGATTTTAGGGGTGTAGGGGAAGGCAGCAGTACTCTGGGGACTACTTTATGCCCAGTGAGAAATTGGTTCTAATCACTCTGCGACTATGAAGTCCATAAAGGACCAAGTTCAAACCTCTGCAGTCAGGAGCCACTTCACTGTGCACCCCAGTGGCGTCCGGCACTTGCTCTAGGGCTGGGTGGGGTGGGGAGGGAGATGTCTTCAGAAGCTCAAGAAAGAAAGGGAGCTTTCTCCTGGAGAGTGTCCACCATGTCGAGCGTCCTCTGTCGGGGCTGACTCAGAGTTTAATGGGACACTCTATGACACTTTAATTAGCATTTGTTTATTATTATTGCATTTTAATTATGCCTGAGGCTCCCTGACCCCCTCCACTCTGAGTGCTGGGATCTGGGGGTGGCTGGGCTGGTGGATGAGTGTGACGATATAATTATACAACGGGAGGGTGCCCTTCTCCTGTCCCCCTGTGGCCTTCTCCCCGGGACCCGCTGTACTGCTTCAAACCGGATTCCACCCTCATGCTGGACATTCTTTTCTGCCTGATCTTATGGCTTGTAATTATGCCTTTGATGAATATAACTGTTCTATTAAGTCATTTACTTAAGAAATGTGTTCTTGGCTCTCCTGGTCCCGGGGCCCCGCGTCTCTGGTGCCTTCCTTGGCCTGATTCAGCGGGGCTGAAGATACATGTGGGAAGGACTTGGCAGGGGGTGCAGAGTGTGGGGCAGTTTTCTTTCCCCGACCAACTTCCTTAATTCAGCACACGAGTAGCCCACAGAGTGTCAGGCCTAGTACAGCCAGACACATTATCAGATAATTAGAGGCAGTGGGGACAAGACACTGAGAGAAGCCGCTGGACCCAGGCTTTTTCCTGAAGGCCTCGAAAAGCATGGCAGACGTGTAGTGTTTGGACCATCCAAGGTAAGGCCAGGAAGGCCTCAGAGGCCCTGAGAGTGAGTCATCCTGGACAGAGCCCCTGGGCAGTTACTCCCATCAGGAGCAAGACAACACATCACCCTTTCCACAGAGGAGTTTCCCAATGGTAGGCATAAGAACAAGCGCCCTTTGCCAAGTGAGCTCGGGAACAGAGAATCAACGCTGCACCTCTGCCACCCTCTATGGACACCTGGAAGGACCCACATGGTTCTGAGCACTTATATGGCTCTTATGGAGAAACACCTGAGGTGAAAGCAAAAAACCTCATATGATTCTGACAGTGGATCATGCCAGAGGCCCATTTAGTCCTTAAACATCTACTGAGCACTTACATTGTGCTCAACCCTCTGTTAGGCATCAGGGCTACATTCTCTCCCCTCTTGGAGACCATGGTTCAGTAGAGAACAAAACCAAGGAAACAGATAATCTCAATATGGTGGGACAGATGCCACAATAGAAGTAGAACCAGGACCGTCATGGCTCAGAGGACAGAGAGTGGCAGCTCGCCTCAGGGGGCTCGGCAAGAGCACTCAGTGTTCAAGCGACCTGCAGGATTCCTTTGCAATCATGCAAGAGAGACACAGAGGGATGAAAGGAACAAGGGAAAATTGTTCCCCAGGCTGGTGGGCCCCTCCGAGATTGAGAATTTAATCCCCTTCTTCCCTGGAATCTGCTTTCGCCCCTGCCAGATGGTACACCTGTCCTCACACGTGTCCCCTGCTCCTGACACAAGGGAAGAAACAGAGGCCTTCTCAGTGGCTGGGAGCCAGGTGGCAGGGGTGGGAGGTGGCACAGATGCCCAAATGGAGCACCAGTTGGTCTCATCAACAGCCTCCTGGTCCCCAGGGCTCAGGGCAGAGCACATAGCAGCTGAAGCTGATGGAGCTGGCTCCCTGGGCCTCTCTCCTTTCCTTTGTACCTCCTCTTGGTGGTCCCTCCCTGCAGGCCCACTCCTTCACCCCTTCAGGTTTGTAGGGTCTCAGAGCCACTTTCTTCTCTTTTCCCCAATCCAAACCTGTTTTCAAGAAAAGATCTGACACTTATTTACACACATAGCTGATGGTGGATTGAAGAGAGACCCTCGCTGGGGCTGCTGTATGGACAGAGATCAATAACGCAGTCGCAGCAATCCTGGCAGAGGGTTTTGGCATTTTTGAAATGCTTTCACACACATTATCTCATTTGCTCTGCGCAACTCCCCAGAGAGGAAGAGAGGACAGGTATTTTTATGTGTTATGATTTCCACTGGATCCACCGGGAAATTAAGGCCCCTGAAGGGCACTTAAGTCCTCACTTGCAGTGAGTGGCAAAGTGGCCTAGTGGAGGAGAACCCTCCATGGCCCATGATGGGACCGACCGCTTGCTCTTCTCAGATATACTGCAAGGGCTCTTTCTGAGGGATGAGGAGGGAGAAGGTGGCCCAGGAGTCCACTGTGAGATCCGAGGCAAGAGCAGAGCGGGGATCAGGAGGCTTGAAGGAACCTGAGGGCAGGTGAGGCTTCTGCTTCTCTTCACCCCACAGCTCCTAGTACCCAGTAGCTGTTAACTGATGGAATAAATGGGTGGGTGGAGTTTTTCTTCTTCACAGGCTTGCACCAAATCTTGTAAGCCCTTCTGTAAATGGGTGCAATTAACATGGAGATGTTGATTTTCTGTGGGTTTTCTGCCTGGAAGCCTAGTGTGCTATCCTTCCCTTGACACTCATTCAGAGTCCTCACAGGGAGAGAAATGTGGGCCAATGTTTGGGGAGGTCTAACCCTGCCCCTGCCCCTGACCTGATTCTCTCAGGCATAGAGGCCAAGGTAGACCCTCTGGGGAAAATCCAGGCCCCCTCCCTCCTGACATGCCTCTTCCTCCATCCCCTTTGGCTCAGCAAGTCTCCAGTGAAAAATTCCCACACCTCTTTCTATCCTTCAGCAGGAAACAGCTGATGTCTACTGGATGCCTGAAGCAACACCTTAATCTCAATCTCCCCTGCTAGAAGCAGGTGAGCGGGGCAGCAAGGAAATCATGTCCTTTTGGATCTGCTGCCTAAGGTTCTGGGGGAAGTGATGGGCACTGAGGTCTCCTGACAGCTGGCAGGCTCCTGGCTGGCCCCACCTTGCCCTGAGCTGGGCAGTGGACCGAGCTTGTTGAATGGATTGAAGCAGCAGGAACAATAATAACAACAGCTGCATGTATCCAGTATTTACTGCATGCCAGGCATGTCACACAGATTACCTCATTTAATCCTTACACCAACCTTTCCAGGGAGGTATTCTTAGTCCCATTTTATCTATCAGAAAACTGAGTCTCAAGTAACGCACGTAAGGTCATATACTTTGTAGGGTAACATAAACAAAATTGGAGTCTAAACTTGTCTAATTCCCACACCGATGCAGCGGGGTCCAGACAGACAGAGGCAAAGACTACAGAGGGAAGGCCCATTCTCCTGGAGCTGCCCCGAAAGCAGCCGCTGGGGCCATCCTTCTTCCTAGAAAGAACATCTTTCTGCTTCCTAGGCAAGCTGCTGGACGCTGCAATTATGTTCACCCGCCTGACCGCTGCAAGTCTCCTAGCTCATTTTACTCCCCTCTGTTTTCTAACAATGATTCAGCTGGGTGAATCAGGAGCCAGACAGCAGGAGAGGTGACACCAGAAGGCGAAGAGGGACATAGATTGGGGAGGGTGAAAGATTCCCTACTGGATTTTTTTTTTTTTTTAAGTGAAAAAGTCTTGTTCTGTCACCCAGGCGGGAGTACAGTGGTGCAATCACAGTTCACTGCAGTTTCTACCTCCCCGGCTCAACGGATTCTCTTGCCTCAGCCCTCCTGAGTAGCTGGGACTACAGGTGTGTGCCACCATACGTGGCTAATTAATTTTTTTTTTTTTTTTTTTTGGAGAGACAGAGTCTCCCTGTGTTTCCCAGGCTAATCACAAACTCCTGGACTCAAGGGCTCTCCTGCCTCTTCCTCTTAAAATGTTGGAATTACAGGCGTGAGTCATTACACCCAGCTGGACTTCTTTTTTTAAGCCTACTAGGACCAGAACAATAAGGGAAGAGGCTGTGAGCAGGCTCCACATTTTCCATCTGAGGCTCCTACAAAATGTCACCGAGCCCTCTGTTAGCACAGCTTGGGTAGTGGCCACAGGAGAGTTTTCTCTCCCGGTCTTGCCAGTGATCAGCTGTGTGGCCATGAGCACTCCGGTTATGCTTCAAGCCCTCATTTCCTTATTTTGAAATAAAGACAATACCTGTCCCACCATTCTCTGGGGCTCATCAGGAAGCAGAACACCTCCGAGCCCACACTTTCAGCTTCGGTTTTTCCTATGAATCAGCTTCACAGTAATTAATGTGAAGAACTCATTATTGTTTGTTCTCAGTGTTAGATCCATTTCTTTAAAAATCAATAGTCATGCATCCAGATCCCCTTAAATTCTTATAAAGTAAATACCAACCTTGCCTCCTGCCTGTCCTCTGGGCTGTGAAAGTCACATGATCAACATCATTAAGAAAAATGAGGCACAAGAACCCCAGAAAACCAGCTGGAGTTTCCGGAGACTGTGATTGCAACTAAAGCAACACACAACCTTCTGACCAGAAGCTGACCCTGGGGCTGTCTCCTAAGAACTCCTGACTATCTGGAGACCTGAGGGCGGAGTGCAGTTCAAAGAGAAAATCTATTTTTAATGACTTGGGGGAGAAGAGTAGAGTGGTTGAGTAATTCGGAGTAATTAAACCTATCTATCACTCAGAGAGAGGAGTCCAAAGTTGGTTGAACTTTTCAATGACATTTTTTTTCTCCTCATTCATAAAAACTCAGTAGAGGTCCTGCAGGAGTCAAAGGGGAGAGAACAATATGAAAAGAAACTTCTGGCCCCATACAGTGGAATTAAACCCTTGGATGAGTGCTGGGGCAGTGACTGTTTCTGAAACCTGTTTTCAGGTAGAGGCCATGTTTTGTGCTGGTTTTGCACTTTGAAAGGGACATCCCGCAGTTTCAAATCCAGCTTCTATGCTTATCAGCCGCATGACACTAAGTAAGATGTTGGACTTTCTTGAGCTTTAGTTTCCTTCTCTGTAAAATGGTGACAACATTGATATCAATTTCACAAGGTTGTTCTGAGGCTTACATGATGTCTGTACATACAGACTTGCACACAGCTGGTGCTCAATAGTGGTAGTTACCATGCTTAGTCTCTAGATGCAGACCCCACTGAAGGTGGCAGTGTTTGCATGGAAAAGCTGCAGAGGGCCCTGGCTTTGTGCTTCTATGATGGGTGACCTTACACAAGCCACCAAGCCTCTTTGAGCTGAGACTGCTTATCTATGACATGGGGAGAATTATGTCTGCCCTTTGCATGAAGAGCCATCCAGCCCCTGGAACTGCCGTCTTTATTAAATAATCTCAATGTTGGAAGTGTGCTGAAACTCAGGATCCTTGGCTGAAAGAAGTCAAATTACGCTTAGCTTGCTAAGGATAAAGGTAAAACTTGGGCAAGGTAAAACTACAAAGAGGGTAGAAAATCTTATCGGCAAGGCAGATATTCTAAACACCACACCATATTTTATCAGAGAAGACTCCATGCCAGAAATACTAGGGAGGTAGAAGTAGAACACTTTCTAGGAAGTTCTGGCTTTTGGAAGGACCTACAAAAAAACAGAGATGCTGATACTATGTTGTCTCCATGACAACAGTGGACTTATTCAGTTAGAAAAAGCAGCTGGGATAGGAAATGGGAGATGAGGAGGATTTGGGAACTGGGGCCTAAGAAATAACTAAAACAGACCTCTCATCTGGGGACCAGATGCCCGGGATTAGCCAGGTCCTTCAAAGCTCCTTATAGGGCCCACATTGACTGCCCTACCCCAGGAGGGGGAAAGGTGATGATGGCATGGGGTGGGGTGACAAGGCAGGGATGCCCCTTACCCATTCATTCCACAATGGTTGTTTGCCCAGACATTGTTCCAGTGAGGCCCCTGGACACACAGAGCCCAAGTCTAGCCTTACCACAGAGCTTGACTTCATCCAAGAACCGGGCATCTGCCTAACAGGCCCCCACCTCAGGGCTTTGCCCATTTGATTTCTACTTCCCCTGCCTTCCAGTCTCTAAGAGAGCATGAAAGAAGGGGTTTGGAACTCCAGTTAATCCCAAATGCTCTCTCTCTCTCTCTCTTTTTTTTTTTTTTTTTTTTTTTGAGACGCGGTTTTGCTCTTTTGCCCAGTCTGGAGTGCAGTGGTATGATCTTGGCTCACTGCAGCCTCAGGCTCCCAGGTTCATGCAGTCCTCCCACCTCAGCCTCCTGAGTAGCTGAGACTAGAGGCATGTCATGTGCCACCACGCCTGGCTAATTGTTTAAATTTTTTATAGAGATGGGGTCTTGCCATGTGGCTCAGGCTGGTCTTGAACCCCTGGGCTCAAGAGATCTGCTCGCCAGAGCCTCTCAAAGTGTTGGAGTTACAGGTGTGAGCCACTGTGCCCAGCCCCAAATGCATTTTAAAATCTAAAGTACCTATGGCCTTTTTAAGCATAGAAGGTGAGGTTTGGAGTGGAAATCATCAGGGGAAGGAGCCCAAGAAGCTGGTCAGACAGCTGGGGTAAGAGCATCTTTGCTGTTGTTGAATAGAAGGTCGAAGCCACCTTTAGAGTCGTCTGAGATGAGGATTCAGAATTTATGTTTGGGAGAATCCTTTTATAATAGGGAAAGTGGGGCCTTTAGGACATCACTGCTCCTGAAAGAGATCATAAAAATTAGCTCCCTTTGGCAAAGTCCCTGGCACTGCCTCCCAACAGAGCTCCAGTTTTTGCCTCTTGGTCCCCAGCAACACTTCCTGCTCTGCTGTTGGCATTTGTGGTTATTGATAATACATGTGGGTTCTTAGGGACTCCTTATTTTCTAATCTTCCATCCTTGACACTTCCCTTAGAATCTGTTTCCCCAGTTATGAAGGAACCCCACGTTGATGTTCCCAGGTCATCTTTACATAGGGAGGACAGTGTCATCAAATGGTATGACATAGAACCAGATTTGGCGAAGCCTGACTGCTCAAGGCCTTCTTCACTGCACCAGGTCAACAGTTGTGTACACAAGGAAGCAGGGAGCTAGCTCAGCATTATCCATAGGCGCTGGAACTGAGACCAGCCTCTACCTCTCTGCCTGAACTGTTGTATGACTCTGAGTAGGTAAGAAGCCACTGGAACCTCATGCTGTAAAACAGAATTTTGGTTTTCAGCAAACCTCATTCATGGAATGAGAATGAGAATGAGAAGACCATGGAATGCATCTTCTCCACTGTCTCTCAGCTTTCCTTTCTAACCATCCGAAACTTGGGCATCTTGTCCTCCCTGACACATCAGACCCCGTAATAGTATTCTCTCTGACTTTTCTTGGTATGCTGAGTGACTGGTTCCCTTGGGTAGAACTATAGAGAATTGTCTTGTCCATCACAGCTTCCTAGGATGCAGTGAGTGAGTAGATGAGTGTGTGTGTATGTGTGTGAAAGAGAGAGAGAGTGAGAGAGGGAAGGAGGGATAGAGGGACGGGGAGGGAGATGGAGGATAAGAATATGTGTTAAATCTCTGCCTAAGTCTCCTATACTTACATTGGAACATTTTAATTTCCGTTCTGTATAGAGCTCATTTATTCTTTCCTGCCATTCATGCATTCAACCCTGGCAAGGTGGTGATATGAGAGGCAGGAAAGCTCCTAGGCTTTGCTGGATTCCATGCCTCTGTGTCGCTCTGGGAAGCTTTATAGCCTGGTCAATTGGACCAAGACCATTCCATGGAGGCAGCAATGGCCACATGGCCTCAGTGCTTTGTACCCAGGGGTTAGTCAGTGTGGGTTGATTGGCATGGTCTTGTGAATTTGCATTCTGATATATCTGATTTATCACCAAGTAGACCTGAATGTGGTTGAAATACATCTGGCACATATACTTTGTGCATTTGCTTGTTTATTCATTCATTTACTCAATCACTAGTCTATGCACTATGAGTTCATCCATCCATCCATCCATCCACCGGACTAGCTATATATATAAGTTATATAAAACTTGTCTGCAGCTAAAGAAGAAACTGAGGCACAGATAGTCTCAGTGAAGTTGTTTAAAGTCATGTGTTCAGTAAGTTGTACAGCTGGGACTCACACTCAGGCAGGCTGGCTACAGAGCCCATGTTCTCTACTTTGACACCATACTGCCTCCGAGACATGAAGGATGGCATGGGTTAGAAAATGCTGAGTCCTGTGCCTTGCTGATAGCTGATACTTATTATTAATAAATATGTATTAAACACCTAAAATGTAGTCTGTGTAGACATTAAGTTCACAGAATGAACAGATATGACCTTGATCCCAAAGTACTCATAGTGTTGTCAGGAAGACAGACAAACCTCCCAAACTATAATGAAATATTGGCAATATGATTGAGACATGGTAAAAGCTATTGGAGCGAAAGGGAAGTACAAATCAGGGAAGGCTTTCAAGAGCAGTGTTTTGTACTGATAATTTCAGCTAAAGAAACACAACAATGAAAATAAAATCCAAAAACAACAAGAAAACTCTGCCTATCTCATGAAGTTTATAGCCCAAACACCTCAGTGTGACATTTCAGCCTTCTAAATTCTGCTCCTCACCCAGGCTGACGTTTCCACTCAACCCCTTTGGTCAATGTCAACTGCCAGCCTGGCCTTCCCTCACGCTTTGTGCAGTCCTGCCTCCATGCCTCTGCTCATACATTCCCACTAATCCAAATGTGCTCCCTTCTCCTGCTCATGTGCAAACCCCTGGGCCCTCCCTCCTCCCGGAAGCCTTCCTTGATCAACCTTTGTTACTTCTCTCTCTGAACTGAGAATCTGACTACCTGCCCAATTGGCATGACTCTAATGCACTTTTTATACTCTTCTTAGGTAGGTATCTTTTTAGATTACTTATAGGGCTCTGCTTTTTATTTCTTCTTATGAGATATCTCTGTATGCTTCCACTTCAGTTTCTTGTACAAAATAGGTCTATAAATACCTGCTGAGAAGCTAATTATACTTGCCCAATGATCCAGGTTTTATTTTAAGCTCCTTAATCAAATGCACTATGCTAAGGTTCTCTAGGTGTGGTTGAGGCCCCCTGGTATTCTGCGAGGATCCATTAGGTGACTTGAGGGCTTTTAAAATTTTTTAATAGTCAATGTTTATAACACAGCAGAGGCTTTTGGTGTCATGGAAAGGACATAGCTGTTAAGGTCAGAAGAACATGGCTCAGCCTCACCACATACTCAACTGTACCAGGCAAGTCCCTTAACCTCTCTGAGCCTCAGTTTTCACATTTGTTAAATATTACTGGATGTTAAAATTAAGGCATCCATGAAGACACCATGATATAATAATGCTGTGTTCTAAGGTAAAGTGGGAGACTGCCATACAGTTTTTCAGAGTAGATTCTCAAGATCCAAGTTCATGATTCTTCCACCTCTGACCCTGGGTCCCTGACCCAGATGAATGCAGCAAAATGGATGAAAGGGGCCAGGCGCAGTGGCTCATGCCTGTAATCTCAGAACTTTGGGAGGCTGAGCTGGGCAGGATCATTTGAGGTCAGGAGTTCGAGACCAGCCTGGCCAATATGGTGAAACCCTGTTTCTACAAAAATACAAAAATTAGCCGGGTATGGTGGTGTGCACCTGTGGTCTCAGCTACTCAGGAGGCTGAGGCAGGATAATAGCTTGAACCTGGGAGGTGGAGGTTGCAGTGAGCTGGGATCACACTACTGCACTCCAGCCTGGGTGACAGAGCAAGACTCTGTCTCAAATAAAAAAAGGTTGAAGGAATAAAAAAGAAGAGATTGTGTGAGTTTTTTGGAGGGAGCCCTTGGAAGGCTGAAACCTAACCACCCTTCAACAGGACCACCTGGAAGTGGATAGGAAGATGCAGGAGGAAACCCAGAAGGTAGGCTGGTGAGCCCGCAGGAGGCAGAGCAAAGCAGCAACTTGGGAGGTCACTGCTCCCACCCCACCCCCACATCGGTGGCAGGCTAAGGATGGGCAAGTACTTCCCTTGCAGCAGACGTGAACACCTTAGGAGGGAGGGCTGGCCTGGAGCATTTTACAATTCGTCCAAAAGACCCCCTGGAGGTGGTGCTGAGACCCCACTGTGAACATCTGTATGGCGAGAACCGGAAAATCAGAGCCGAGAGGACAGTGTCCGGTCAAGAGAAAGCACCACCCACTTGATGAGAGCTGCAGCCATGGAATGGTTCAGGAGGGGGTAGTTTTGAAGGCCCAGGAAGAACCCAGCCCTGTAAGAGTCAGAAATATCCACCAGGCCTGAGAACAGAGGCTATCTGCTGCCAGTTCCAGTTCATGTGAGAAAGAACCCCTCTGACCCCTCTCCTTTCTACAAAGTGGATCCACTTAAGGGAAAGCAAACGGGAAAGAGAGAGAGAGAAGTAACTGGAGACCGTGCAGCAGGCTTAGGCAAGGGGAGGAAAATAATCTGCACGTTAGTCCACAGTTTAAGTCTGGTCTGGAACTGGACATTATCATTCCGATTTGAGGCTGTGTTTGAGACTGGAGTGACAAAAGGGCTTTCATTATCTACAAGTATGCAGAGAAGCTATGCCACCTGCCCGAGATCCAGGCAAAACTTTACTCATGATAAACATCTTGAAGAGACAGTGGGAGACAGCAGAAAGCTGCCTTGTGATGGTATCTCCCAGCACGTGGGTTGGGCGCGATGATGTTAAGGACTACTGTTCCTCACTAGCATATTGTCATGAGGGTCACAAAAAGTGACAGTTTCAGCACCGCATTGTTCACTATCAGGCTTATTGGGTACAGATGGATAACTTACTGATAAAATTGTTTAAAAAAAGAAAACTGCGGACACCACCCCTCAGATGGTTCAGCAGACCATTTTTCCTGAAATCCTGGTGTCCTTCCAGGCAGTGACTAGGTCAGGCAGTCTCTTTTGCAACAAAAGTGGCCAGAAGAATTTGAGAACAGCCACACAGGGAAGCCCCTTGACCCACTGGCCACCCTCTTCCAGGAGATGCAAGTGTGATGGTTAAACGTGACAGCTGAAGCTGGTCTGCTGAAGATAAGGCTGCAGTCAGGAACTGGCTCTGGGTTAGTAGCCCTCTCTAGGTGCTTCTGCCTCCCCCACCCCAGGGTCTTGTCCTGCCTGGGCAGTCAATGGGGATTAGCACTTTGCAGCCTCCCCTCACCTGGAGGTTAGTGTGGGGACTGTGCAAATCTACCTTCCTCACAGCTTTCTATTCCTGACCTCCCTATATGGCTGCCTCAAATGTAACCAATGTCATCGAGCTTCTGGGGGTCACAGTAGTGGGAGGAACTTGGGGGAGATAGAAGAGAGACAAAGATATATATATATATTTTTTCTTTTTTTTAAACAGGTGCTTAGGAAATTAATTGGAGCAAATAATCACTGAGTTGTCTGAGTCTCTATTTTATTTGGTGCATGCCAGGTCTGGTGAAAAAAAGCAGAATTTTAAATAATTTTGGAGTTATAACTGATGTAATTAGGTGCTCAGTGAACACTTAGCATCGAGCTGTGCTTATTAAAATTACTGTTTTAATCAGAACATTGCTGGAGAATCATTAATAATACAATGGCTTGATTCCCTGGAACTCTAATTAGACCTGGACTTTTAACCACCTGAGCGTAATCTGGCTCCGTCTGGATACGCACCGCGGGTGATGCATTATCATTCCAGGGCATGTGGGGATGGGGCATCAATACTGCTATTTAGTGACTGCCTGAATGCTTTTTTTTTTAGAACAGGAGAGTGTGCTGAGGCGGCACAGGAGTATGAGGCTGAAAGGTGAAAGTGAAGGAGGTCAGCCAGGGGTTCAGGATTGGAGGTCTCCAGGAAGAAGTGGCAGGAGATACATTCCCTGATGCCACCGGCCAGGCATGCCATATACATTGTTGTCTAGGAGAGCGACAAAGCCACTATATCACAGACCCAGCAAAAGGTCTCCGGATGCTCTGTCCGCAAACAGGCCTGTCCCTGATCCAAAGCAAACACACCTTCAGGGAGGGGTGAAGCTCTAGTCCCTCCAAAGCTCCTGAACACAAGAAATCGAATCAATCCTTCACTAAGTGATAAGGAAAGGTGAGTCTGGTGAAGGGCTAGGGCCACTTCTTCCTCTTGCTTTCCAGCACTTTATGTCACCACAGAAAGAGACCACGAGATTGGCTGAGTTTCTCCAGAACTTTCTGTTTTTCTTTCTTATTTTATTTTATTTTATTTTATTTTATTTTATTTTATTGAGACAGCGTCTTGCTCTGTCACCCAGGCTAGAGTGCAGTGACGCAGTCTCAGCTCACTGCAGCCTCCACCTCCTGCGTTCAAGCAATTCTCTTGCCTCAGCCTCCCAAGCAGCTAGGAATACAAGCATGCACCACCATGCCCGGCTAATTTAATTTTTGTATTTTTAGTGGAGAAGAGGTTTCACCATGTTGGCCAGGCTGGTGTCGAACTCCTGATCTCAAGTGATCCACCTGCCTCGGCCTCCCAAAGTGCTGGGATTACAGGCATGAGCCACTGCGCCTGGCCTCTGGAGCTTTCTAATCCTTAGGGACATTTCTTTTTTTTTTTTTTTTTTTTTTTTTGAGACGGAGTCTCACTGTGTCTCCCAGGCTGGAGTGCAGTGGCGCCATCTCGGCTCACTGCAAGCTCCGCCCCCCGGGTTCACGCCATTCTCCCGCCTCAGCCTCCCAAGTAGCTGGGACTACAGGCGCCCGCTACCGCGCCCGGCTAGTTTTTTGTATTTTTAGTAGAGACGGGGTTTCACCATGTTAGCCAGGATAGTCTCGATCTCCTGACCTTGTGATCCACCCGCCTCGGCCTCCCAAAGTGCTGGGATTACAGGCTTGAGCCACCGCGCCCGGCCCCTTAGGGACATTTCTTTGGGTAATGAGGTCCAGAATTGGAGGGAGGTGAGTGGATGGATTTGTGTCCCCTGAGACGACTGGCTGAGCTGGCTTTTGGGGGCAGGGGTCACTGGCCCAATTCCTAGCTCTAAGCATGGGGCTTTGGTGTCTCTGTACCTTTGGCTGGTGACTCAGTGTGTCAACAATACTGATTTAGCCCCAGCTGGGTGCAGAGTTTTCTGATGGATGTCACAAGGGTGGCCAAAAGCAAAGGAAATGAAAACATGCTCTCTGCCCTCCTAGAGCTTGCTAACTAGTTGGAAGGACATAACAAAGATGTGAAAAAAAGATTTAGGACTCTTAAAAGGCAGATACTGAGATGTGAAAATTAAGCTGGAGCCAGACAAGGGCATGTGGAGTTAAGTGGTGATTAGAGTGGGGTGGGATTCATCAGGGAGGGGGTGAAGCTTTCTGAAGACAGACTGGAGGCCAGACTTCATCTTTGACACACGGGGAGGGGCAGGCAGCACTCTTTGGGTTCTTCATTAAGCATTCCTTTGGCTGCTACTACAGGCCCTCAGACAAGAAGATTGAACTCTCTGAGACTCCCTTTCAGAACTACCACTTGCCAGTGCGGTACTTTGGTGTGATTAGAAAGAAGTGCCCCATCTAGGTACATGGCTTGGTAAGATGAATGAGGACTTCATTTCAGCCCCTACTTGCCCCTCAGCCAGGTGCCTTTATGTGGTGCATTTCCTGAGCCATCATTTCAGCCTTGATGCCCAAGATCCTAGGGAAGTAGGGAGTTGAAATGTAGCTGGTGGGTCTCCCAGAGTTCTGGCCTGGCGGACCCAGAGATAGAATATTTTTAAGTACTATATATTGTGGACCCTCTTATAATGTCTGTGAGGGGAGGTCAGAGGGTGCAGAGAGATGGGAATCACCTTTGGGTCTGAGAGTAGGCAAAGCTCCATGGAGGCAAGACTTGAAAAGGGGCAGGGGGAAAAGTGGCCTGGGCATGAAAACGCCATAAGCCAAAGCAGAGAGAATGAGATTTGGGTGTGCTTTGGGGACAGTGAAGCACACAATATGGGATGTCACCCATGTAGATTTCCTTTGTTACTCATTCCTTAGGAGTAGACACTTGATAACTGAAAAAGTAAAACAAATCTAAGCCTCCCTCAAGGATGAAGAGCCCAATGGAAGAATTTCTCTGTAAACCAATGCTTCTAGGAAGGAGATTTCCATCCCCAGGGAAACCTAAGGAAGGTCCACCATGACTGAGAGCTGGACTGAAGAATCCTCTCCGGCTCCGAGAATGTCTTAGGGGAGGGGGCCTGGTCAATCTCTATCCCTTTCCAGATTCCCTAAAACCTTCTTACCCCAGGAGAATTTATACAACAGGGAAGGTCAGATGTGAGGCAAGAATGGTCTCTGTGTTTTAGGAACAGATGGTTAGGTTTCCACTCAAGAATTCTCATGCTTCTGAAAAAAGAATACTGATATGGTTTGGCTCTGTGTCCCCACCCATACCTCACCTTGAATTGTAATCAAGGGCAGGACCAGGTAGAGGTAATTGAATCATACGGGCAGTTTCCCTCATGCTGTTCTCATAATAATGAGTGGGTTCTCATGAGAACTGATGGTTTTATAAGCATCTGGCATTCCCCCTGCTGGCACTCATTCTCTCTCCTGCTGCCCCGCGAAGAGGTGCCTTCCACCATGATTGTAAGTTTCCTGAGGCCTCCCCAGTCATGCGGAACTGTGAGTCAATTAAACCTCCTTTCTTTATAAATTATCCAGTCTAGAGCATTTCTTTGTAGCAGCATGAGAACAGACTAATACAAATACCATGAATGGTAGGCCCCGACACACACACATATGTACTCCATTACTCCACAAACCCATACCCATACTCATATACACACACTCATGAACACAAACACACATCCATACCACACACTCACAGTGCACACCACCAATACAGTGACACCATGCACGAACTTCACACATGCTCACACCACAGCTCACATGGATACTCCACACACACATTCGTGTCTCACACAGTCATGGACAGGCAGGCCCACTACACTCATCTCCCCTCACACCCCCACCTGCACACAATTGTGAGAAGAAAAGAGCCATCAGGAGCTGTCTTCCTCTGGCTGGTAGTGAAAAAAGATTAGGGCTGCCCAAGATTAAACAGGAGAGTTAAAAATGACAAACAGACTTCTAAACAGGATTAGAGTCTTAATGAAAACCATAATGAATGGAAGAGCCACGCAGATATCACCCATAAACGGCCATAAATATCAGACCAACAGATGAGATCCTAGATACTGCAGTTTGGAACCCCATCAAATTACTTCTATTATAATTCATCAATAAATAACCAGTCCCAGCCTCATATTTAATGTCCTTATCATGCTTTGGAGAATAGGCTCCAAGGCCAGACAGACCCTGGTTTGTATTCTGTTTTTGCCTCTAACTGGCTGGGTTTTCTTAGCCATGTTAGTCTATTTCTTCATCTTTATCCATAAAAACTTCTTCATCTATAAAATGTGGATGATTATCTCCCTAATAGGAATGTTGTGAAGATTAAATTAAGTCCTGGACAGCTATAATAATAATTTATAATAATATTAACACTTCATTATTATGATGATTGTTAAATTTCACTATCTCTTGTTCCCTCTTCCACGCCCCTTTCAGCTTCCTAGGCTTAAGGAAGTTTCCTAGGGTTAAGGAAAGCCCACGAGATGCACCCATTGGATGGTGAGATCAGTAGGAAAATAAGGGAAAAAGGAGAAGGGAGATAGAAGGAATAGGAAAGAGTAGGAGAACACGGCAGTGGGAAGAAAACAGGGAGAAGGGAAGAGGAACAGAGAATAAGGATGGCAGAGCCCTCAGATGCACACATTGACGTCATCCATGGTGCAGTGTCCACTTCCTCTTTGGGTGGTGGTTGGCAGGAGAAGGAGAGGTGCTGGAGTAGCCATAAAATTGGGACATGATCTTCCCAAGATTTTTAATATAAGAGCTTTAATGAGATAATTAACATACCATAAAATTCACCAACCTAGATTGCGCAATTCAATGGTGTTTTGAATATTCAGGAACTGTACAACCATTAGCACAATCCATTTCAGAATACTTTCATCATCCCCCAGAAGAAACCCCATACCCATTACTAGTCACTCCCATTCCCTCCTGTCTGCTCCAGTCCCAGGCAACACCAATCGACTTTCTGTCTGTAAGGATTCGCCTATTCTGGGCATTTCACAGCGATGGAATCATACAACACGTGATCCTTTGTGACTAGCTTCTTGACTTGGCATAATGTTTTCAAGGTTCATCCATATTGTAGCCTATATTAGTAACTTCCTAAATTTCTTAATTCAGAGCAAGAAGGTGAAAGAGCTTAATATCCTCCCACATAAGCAAGTATCATGATGGAAACTGTCCAACTGTTCACCCCAAGAAATCCCACTGATCCAGTTTAGTCATTAATATACAGACTTAAGAGATCAGGCAGCTGGATTCTTTCATTTTTACCATCGGGGAAACCGAAGCACAGTGAAATGATATTTTTGAGTGTGGGCCTTTTGCACCCTCCATACACCTCTCATGAAAAAAGAAAATGAAATAGCTCCAAGTGTAAGAGTCTCTTGTCTATGGTTTTTATGATTTAGATTTAATGTTAAGAGACAAATAAGGGCCTCTTGGTAGTCTGTCCGTAAGTCTCTCTCTTACCTCTTAAAAGTGACAATTCCCAGTTCCATTTTTACAATGTAAAAGAATGACTCTCCTCTAATGGTTATCTGTCATTGTTTGTGTTTAAAGTAATTTTATATGTTAAGACTGTAGCCTTAGGATACAGGAAAGCAGGAAGGAGTACCCCTGGGCCAAATGCAGTTCCTGAGGTTGGAGGAGCTTCTAATCTGGATTGAAAAGGACGCAGCTAGTTATTGGACTTAGAAAAACATAAACCACCTTTCTTCTATAACCAAAGGGAGATGTGTCCCTAAGGGAAGCTACTTGGAGAGTTACGGGAATGGCCAGGTATCTATTCCACCTAGTTGACCCCAGAGTGAGAAACTATTTAAAGCCCAAGTTGTGTGTGCAGCTTCACTCTACACTGTCATCTACCAACATTACCCCATGGCCACTAGATGTTAGTCTAGGGCCACTGGTAAAGAAACTGAACTTCATAAAAAGTAGAACCAATCCAGTGGTTGTCAGACTAGAAAGCCAAGTACCACATGTTCTCACTTATAGGTGGGAGCTAAATGAAGGGAACTCATGAACACAAAGAAGGGAACAACAGACACTGGGGCCTACTTGAGGGTAGAGGGACGGAAGGGGGAGAGGAGCAGAAAAAATAACTATTGGGTATTAGGCTTAGTACCTGGGTGATGAAATAATCTGTACAACAAATTCCCATGACCCGAGTTTACCTAAATAACAAACCTGCATATGTACCCCCGAACCTTAAATAAAAATTGTTTTAAAAAGTAGAACCGGGCCAGGCACGGTGGCTCACATCTGTAATCCCAGCACTTTGGGAGGCTGAAGCAGGCAGATCACCTGAGGTCAGGAGTTCAAGGCCAACCTGGCCAAAATGGTGAAACCCCGTCTCTACTAAAAATACGAAAATTAGCTGGGCGTGGTGCCGGGCACCTGTAATCCCAGCTACTTGGGAGGCTGAGGCAGGAGAATCCCTTGAACCCGGGAGGCAGAGGTTACAGCGAGGTGAGATCATGTGACTGCACTCCAGCCTGGGCAACAACAGCAAAACTCTGACAAACAAACAAACAAAAAAAAAAAAAAAAAAGAACCAGGGATACCCTATGTTTTAGGCAAGCCCAACTAAAGAGGGTTGAGAAAATAAATTTCCTATACATGTGAGGCCTTCTTTCTTTCCTATACATTCAAATATTGATTTAGCTTGAATTATAGGGAGAAGAAATTGTCCACAGCTAGGCCAAGCTAGTGTCACAGCGTCCTTAGTGGCCAGGCATGGTGATAGTGGTATCGGCCACAGCTAGAGAATGAGGGCAGAAACTCAGAGAATGACGTAGAGCCATGACATTCAGGTATAAACACTGGTCACTTTCTATTTAGGCTATTCAGTGACTAGTATCTCCAGTTTTCTCAATGGATACTGTGAAAGTCTCAGAACCAAATTCATTGTTAGACCCAAATTCACTTCACACTGTAACAATAACTACACCAAATGGCCTTTTGTGTAGGGCCATATTTCATGAAATAATATAATGGTTGCCACTCTAAAAAGGTCAGGCATTGTTTATTAACGATGCCCAAGAATGTCATTAAATTTGGGAGGTGATGATAGTAGGAACTAATACAGTGCATTTGAAGTGATCTGTATAGCAGTGAAGGCTGGTCTGGGACCAGAGGAGCAGTTTGGACTTCCCATGGCTACTGCCCTGAGGTCCCCATACTCTGTGAAGGGCCGTCATGCACTGCTCAGTGTCTCTCTTCATTCCACCTGCCATGGGGAGGCACTGGTCAGACTGACCCAGCCCTCAGATTCCTTCCTCCATCAGAATTTACCCCTTGGTTCATCCTTGGCAAATAAATAGGTGATCCCAGGTGAGGGAAATCGCATTCTGAGAAAAGCGAGGTGATGAGAATTTTCTCCATTAATCTGGGCATGCTCCAATTTGCACTAGGAGCATACATTTGCATGTTGAATTCCAGAAGTCCAATTCGAAGCATATTAGATAAAATAAAATTAATTCTTGTAATCCTCTGTGATCATATTCAAACCCAATATTCTCAGCTTGGCACACAGAACAGGTTTGCCTGCCCGCTTTCCTCTGTGCTTTTCTATTAAAATTATTTTCTCAAACACCTGATTGAGTTCTGGCTGCACACATGGCTCTGGGAGGGGATGGGCTGCTTCCAGCCTGTGTCTGCTCCCCGAGTAGTTTAAAGACTGACGGGGGAAGACACCACATAGATAGATCCAGACAGGCAGTTTTGCCGTAAGAGTTAGAGAAGTTCAGAGGACTGAATTCACTGTGATTGGGGTGGATTGAGATGGTTTTGAGTTCTGTTGTGGTCACAGGAGGAAAGACAACACAGAGATGGCAGCAGGCAGATATTCTGACCTTTGGACAAGTTCAAAATGCCTGCATGCTCTTTAGTCTGTACTGCATCCCCTCCTTCCAGGGAGGCTGGCAATGAGAGAGACAGCACCTTAAGATGAGATGGTTAGCAGCTGAGCCCAGCAGGCCTCAGGGACTGAAAAAAGGCCTACGACTGTGAATGATTGCTGGGTGGGCTTCAGAGGGTGACAGCAGTGAACAGGAGGCTAGCTTACCCTAACTCTGCAGAAATCTGTTAGACCCTGGGAGCAACCTTGGCCCCACGGGGTGGTTTGGTTCTTTCTGGCTCTCCCATGAGGAAACCACAGGCTTTTCCTGTGGTTCTGGAGGTACGGTCAGTTACTGAATATGTGGGCTTAGCTTGCTTGGAGGAGGAATCAAATAGATTTCCTGCACACTAGCCTCTAGTGGTCCATGATCCAGTGACTGACTGCCCAGTGCTACCAAGGCTTGTCTTGGAAAACTGAAGATCTTTTTAAAAAGATTTTCAATTTGTTTGTTGAATGTTTGCTGTGTTCTAGGCACTGTGCTCATGAAGCATCTCATTTAATCCTTGCAAGAACCTGATGGAGTAGATTCTAGCATTATTGACAGTTTTTCTAAGAGGAAACTGAAGGCTTAATGAGGACAGGTAATTTGGGGAAGGCTGATGCTTAGGAAGGGTAGCGCCAGGATTCCAGATGTGCCTAACACAGAGCCTCTCCTCCCCACCATGCCATCCTGCCTCCCAAACAGTAAGCAGGCAATTTGGAAGCATGTTCAGAGCCTATGGTATCCGCCTGCCTGCCCTGCCTTCCTGGAGCACAGGCTCTGCTCTCACTCTCTCTTCTGCTACTCTCCTCGCCTGCCTACCTCAGGAGCACTCCTAAAAGGAAACACACAAGAAGAGAGGCAGGCACACTGTGTCCTGGGCCCAGGGACAGGTGACCTTTCCAATTCAGCACCTTTATAAATCTTACCTAATGAAGTTAAGAGGAAAAAGGAATTAATGAATAAATGAAGGTTAAATCACTCCCTGCAGAAAATTGATGCTGACAGCAAGGGCCAAGAAGAGAGCTTGGAAAGCAGGGAGCTGACTTGCACAAGAGGCTTTTAAAACTCCTTTCTCCAAATTTGAGGGAGGCATAAGGCTTCCCAATTCCACTATGGGCAATGAAAACTTTGGGAAGTCCAAGGAGATGGCCTGAAGAAAATGAAGTGAGAAAGCCATACTCTACCTTGGATGATTGTTTTTCCAGAAGCTGATTTGGGTATCAAACACATATGTGTGCATGTACACACACACATACATACATACACACACTCCTTTTATTTACTCACAACCAGTAAACAAAAGGTCACATTTATGCTCTATACACCATTAACTCCTGCAACCAATCCAGACATAGTTTGGGTCTGCCTGGCTCATTCCTGGCCTTCCAGGGACCAATGTGACATGTCTTCTTGTCAGCACACACTTGTTAGCCTCCTCTGTCTCCTTGTCACCACTACAATTGTCCCTATTCCCAACAGCCACCCTTCACTTCCCGAGGTGCACACCTCAGTCCAATTGGCTCAGAGGAGCTGCAGAGAAATGCATGGCTGGGCCCAGGGAGAAAGAGAAAGAAAAGCAGAAATAGCTGCTGGCCATGGCCAGCCAGCTAGGCTGGGAGCTGATGTAGGGAGTAGAAGAGGTTGAAGGGACATGGATGAAAAGAACCTGGTAAAGCTCAAAAAGTTGGATGAGGGGCCGAGAGAGTATGCTGCTGACTTACGGAGTAACTCCGGGGCAGCCACTCGCTAGCCTCAAGCTCAGTTTAGCTGCTCAGTAAAATGGGGTGGGAAGAAGAGGCCTGCCGGAGAGGATCTGCAGCAGAAATCCCCACTGGTGGGAGCAGTGAGTAGGGAAGATCAATAGCTCTGACTGCCCCTCCTCTCTGTGCCCACAGGTTTTTAGGAATCTGATCATGAAGACAGGGAGGCTCCGAGGGCCCAGCACAGCCTGCCTGTCCTGCAGCATGATTCTGCCTGGGAGGCAGGGAACTCACACTGGCTGATGGAGGGCTGGGAGAGCTGGGGGGAGCCTGAGGGGCGGGCAGAGAGTTCCGGAGCCAAGAGCTGACTAGATCAACCAGTAAATAAAAGGTCACAATGATTTTTCCAGGCACCCAGGGAGAAGCAGACAAGAGAGCTCAGCTGATGGTAGGAGCTGACAACTGGCAAATGAGCCTCCACAGTTATCTGTTTTCCTTCCTTATTCTTGTCTCATAAGACAGAGGCTAGAAATAGATGCAACTGGCAGATGACTTAAGGATGAAAAATGGGCAACATGTTAGTTGTGGGGGACTCCATGGTAGCGAAAGAGGGAGATTACCATGGAGGCAGGGAGAAACACAGGGCTTAGCTAGAGCCATGTCCGAGGGTTTGGCTCTCACTCTGTCCCAGGCATTGTATAGGGATTTCACTTTCTCAGCAGTCCTATCAGGTAGGTATTATTGTTATCCCTAGTTTACAGAAGACAAGACCAAGGCTTAGAGAGGATACACCAGGCCATATCAAAGAGTGATAGAGCCAAGATTTAAATACAGTTCTAATTGCCTCCCAAGATGAGGCCTTACAGTAAACTAGAATGCCTCCTTTTCATAGATATTTTCCTTTGTTTCTTTTTTTCACCTCCTCTCTTTCTTCCTAAGCTCCAACAAGTGTTTCTTTTCTGGGGGTGGGGGCACAGAGTCTCGCTCTGTCCCCCGGGATGGAGTGCAGTGGAGCAATCTTGGCTCACTGCAAGCTCTGCCTCCCGGGTTCACGCCATTCCCCTGCCTCAGCCTCCCGAGTAGCTGGGATTACAGGCGCCCGCCACCATGCCCGGCTAATTTTTTGTATTTTTAGTAGAGACAGCAGTTCACCATGTTAACCAGGATGGTCTCGATCTCCTGACCTCGTGATCCACCTGCCTCGGTCTCCCAAAGTGCTGGGATTACAGGCGTGAGCCACTGTGCCCAGCCCAAGTGTTTCTTGGGTACTACTAAGTACCAAACACTATGGTATCTCTTGGGGAGACAGAAGCAGCCCAGACAGCAAGATCTCTGCCTGTAATAAATGTTGCAGAAATGATACAATGAATGCCTGAAATGGGTGCACTACCTCATTTCCTTTGTCCTCTTCCCATGAACCGGGGATGGGCAGAGGTCTTCCTTGCTGTACAGTCAGAGAAATGGCTGTCCTGAGGGGAGGGGATTGGCAAGGTCACAACAGGCTTTAGCACTGGAGCTCTGCCAGAGCTAGCATCTTTTTTCTTGATGATGTTACTTAGAACCAGGGCATGTCCAGAGGACCTGCTGGTGAGCTTGCCACAGAGAGCACCAGGGGCTGGGTGCATGATGGCTTCCTACCAATTCTATGTTGTAGCAGCCAGGGCTGGGGGAATCCCTCTTAGGAAAGGTGGGTGGATTGAGCCCACCTGAAGGCTGCTCGCCTGCATTCTGTGAGGATGGATGCCTCCTAATCCTTGCCTTCAGCTCTGCCAGTATCAAGTTTTGGGAAATATTCCTTGAATATACCAAACTCTCTCACACTTCCAAGCTTTCCTTAACTTGAACAATACTTATTTGCTTTTTTATTCCACTGGGTGAGCCCCTCCTCTCTCACGATTCACCTAGAGCATCACCTCCTCCAGGAAGCCTTCCCTGACTCACAGGCTATACTGGGTGGCACCCTCTCCCGTAATCCCAGCACTCTGCATACCGTACTGTAACTCACTACTTACTTGTCTGTTTTCCATATGTATGTGTGATAGTGCAAGGATAAGCTCTTTGCTGTGAGCACAGTAGGTCCTCAAAGGCTGTTTGATGAGCTATTTAATGGCTAAGTGGCTAGAACATTTTTTTAATCTCAGTTCATTTTTTCCCCTCCTGTTTTCCTTCTACCTGGCTCGCATCTCTTCCCACCTCTTTCTTGTAATTAAATATTAGTTGAGGGACAGAGGCTGAACCCAGACTGTTTGCTAAGCCACCAACAGCTGATTACACAGTCAGTCTTCTCTCCACCTGGTGGGAGTTTCAAACCCCAACCTGTTTGCAAAGTGGGGACCATAATAACTGGGGGGAACAAGGTGAGGTGAGGGAGGTAACTTGAGGCACAGTGGCAAAGGCTCGGGGAACTTAACCACAAGGCATGCACTCTATGAAGTGGAGATTGCCGCTGAAATGCTGAGTCCCTGAGTTGGCCTGCTACAGAAAGATCAAAGGGCCAGCTGGAAATGCAGCCAAGCTGGGCTCTAAAAACAGCATAAAACTGGGAGGAGAAGGGCTCGAACACACATTTCCCCCAGTGGGTACATGCAATGGTATATGAAAGAGCCTAACACTAACATAGTGTAGACACCAACACTAACATAGTGTAGACACTAACACTAACATAGTGTAGACACTATCACCCCCAGAACACACAGTAATGTTTGCTCTCATCTCACTCACCAACTCCACCAACGTCTGTTCTCACAAGCACACGCATACTCGAACCCAGGTCAGCCTCCAAGCGCTGTGCATGCAGCCTCCATTCCATACACATTCACGGCCAGAAAGAATGCACCCAATGTCATGGCCGCAAGGGGCATTCAAACACATTTTATCAATGGGGAAAAGGAGGCTCCAGTTGGCCTTGACTCAGATGCATGGTGAGTGACTCCTGATGATTGGCACAGGCAGACTCTTACCTACCACTCCCCGGCCACTGTCCCATCACCCCTCTGCCATCCTGCCACCTCCCTCCCACAATAAACTCCCTGGCAGTTCAAAGTTGGATTCCAAATTTTGTCCCTAGGATCAACCCCATTGAGAAACCTTATCTGACAGGCAGCATGTGCGAGTGGCTGGCCAGAACTCACAGCTGGTGAGAAAAAGCCCCCACATATTCGTGTAAATGAGTACAGCTGGTCACTTCTGGCTGAGGAGTTCAGAGGCCTTCCCTAAAGAAATCAACAGTGGTGGTTAGAGCTTCCCACCTCATGGGAACGCTGTGTTCACAAAGATCTCCCTGGATAAAAGGCCTGAGAGGGGCTGCCAGGCCTGAACCATTTGAGTGAGAAACCTGCTGGGGTGGAGACCAACACCTTTCCCCTCCCTCAGGGGCACCCAGGGCCCTGGCCCACATATACAGGGGGGCCTTGTCACGCACCCCAGGACTTCCAATTGCTCTTATCTCTAGGGGTTCACTGACTTCCCCTTTGCCTCCGCCCCTCTCCCTGATGCATGGTGCCTCTCTTGACACCTCTGAACCTGTATCTTCACACTACAGAAACTGTCCTAGTCATCAGTGGAAGGAAATAACTTTTCATGACGGCTCCTCTGATGTTGCCATCTTTCGTGTTGATCAAAACAACAAAACGAATCAGACTCTCGGCATCTGATTGAAGCCTAATTGGAAATCCAAAGTGGCACTAAATGTTATGGTCTAAATAAAACACATTCAATTACTGAAACTCAACGCAGGGAGCACAAGGGAGCGCTCCTGGAAGGAGCTGAAAAGCAGGCTGCAGAGCTCTGGGGTGTCATTCCGGCCCCACCACCTGTGTCTGGCTGGATAAGACTTAAGATGGCGAATAGAGGATGCTTTCTTGAGCCTGAGAACCTCTTACTTAGGGCCAGTGAATGAGCTGATACGAGTTTGCACGGTTCACACTAGAAATAGCACCAGAGAAGCTGAATCAGGGCTTCAATGCCTCCCATGTGTTCTGCAGCTGCCCTCCTTGCAAAGGTTTTTCCTTTGCCAGACCGACAAGCTTTGGATGGGGGTAGAAAAATATGCAGGGGAGTCATGATGTCTCCCTCTGGGGTCTCTGCATGGGCTCTCCTGGTGCTGGGGGAGGGCGAGCAGTGCAGGAGCTTTGCAGCCACACAGACAGGCTCTTCACTCCTGGCTCTGCCTCCTAAAAGTCATAGAAACACCTAGTTCAGATCCCTCAACGTTGCTGCACCTGGCCTTCCTCATTTGCTAAATGGGGGAGATAATACCTGTCTTCCCAGGTTGTTGTGAGGAGGGGAGATCATGCTTGTGAGGTGCTTGGCCGGCTGCACAGGATAAACTCCACAGTAACTTCCTGGGGAGTGGTGCTTTTTCTCCCTGCACTCTGACCACCTGCAGAGGCATTTCCTCTGACTGTCCACGTAGGGCCTGGGGCAGTGCTTGCTTTCCTTTATTGGTTTTTTAAACAAAACAGTGCACTACTCCAATCTCCTTGAAGGTGTCAAGTGAGGAGTTACTGAGTCTGTGCTGGTCTCCTGGAGCCCAGAAAGCCGCCTCTGAACCCTTTTCCTAACTGGGAGCCGGGTGTGGGGAGAACAGGAGGGGAGGAGCCTTCTGCAGCCACAGGGCAGCCAGGGGGCGCTGTCTCAGGAAGCTGAAGAGGTGTGGATTTGGCTTCAGAGGTGTGGGGTGGAGTCCCAGCCCTGCTGTTGGACAGCTTGGTGGCCCTGGGCAAATTACTTAGTCAACTTGAATTTCAGTTTTGTTATCTGTTTAAAAAGGCAAGGACAATAATACTTATCTCATGGGACTGGTGTATTAGCTGAGATCATGTTTGTAAACTAAAATAAGAAAAGCATGGCAAAAATATTAGTTAGATTTCAACACAGCTTAAATAAGGTAGGGCTGAGAGGCAAGGCAGGGTGGTTAAGCTTTTTTTTAGGTGTGGCTGTTTGCAAAGCATGATGTGCAGGGCTTGGCCTAATGACGATGTATGGGGGCACAACCGTAAAAATATAATTACTACTACTACCATTTACTAAGCAGGTAGTATGTTCCTGGTACTTTTCAGAGTGCTTTTTTATGCATTAATTGATTTAATTTAATCTTCAAACAGACGCCATAATTATGCCCATTTTACAGGTGAGTTAACTGAAGCACAGAAAGGTGAAGCAACTTGCCCAAGGTCACACGGCAGTAAGCGGTAGAGCCAGAACTTGAACCCAGGCTGGCTGCTCCCCCTGGCTGTCAGGAAACTACTGATAGTCAATCATTGTCTGCTCCTCCATGTGCAGCTTGGTACACCCTTTCTTCTCCGGAGTCACTGCCCCCTCAGACCTCTCATCTCCATAAAGGGCTGCTCTTCACTAGAGAATCTCTGGATAAACCAGCTGTGGATTCTTATGTTAGGGAGAGGGTGAGTCCCCTGAGTGACCCAATTATGGAGGGAACCAGGACAGGTCCCTTCCTGGTGGTATGCGTTTACATAAGCACATTCTACAGCATTGCTCTGATGTACAAATAAATAACCATATCTTGTGATTTATCTATACATCATTGCGGCCCTCCAGAATTGGACCACCTTGAGGGCAGGGATTCTATTTTATTTTTTGCTATACAAAAACATACATGATAGTGCTACTGTTGCATTGAAAACAGCGGAAAGAAATCAAGAAGGTACTTATCTTTCTGGCAGCCCTATTTAGAAGGAGACTTTTGCTGGAATATTACTTAGAAAGACAGCCCTATCTATATCTACATATGCAAATGACTTGTCAGTGGACAGCTCTATGCATTAGACATGGTCAACACTTAATGGTCTATTGAATGAATGAGTCTGCATATGCAAACAATATGCAAATCTTTCCCTATTTTAATTTGACCCTTCGGAACATCTTCAGGAACTCTCTTGGGCCAAGGTCGTTTTAATTTTGCTAATTAAAAGTTTTAAACACAGTCAGGGTTCGCTCTTGCCTGTGCTGAGTGAAACTGTTGTCAAGTTGGGAAAGGATGCTGGACTAGACCAGGTTACTCAGGATTTACCCTGATTCTTCTGGTAATTCAGATGATGACCTAGGCAAATGACTGTCCTCTTTGGAGGCATCAGTTTCCCCATATTTAAAAGAATGGGGGAGGGTAAGTTTCCTTCTGGTGAGACATTGTAACTTCCCATCTCCCAGTCATAGGAACATCATTCTGGGCAGTCAGTGTCAGCCTTCAGCAGCACCTATCTAGAAAGAAAAATCAAATCCCTCGTCAAGGATTAGAGAAAGAGTCTCCAACCCCCTGCCCATTTAGAGAAATGAGGTTTTTGGCACCACTTCTCCCAGCCTGGGCATTGTATTCAATCATTTCTTTCCAAACCAAAGGATTTCAAAATAAGAGGCTGGAGTTTTCTCTCTTAAATACAGCAAGCCAAGTGTCTGATTAATAGGGTGGGTTTGCATTGCCTTTCCCTCATGTGAAAATATTTATTTAAAAAAAATGCTCCGATGAGAATATTAATAGCCAGAGAATCAGCTCCCTGTCAGCTTCTTTGTTCCTTGACATTTGAAATGGGGGAAAGAAGGAGGAAAAAATCAAAACCCGGGTTTGAGGTGGTCATTGTTGCCTGCACCGGCAGCCCCGGGGGAGGCAGGATTACGTCCTTTTTTTTGGGAAAGGCACTGATGTGAGCGCTCAGCTCCTGGGCCACACTGGGGTCCTGCATCCTTAACCAGAAACACATGTGCATCAAAGGCTTGGATTGAAAGTGACACATTTTAAAACAAAAGTGCAGCAGCAATTCGCTTATCCTCACTTTCCTAATCCGCAATCTCTGTAATTCTCCCCAAAGTCCCTCAGGCTCAACTCTCCTCCCTGCCCCCTCACTTTCCCTCTTCCCCAGAGGCTCAGCCAAGGCCTCCCAGCCCAGGCAGAAGGGAGGTCTCCTGTTACTGAGACTTTGCCCGCCTTGTAAAAATATACCTTGGCATGCTCTGCCTGCGCCCTGGGAAGCCTTATCGCCTGGACTAAACAAATGTGCACAATCAAAATAATAGTCTGAGATGTCAAAATAAATGAGCAGGGGACATCTGGAAGCATGGCTCCCCACGTGTTTTCTTTCCCTTCTCCAAGGTCTTTAGGTGCCTTAGGGACTTGACAGTTCAGTAGCTTTGGCTACAGGTAGAAGACTTACTGCCCCATGGATCACAATAGCACCTCTGAAAAGGATTCTTACTTTTGGCTCTAGATCCAGGTTAGTAGTTGACAGGGCCTCCTTCAAACTGAGGAAATCACAATTAGTTTTCTGGTGCAGCTGCTGGACATTGGTGGATGGCATGCTAAGGGTCTGGCCTGTCCTTCCATCTCTCCCCAGACATTGCGTAGGGTCTTCAAACAATGCAGAGAATTTCTTGGGGGGTCGTGGGGGGTCTCTCCTGCATTTAAGACCTTCAGGAAAGGGTGGCTTTACAATCTTTCCAAATAATTTTTGTTTCCGAAAACTCCAGGCTGACAGTCTCCTTGCCTCAACTCTCTTAAATTACGTTAAACAGATATGGTTAAAAAGCCAGTTTCCTGTAATCCATGGGGATGAGGTCCCATTCCCCTGCATACTGAAGGTAAGTCACTGAGAGGCCTGCTCTTGTGCAAGATGAGACAATATTGCCACAGGAAGACTGCCTGGAGAGCTATTTATAAGCAGCATACCCTTGATGGGGCAATTTCCAGGCAGTGTGATCCTGCTACTGATGGATTCCTGCAAACCCTTCCTGAAAGCATTTTCAGGGCCCATAGGCATTTGATAGACCTCACTTAGGACTTACACAGCCTTCAGCAAATCAACAGCAAGCTTTAAAGCTGTCCGTGCTTCCCCATATGTTTGAAGAAATCAATCCAGCTCTGATGACTCCAGCTGGGCGTTGGGTGTTGCACAATGCTGATGGGACAGCTAAACAGGGTGCTCTCTGGGCCTTGTTTTTCTCCTCTGGGGTCAGAATGGGTGCTCTCTACAGTCCTTACCAGCTCTGATGCTCTGTGATTCCATGACCTTGGTAGCCGGGGAATCATGTTCTTAATGTGTGCTCATGGGCCATACGCATCAGAATCACATGGGTGGTGGGCAGCGGAGGGAAGAGGCAGGTAGACTGAGTGTGTGACTGCCAAAGCCAAGTCACAAAAAGGCAATGCAATTTCTACCTTCTTGTAGGGAGTACTCACTCTTGGAGTCCTGAGCTGCCATGAGCAAGAATTCTGACTGTCTTGGGGGCCACCTGCTGTCAGGAAGCCCAACACACATGGCAGGCGCTTGTCTAAGGCACTAAGGTCAATAGTCCCAGCTGATCCCAGCTTCCACTTTCCAGACATGTAGGAGGAGAAGCTTCCAGATGATTCTAGCCCCTTGTCCTTCTAGTCAGCTCCAGCCATTCGTGTCATCCCAGCAGAGGCTGCAGATATTATAGAATACAGATGAGCCATCTTCGGTGCACCCTATCTGAATTCCTGACTTACACAGTCTTTGAGCATAATGACATGTTTTTTACAAATATCCCCAAACGTGGGGGTGGTTTGTTACAAAGCAATAAATAACCAGAACAGTGTGCCAACTACTAGCACATCTAGGACATTCGGAATTGGGGTCTGAATGTTCACTACCTGGAGAGGGGCAGACCCATCTTTCACAATGAGCATGAGACTTTGTTACTTACCTGGAGAAACCAGAAATGAAAGGCCCCATAGGTATTCCCTTTCTGGCCCGTTGTCCACCCATGCAGCCCCAGGCTCACAGGGTCCCCCTCCCTTCTCCCCACAGATGCCTGCTATCCTGGCCTTTGGGCCTCACACATCGGCCTGGGGCTGCCTGCCTGTGTATTGAGGGGAGCGGGACTGTTTAGTCTGCCCTGCACATTCCTGGATTTTTAAAATAAATACCAGATTATGAGAGACTTAGCCCAGTGCTGTCATTTGGCCGGACCAGAGGCTTCTGAGGCAGTGCTTGGGAGAAAGCAGGAGGAATGGCAGTTGGAGGCCACTGCCTGAAAACGGGAATTCTGTGCCAGCCATAATTTGTGGCGGAGATGTTTCTAGCCCTTTCTGAAGTTCCAAAGAAGTTCTAAGAATAATACTAGTAATAACAATTACCACCACTTATTGAAAACACTATGTGTCAGACACGACACTAGGTGATTTATATACATTCTCTCAATCCTCACAACAATTGCATTAGTCCCATTACACAGATGAAAAAATTGAGGTTTAGAGAAGTTGAATAACGTTATCAAAACCATGTACTTAGTAAGTGTCTGTGGAATGGAGGTTGGCCTAACTCCTATGAGCTGGCTCTTAACATCTATGCTATTTTGCCTCTCCAGGCCTTGAAATAAGAGAACAGAATCCCATGCCCCACCATCCACTCCAAACACACACACACCCATCACCATCCTTTCTGCTGTTCCCGAGGCCCTTTCCAGTCTGTACGGAGCCATTCTCCACTGTGACTCCCTTTTTCCATTTCACCCTTCGCTGGATCATTTTCTGCCTCTATTCCCTCTGCTAATTCAAACTAATTAAAGTATAAAATAGAATAATTGCTTCCATCCCTATACTCTTTTCCCATCCACCCTGTGTATAGAGTTATACTCCTTTTCTGGGAGTGGCCAGCCTGACAAGTTGGGTGAAAACTGGGGCTATCAAGTTTCTTTTCATCTTGTTGCTTGGTTTTTCACTTGGCTCATAGCCTGATTTTCCCTGGACTCACTGTCTGACTTCCATTAGACACTGAGGATATGGGAGCAACTTGTATGCATGCCCATAACGTCTGCTGATTCGCTGTCAGTGAAGCTGGGGCAGACTTTCTAGGAAAGAGCCAGGCGTCCTCTCAGTGGAGCACCTGGGCAATTAACAGGATTGGGGAATCAGTTCCCAAATTTTCCCCTGGGACTGGCCGGTCTTAGATCTATTAACAGTACATTAACATTGACTTGTTAGGCAGTGACACTAACGACCCAACACTTACTAGTCCTATTTCTTAATTACATTTAATTAATTAATTGAGAATGAGAGAGAACACATGAGTGCTATATTGGATTGTTCTAGCTCTGTGGGGAGATGAAAACCTCTCTAGGCAGAATGTAAGACCAGAAACTTGGTTTTACTCTCATCATGTGTTCCACTGTCACGGTCCCAAGAATATGACATGTGTCATGTTTGGAGGAGGGGTGGGGGAACAGAGAGGCAAGAGTTGGGGGCAGAGTGGAAGACAGGTTGCCAGAGATTTGTTTTAAAGTGAAATGATGAAAAACCCATTCCCGTGATGTCTTAAAAGGTCTTAGGACTTTTAGAGAACTCGAAAGTCTTAAATTGCTGCCTCCAAATAGGAATATAGACAGTCCCAGTTTACGATGATTCAACTTTTGATTTTTTTACTTTACAGTGGTGTGAAAGCAATGCACATTTAATAGAAATTGTACTTCAAGTACCCGTGCAACCACTCTCTCCTTCACCTTCAGTACAATTTTCAATTCATTACATGAGATTTTCAACACTTAATTATAAAGTTGGCTTTGTGTTAGATGATTTTGCCCAACTGTAGATGAAGGTAAGTGTTCTGAGCATGTTTAAGGTAGGTGAGGCTAAGCTATGATGCTTGGTAGGTTAGGTGTATTAAACATGTATTTGACTTACAATATTTTCAACCTATAGTGGCTTGACTGGGAGGCAACCCCATCGTAAGTTGAAGAGCATCTGTACATATCCATAACCAAACCAGCATTCCAGCTTTCTCTACAGTGTTCACCCTTCAGGAAAGATGCTCATATGAGCACACATGGCCTCATAAATCTCTCCTTAAGAGAGATTTATTGTATTGACTGGGCGCGGTGGCGCACGCTTGTAATCCCAGGACTTTGGGAGGCTGAGGTGGACTTTTCACTTGAGCCCAGGAGTTCAAGGCTAGCCTGGGCAACATGGTGAAACACCATCTCTATTTCTACAAAAAATTTTTAAATTGGCTGGGCATGGTGGTTCACGCCTGTAATCCCAGCACTTTGGGAGGCCGAGGCGAGTGGATCACTTGAGGTCAGGAGTTTGAGAGCAGCCTGGCCAACATGGCAAAACTTCATCTCTACTAAAAATACAAAAATTAGCCAGGTGTGGTGGCACGCACCTGTAATCCCAGCTACTCAGGAGGTTGAGGCAGGAGAATCGCTTTAACCCAGGAGGCGGAGGTTGCAGTGAGCTGAGGTCACGCCACTGTACTGCATCCTGGGTGACAGAGCGATAGTGAGACTCTGTCTCAAAAACAAAACAAAACAAAACAAAACAAAATAAAAAAATTTTAAAATTAAAAATTGAAAAAGAGAACACTGTGCTTTTGGGTTAGTCTCAAGCCCATCTCTTACGCTTTTGGTGTCATCTTCTGGAGAGAGAGAGAGCAGAGTCCCAGTCCTAGGCCCTTAAACAAATTTCTGTAAGATCTGAAAGAGACTTTAGAGTTAGATTTATAATCTCCATCTTTAAAGATGAGGAAACTGAGACCCTGAGAATTTGGGGGCCCAGGTCACCCTTGAAGTCAGAGGTGGGGCCAGGCTTAGAACACAGATCTCCTGGCTCAGGCTGAGGATGACTGGCTGTGTCATGTCCCCCTACCCCCTCCTCATCACACACCATCTTCATACTCCTGAGAAATGGGGTCATGAGGCATGAGAGTTAGAAGGGGCCATATAAAATGCAGCATGTGAGGCAGTATAAAAAGAAATTCCCCATTTGTTGTCTCAGTTGAGCCTCACACTGACCTTGTGTGAGAACACTGAGGTTAAGTGATTTGTGCAAGGCCACTCAGATAGAGAATGGTGAAATGAAGTCCAAATCAGACCCGTGGACTTCAGAGACAAGCCTGTTATCTGATGCAACTCCTCTCAGCTATAAAAGAGGAGCTGAAGCTGTCAGAGGATTCTACTATCAGTGATAGCACAAGCTGGACTAGAACCCAGGACATCTGGCTTCATTTTTACAGATTTTTCTCCTGCCACACAGTCAACTGCTTCCTTGAAGACATCTGAGCTGTCTGTGAGTACTTAACTCACAGCCAGCCTCAGACAGATGGGCCTCCTGAGCTGTTCTTGGCTTTCATCTTTGGACTCAGCCCCTGGTGAAGTCACCTGGCTACCTATTTCTACATAATTTACGGCTCTCCAGGTGACAGGTCTCAGAGTTCCACCACAATTCCCCCTTAGACTTTGCCTCCTAATCACAGCTCCATCTGGTACAGGGAGCTCCCCCTACTAATATCTCACTTGACCAGAGACAGCTCATGGCATGAAACGTTAAGTTCTTCCTATCTCTGCTCATTGTGGCTGGCTACTGCTAAATCCCTCTGTTTGGTGCAGATTGTAACAAGAACTGGGTACCTGAAGCAGAAGGTGGGACAGAGGAGGGGTATTTACAGATAAGCTACGTGGACACTTGGTGTGGCCAGGTTGATGCTCTCAGAGATGGTGTCAGATATGGATCTAGGAGGTGACTATATTCTCTGAAACCCACTCATCCGCCTCCAGCCTTGACCCAGCCCCTCTTCTTTGGTTACATTTCGGATGGATTTTCAGAAAGCGTCTCATTGGATAAAAAGATATGCAGCTAAAATGTATGCCTTGGTACCTTCTCTGTCCCACTAAGGTCTCATTGGTCACTTCTTCTTTCCCACTTTGCTGGGCTCAGAGAATCTAAGAAAGCTCTTACCCAGAGCTACCTGCCTGGTCCTCTGCTACCCACAGTGCCTCTTAAAAATACTGCATAAAATGTGCGTCTATTCAATCTCTGCCCATCGTTTTATCCACCTATATAGGTCATCATCTACCCATCTGTCCTTTTATCTGTATCTATTTCTGCGTAAGTGCCTGGAATGGTGCTCACCAAATGTTAACATGGTGTTATATTTTGGGTAGTGAGATTTGGTGACCTGCTGCTGTTTTCTTTTCTGTATGCATTGCTTGAATTTGTATCACAAGTATCCACCATTTTTACTAAACAAATAATATTTTCCCTTAAAGAAGAACAGGATAAAAGAGCATGTATAGAATTCAATCTTATGTTATTGGGCTATTTGAGTACCTGTCTCTCTCTTGTTAGATTGCAATCAACTTAAGGTAGTGACTAAGTCTTATTCATTTTGATGATTCCCAGCACTTTGTTCCCGATAAATATGTGCCCAGGAATAGTTCTTTTTAGGCCCACTGACGGTTTCATTGGAATGATAGGTCAGTGTTTATTTCCAAGACTGTCTTACCCACTCTAGGTTAGGCAAAGCTGTCTGCAGATCCACGAAATTCCCATCTGGACCTGTTTATACTTCAACTGCAGAGGCCACATGAAAGAAGGTGAAAAAGACAGGTGGATTCAAGAGGATCTGGATGTAATTTGCATGCAATTATCATAAGATTTACGTCATCTGTCCTCAAGAACTAATTTTCAAGTCAGAACTGCATCACTGCTTCCCTTAATGCTGTCGCGTGCACACTTGTCTCTTCCTTACTTCTTCTGCTCATCCCTCATCCCCTGATTCAGACTCCTTACATTTGAAAAGAAAGGAGGTAAGGAGAGCTCTGGAAAGGGTAAGTTTGATCAACTTGCAGAATTGGAGCTCTTGCAGAATTCTCTGAGAATGACATGAGCTGGGAAGCAACTGGTGAAAGCTCTCCGGGCTTTCAGCTTACCAAAGTCAGTGTCCTCAGCGGCTGGGACAGACTGGCAATCCTTTTCCTCATTTCTTTGACTTTTATTTCACTTACTGTTAAGAAAAATGACAAGACCCCTGCTGCTGCTGAACAACTATTAACCCACTGACCGAGTGAATGGAATGTGCCAGGCTTGGCTAAGGTCTTTGCTTAGCTTTCTGGGTCGGTCTCTAATGATCTCATGAATCCCCTGCCTTCCCTGCTTCTCTTTCCCTTCACCATGGCTCTCTCTGCATTTGCCTTCTCTCTACTCACACATATTCACAGGAGATACAGTCTCCATCCATCCCAGAGGGTGGAAGACTTGCTCAGTTGTTTCCCTACAGAGGGTGGAAGTCTATTTCTCAGGACTCCCCACCTCCATAGGCCTGGTTTCAGCTTCCCAGAGCTGGCCAGCTTATACTCTGCACTAGTCTAAGACTCACGCCAAGATTTTTATTTCCTTCTGGGGCCCTATCTTGGGTCTGCCTCTCCCAGGAGTGGGCCCAGCCTGGAGGCCTGGATTATTTACACCTCTTTGGCTCCCTTGAGCCGCAGACTCTGTGGGCCTGAGAGCAGTAAATCTACCTCCTAATCACACCAAGCTGCTCCATGCAGTCTGGCCTGTTCTTGCAGAGCTGTTCATCACTTGCTGAGACAGGGGCTGTGGCTAGAGTGAAGCCTCCGGGAAGTGGCTGGCCCCCGGCTGCTTCTCTCTAGCTCCCTGCAAAAGCCTACAGGGACTCTGCCTCTCTCAGGATCCCTGTGCTGCAAGCCCAGAGGTCTCTCTTCTTGGACTGAACAGTTTCTGAACAAAGGTGACAGATTATCAGCAGTTTCTTGGAGTTTAGAAAGGAGAGATGGCTGTTAGCACTTACCTGTCTCTCAGACATGACATACAGGTAGCGCTGATCAATGGAGAAGGCCATGTCCCGGAGGATGGGGCTTCCGTCCTTGAGCACAGAGACCATCTCGTACTGGACCCCACCATGGGGGGGACCATCAGCCCGAATCTGTATGAGAAACAAGGATGTCCTCAGCATCTGCCCTCAGTATCCCCCTGTGGGCTACCTGCCTCTGCCCAGAGCAGGTAGCTTACAGAAGACCATTGCTAGCCCCCAATCACTACTCCATAGACTGAAGTGCCACTTCTTTTAAATAGCCCAATTTCCACCAAAAGGAATCCTTTCCCAAGCAGTCTCAGTGTTCTGGGCCTGGGATTTCTGACAGTGGATTTATTTGTGTGTGCATATACACCCTTGGGAATGATTTTGAATATCCCTATGCAGTTATTCTTGTGTGCATGTACATCTATTTATAGCACTGTGTATTGTATGTGTGTGTGAGTGAGTGTATGCTGATGCACACTCCTTCATGGTGGCTGGGGTGGGAAAGTCAACATCTGTTCACAGTATCTCAGCCTCAGACAAGTATGAAGGAATGGTGAACAATTTATATAAATCATCAAAAAGCTGCTCATTAAGAGATTAAAGATTTTTGGATCCCACGAGGGTCTTTCAGCCCCCAAACATACGCCCTGACTGTCCACACATCCACCCTGTGAGATGTGGGGAGCCAGGAATCCTGGCTTAGCTTCTCCGAGCCCATCCTAGGAAAATAAGTCAGAAAGGACTGAGATGTCATCTAGTCCAGTGCTTCTCAGCCCTAGCTGCACATTAGAATCATCTGGGGAAGCTTAAAAAATATGAATGCCAGGGCTACATCCATTAATCACAATCTCTGTGGGTGGGGCCCAGGCATCTTCTTTGACTTAAAAGCTCCCCGGGTGAATTTAATGAGCAGCCAGGGTCGAGGAGCAGTGAGGCAGTCCTGCAGTTCTCACACTGGTATGTCCTCAGAATCACCTGGAGGGTTTGGTAGAATGTACTTCAAAGCCCACCCCCAGGATTTCTGACTCAGTGGGCATGAGGGCTGAGAATGTACATTTCTAATAAATTCCCCAGCTGATGCTGATGCTGTTATTATAAGGGTTTGAGAAGTACTATCTAGGCCCCTATACTGAATGCTGACCTCAAAGGAAAGAGGTCCCTAAGGTCATACAAAAAGTTGGTGGCAGGGAGCCCTTGGTCTGAATGTGCCCCACCTCCAGTTTTTCTAGTTTTTTGCTTCCAGCATAGTAGCTGACTGCTGACCAATATTCATGACCCCAGCCTGTTTTCACTGTCCATCTCTAGCTCAAGCCCCACCTCCTCCACGAAGCCTTCGCCATCCTCTGTAATGGCTAATTAATTGCTCCCACTTTGATGCCTTTTTTTTTTTTTTTTTTGCCAGACATTTTGTCCTAGGATTATAATCAATTGATTTGTTCATTGTATACGTACTAGCTAACATGTATTGACTACCTACTCGAATTGTTCTCTAATTGCTTCAGATGTGTGTAAGTGCTGTCAACATTTTGAAGGCAGGGATATCTTTTCTATTTATCTTATAACCCTCTGAGGACTAGCATGTGGCTGGGAACACAGCTGGTGATGGATAAAAGGGAATGCTTGTGAAATGCTTGTTGAAAGAACATGAACTGTGCACCAACTGACAGCATATCCTAGACTCCTTAGGGCTGAATCAAAGTGAGGTCAAAAGACATTTTTTCTGGAAGATTTTAAGATTAAGGCTTCTTCTCCCCTACACCCTTTGGATTATCTCTTGTGCCCTTCACCATCTTCTCCCTCTGCCTATTTCTTCCCACCACACTGAGAGCTCCTCAGGTCAAGGCACCATGACTTATTCATCCCAAGTGCCAAGTTCAATGCCTGATGCCACAACAAGTACACAAGCATGGATGGATGGATGTGTTTTCAGTTCTTACTGGCCAAGTGGGGAAGGCCAACAGCATTATTGATTGCAGAGCTAGGGGAGTGGGAGAAGAGCTTTCATTCCTATTTCTCTACTGTCCTAAGAATCTGCATACTTGAGGGGCCTGAGCCAGGGACTGGTCTGTACCTGTCGGGTTGGGATGGACTCGAGGTGCGTGGGAAATAGACCATGAGTCCATCATGGGGTGGGAAGCTCTGGCCCAGGAGTCCCCGGTGGTAGAAACAGCAGATTCTTGCCTGAGGCCCTTGTGCCTATACCCCAGGGATGAAAATGGTAGGTCAGGGTCTAGAGGCAAGGACACCATGTTCTCCTCCTCACCTGCTTTGTTCGGTGACTTGGAGGCTTCTGGGCCTGAACTTGAGGAGGTAACCTCAATAGAACCAAATAAACTCTTCTCAGCCATTCCCATCCCTCATCACTCCCCTTGTGGGACTTTCCCCTAAGCTCCACTCTTGCCCTCTTTCTACCTAGTGAATGGGCTTCCTGCTGTTCAAGGCTATTGCCTTGTCATCTATCAGTAAAGCCCCTCCTTCCGGAAATGTTGTTAGAAGACCATTTGTTTCATTTTCATAGGGTCAAGGGGACTGTAAGAGTCAGCAGTGGTGTTACAGGGCTGAGGCCACCACCCTCGAACCTGGAGCAACTCTGATTAGGAGATTCAAGCAGAAGGAGGAACAAGGGTCTCTGTCTGGCAAAGTGCCCCACAATTAAAATGGTTCCCCTTGACATTCTCCCTTAGATAGACAGACCCACATTTCCATAAGACTCTTACAGAAATAACATAGCTTTTAGTCACAAAAGTTCTTGGGCTGTTGCAGGAGGTAGAGGGCAGACGTGACTGTCATGACTTCTGGTTGGCCTGGTCTCAGTTTTCTGCCTCCATAAAATGGGGGTTTCAGGCCCTGTTTCTTGCCTTAGTCTGAACTGTGCCCCTCCTCTAAAGAGAAAGTGTCTCAGTGCTTCCCCCACCCTCCCTGTGACAGCTACTCCTCTCCAGGGAGATTTAAGTCTCCTCAAGGTGCTGACTGTGTCCCAGCAGCTGCAGGGCTGGGTCCCAGGAGCTGCAGAGCCAGGCCCCTCCCTCAGGCCTGGTCTGGGATCTCCTGCCCCAGAAGGCCAGTTAACCCTCTGCTGGCTGGAATAGTCCGCTATTTTCATGCTAACGGCACTTCAATATTCTTCATCTGCCTTTTCCTACACGTTGGTCTCTACCCTCTCCCAGAGCCTGAACACTTGTGTGGATTCAGCAAGGCCTGCATACCAAGTCAGAAGAGAGAATGAATGTCATGGTGATGGCCCTTCCTCTGTGGTCCCTGGGACCAGATGGTACCCGTGGCAAGATTAGAGCTGGAATTGAACCAAAAACAACTTATCGTCACATACTCTGCTGCGTTCGGTCAGGACCAATCCCAACCGTTCATGTTTTACTGAATCAGAGACCTAATCTGAAGGTTTTCATTTTTTTCCCTGTCTGCAACCCCAATCTTTTAATAAACCAGTTGAAGCCAGAATCAAACCTACATAAAGTCTCAAATGTCAGAGCTAAAACCAAACCAGAACAGAAAATGTTGTTGGTACTGAACCTGAACTAAGCTATCCTACTTCATTCAGTCTAAATCCCTGGAGAGAAAGGTGATGTTGGCCAAGAAGTCTGTGACTTCCCCGACTCACCCCCCCCGATCCATGCTATCTGCCCCAAGATTGAGTCAGCTTTCAAGATACTTATAGGGTGTCAGAGAAGATGGAAAGTAGGGGCCAGGTCAAGGAGAAAAAGGTGGGGCAGGGGCTGGCAGAGAGGAGGCAGCAGATCCCCTGGGCAACAGAGATCTTTCCCCTCCATTGATCCCCTTTGCTCCCTTAAGGCAACACACCGATGAGTGCAGGGTATAAGTCTGGGCCTCAGGCATCCTGGGTTTCCATTCTGACTCTATTCTTCCCTGGGGCTTGATTTTTGCCTAATGGAACACTGTTAGGTGAGTTACCTCTTTGAGCCTCAGTGTTCCTCTCTGAATAACTAGAAGAAGCAATCTGCTCGGTACCTATCACAGGAGAATCATAGACTTATAAAAATTACTGGAGCTAATCTTGTCGGAACTCTTCCATTCAAAGCTTCCAATCCATGGTGGAACTGGGACTCAAACCAGCCCCAGCTGGGGGGTCCAGAGGAAAGCACTGATGGGGAGAACACCTTGGAAGTGACTAGGAAGAAGGCTGCTAATGCAGTTCAAGTCTGTGATTCTTCGCATGTCTCTGTCTTGGATAGGAAATTTTGGGTTTCAAAGCTGTCCTCTGTCTTTGCCAGAAACAGGATGGCCAGTGGTGAGGGGAGTGTCAAGGAGTCCCAAAACAAGAGTGGGATTTTAAAAGCCAACTAATTAAGTCTATTCTATGGTGTCTCACAAAGTGACAGCAATAAATTGAACCATCCGTTATATGCAATCCAACACCAAGCTGCACAGGTCCCAAAATCCAACCAGGCAGCGGAGGATACTGGAGATGGGGCAGAGGAGGGAGGTGACAGGGAGAGGTGAAATGAGTCACTGGAGTGTGTTTTTCTATTTGGGATCTACTTCTTCTTCTGGGAAGACTTGACCTCGGTGGAAATGCAGGCTATTTTTTTTTTTTTTTTTTTTTTTTTTTGAGACGGAGTCGCGCTCTGTCGCCCAGGCTGGAGTGCAGTGGCAGGATCTCAGCTCACTGCAAGCTCTGCCTCCCGGGTTTATGCCATTCTCCTGCCTCAGCCTCCGGAGTAGCTGGGACTACAGGCACTGCCACCTCACCTGGCTAGTTTTTTGTATTTTTTTTAGTAGAGACGGGGTTTCACCATGTTAGCCAGGATGGTCTCGATCTCCTGACCTCGTGATCCGCCCGTCTTGGCCTCCCAAAGTGCTGGGATTATAGGCTTGAGCCACCACGCCCGGCCAATGCAGGCTATTTTGCTTGGACAAGGCTCAGCAGCCAGGTAGCACAAGATACACAAGAGAGTGACAGTCTTTACTCAAAATGTGCCTAAACTACTTATTTGTTTTGAGACAGGGTCTCACTCTGTGCCACCCAGGCTGAGTGCAGTAGCGCAATAATGGCTCACTGAGGCCTTGAGCTCCTGAGATCAAGCGATCCTCCTACTCAGCCACCCAAGTAGCTGGGACTACACGTGTGCACCACCACAGCAGGCTACTTTTTAATTTCTTGAAAGGAGACAGGGTCTCACTATGTTGCCCAGGCTGGTCTCAAACTCTTGAGCTCAAGTGATCCTCCCACCTCAGCCCCGCAAAGTGCTAGGATTACAGGTGTGAGCCACTAAACTGACACAAGGACATTTAGTCTAGCTCTAGTAAGAACTGGAGACTTTACTATAGAATGGGTGACTATAGGAGACTGTAATCTCCTCAGGAGGGTTTTAAACCCAGGATAACCCCTTTTGCTTCATGGTTAAATTTGGCCCGGCCTGAAGGCAGTAGGATAGACTTGGATTTTGAAAGGTTCTTTTCACCTAAAGAATTTAATAATAGCTACCACAGCGCTACGTGCTGTCACAGTACTTAACAAAAATGATCTCATTTAACACTTCCAAGCATTCCTGAGGTAAATACTATTTTTAATCCCATTTTATAGATAAAAACTCAGAGGCACAGGAGCGTTAGGCGACCCTCCCAAGATCACACAGCTGGAGAGTGGCATAACTAAGATTCACAGCTGGAGCCTGAATTCTCTGAAGAGGGGCTAATATGGGGCAAACATAGCTGCCCTTGCCACTCAACAAAGTAGATGGGTCATCTAAAAGTCCACATTTCCCCCTCATCTGCTCTTCCCCCTTTAGAATCCCAAGTTCAAAGTGGGACAATCTCCTATTTCTTGGGGACAACAGTAAACTCAGAACCTAATTTTGGGGGGCCTTACCTGGGGCATAAAACTCAGTTTATCAGGGCTGGCTTTGGGGCAGGAGTGTGTGAGGTAAAATCCAGCAGAGATTTAGTGTCCAATCCTCCAGTTGAAATGAGAATGAAATAGTAACCCTATTAGTACCTTTCCTTTAAATTACAGCTATGTCTGGACAGAAATTAATGTCAGCCTCTTTTCTTGAATATCCAATTCCAATCAGCATATCCAATTAACTCGCTTACCTGCAGCCCCCTTTAAACTTCTTTTCTTGCGCTTCGATTTCTTCTCCAGTTAGCCCTAATTTATGGAGCCCTTACTTGCAATTTGGTATTCTAATATCACGTTATTATTATTAGTAGTAGCAGCACTAATAGTTTTTGTTTGTTTGTTTGTTTGTTTTGCAAGAGCTATGGATGAGCAGTAGAATTGGGAATCTTCTTCTTGGGTTTCTTAGTAGCAAAGAGATTGGTTTGAAAGGCATCAGCACACAGAGGGAGGCACTGGATCATGTCTGGAGAGCTGGGATTTAATCCCAAGTTTTTCTTCAATTGGCTGTGTGACTTCAGGCAAGTCATTTCACTTGTTTATGTAATAGTTTCTGTAGCTGTCCCATAATGGTGGGATGTAATGGTCCTTAGCTCAAAAAAGATATTGTGAAAGTAAAATGAGTTATTAGCTATGAATGTCAGTACTGTCCAGTATTCATCTATTATGTGCCTACCATGAGCCAGGCCTGTGTTAGGAGCTGCAGATACGTGATAAAGGGTAAGGATCCCCTCAGGAAGCCCGGGGATGGGGAAATGGACAATTTAACTGGTCTTCACGAACACAGGGGTCACCCCTTGTGAGAAGAGGTTTGCATGGAGACCAGCATAGGGGGCAGAGCAGCATCTCACCTGGCCTGAAGGAGGCCCTGAGGGGGTACTTCCTGGAGGAGGTGAGGCCTAAGACAAAATGCATTGAGTGGAAATGTGAGTTCTTTGGAAAATGTACAGTGTAATATAAATATAAAGCCGTTCTTGTTACATCTGAGTTCAGATTTCTTAGAAACTTGGTCTCTCAGACCTGAGCATTTGGAGAGGATGAGACTTTTGACACAGAGTTATTGAGGACTCAACATCACTCTCAGCAGGTCTCAGCATCTGATGTCTTCAAATTCACTTCAGGAGAGGCCTTTATCACTTGCTTCTACCTCTGTTCACCTGAGGACCCTACGCTTTTGTGGCATATATTAACATATATGTGGCATGTGAATGTGTATGTGTGTGGCATGTGTGGTGTGTGTACATATGTGGTGTGTGTGTGAGTCTGTTGTGTGTATGTGTATGATGTGTTTGTGCTGTGTGTGCATGAGTCTGTTATATGTATATGATGTGTGTTGTATGTGTGATATATATGTGTGTGGTGTGTATAAGTCTGTTGTGTGCATGAGTAGGTGTGTATGTGTTGTATGTGTATGTATGTGATGTGTGTGTATGTGGTATGTGTGTATGAGTCTGTTGTGTATATGAATGTGGTGTGTATGTGTTGTGAGTGTGTATGAGTATGGTATGTGTTGTATGTGTATGTGTATGTGTGGTGTGTGTAAGTCTGTTGTATGAGTATGGTGTATATGCGTTGTATGTGGTGTGTGTATGCAGTATGTGTGTATAAGTGTGGTGTGTGTATATTGTGTGTGTGTGTTTTCAGCCCTTTAAGGAGGTGAAAGGTGGAGAGAGCCTGGTGCTGCTGAGGCTGACCCTGGGAGTGAGCTAATGAGACAGTGTATTTGCAGTTGAGCATTTGGTGCTACGAGAGAAGATTCGAGCTGAAGGTTATTTTTGTAGAGCTTCATGACCCGAATTATTTATAGATTTAAGTCTTTGGTAAGTTCTGTCTCTGAGACTCTTCCTCCCTCTATCCTGCACATACATTCACACACTCACATACACATACACACACACGCTCTCACATACACATTCAACAGCAGAAACGGCAGCAGTGGCAGTCCAGGGTGCCTGTTGCTGGCCCCGCCCTCCGAGGTGTGAAAACATTAACTAAGCTTGCAGAGTCACAACTCAGCAGGCTCAGGCTCCCTGGTGGACAGCAAGGAGCCTGGCCCTAAATGCTTGGCTAATTGGAGGGGGACGCAGGAGCCTGGAAAACTTGGCCTGTGGTTTGCACTGAGCTAGCAGAGGAGAGGAAGAAGGGAAACAGGGACGAGGGTCTCTCTTGTCCATGAAGGGAAGGAGGTTGTTAAGATGTTCTAAGCTTTGAGAATTTCTGCTGCGCCCACCCTTACACACACACACACACACACACACACACACATGCACACACACAGTGCTTCTAGGACTGGTCCCCAATGAGTTGTCGGTCAATCTTCGGTTGACACTGGAGATTGACATTTCCATGTACAATTATTTCTATTTCTGTGCATGTTAAGAGTCTGCCCTAGACATTCAACTAGGGGTTGGTGGAGCTAATAGCAGGGTGCATGGGGGCTAGAGAGTCCTGGATTTCAGGGGGCCAGGCCATGGAGATCTTTCTCCTGGAATGTGGGGAGGAGGCCCCAGAGGACTCACTTGTTCTCTGGACTTTTGCATCTTGGGACAGTGTGAGAATTAATAGCCTGGCTAGTAAGGACTGTAGATGTAATGACTATTTATTGAGCATTTACTATGAGTAAGGTCTGTGTTCAAAGGTTAGGGTGGGGAGATTGGCTGGTGAGGAGGTCCAGAGACCAGTTTTCTGTTTCTAAATTGGGGCGTCTCTGCTCCCTCATCAGATAAGTGTGGATGAGGATGGCCAAGCCATCACTGGTCCATGCTGCTCATAGAACTAAGAGGAGTGGCCTCTGCTCCATGCCTTCCTACAGTTAATGACAAACTACCTCACAAAGGCACCAGCACCCCATCCCTGGGGTCTCTCTCATTGTCACTAAGGAGAGAGTGACACAAAGAGCTAGAAGCAAAAAGAATCCAGACCTCTGGGTTCTAATTTTGGAGAATTTTGAACTCCAAGGGCCAGGACAAGAGCTTATGAGAGGTGAATTACATTGGGTGTTTCAGGAACACGGGGCTCAGGCCTTAGTCCAACCCCACCTTTAAACACTGCTCCAACTCTAGGCCTGGGCAGGTCAGGAGGCTCTAGGAACAAGACAAAGCTGCCAGGGGCAGAGGAAGCATTTGATTGTTCTGGGAAACAATAAGATAAACACAGCGGAGACAGCCGAAGCATTAAGCAGCCTCAGATGAAATCAAATCATGCAGAAGCAAAGCAATAATTCACATGGAGCACATAGAGTTGGTGGTGTGTAGCTGGAGGGGTGGTAGGAGGAATTAATAAAGAATAACGAGGAACTTCTGCCAAATCTGAACACTTGTTTACCCCAAGTTCTAGTAGTGTGGGCACTTGGAATCTCCATTCAAGACACTGCACACAGGTTCCTTTCCTGGAGATGCCCTGGTTGTTTCAGTATAGAATTGAACCTCTTAGGCTTTTTGAACTGGAATGATTTAGAGCCACTCTTTCAAGTCCATGGGGAGTGCAGGGCAGCCTTTCTCACCAAGCTCTGGAATAGGGTGTGGTGAGAACTGGCGGAATTAGGCGTATCGACAGGTTAACTACCTTGGAAATGCCCGTCTCACTCCTCAAAAATGGGCAGGAATAGGAAACTAGCACTTCCTGGGACTGGATATACATGGTGCTTTCAAATAGCTTCTCTCTCTTTATAAATTTAGTTCAACACAATTATTGAGCATCTATTCTATGTCAACCCATGTGCAAAAAGTTAGGGATATAAACATGAATACTCTTCAAAACACTGAGGTAGGCATCCCCATTTTATAGAAAAAGACATGTTAAGTGCCTATTGCAGGATCACACAGCTAGAAAGTGGCAGAGCGAAACTCGAAGCTGAGTCTGTCTGATTCCAAAGCCTGAACTCTTTTATTCTGCCTCCCTCCAGAGCCTAGGCTTTCTCTAAGTTAAACAGGAGGACAATGCCTACATTAGGACTAAAAACTACATTTAAAAAGCGCTGGGTGCCTCTGGAGATAAGTCCTGGCGAACAAAATAGATCATATAGCTGTCTCCTCTGCTGTGACAAAGAAGGCCACCTGCAGTCTGGAGAAAGGAGCAAAGGATGGGGTGTTTAAGAGGGTTATTACTCTCTTTAATTAATTCATTCTTTTCTATGGCCTGAGATTGCCTTGCATTTTATAATCTGGAACAGTAATCTTTGCTTTGATTAACACTGAGGATGACATTTCCAGCTGTAGGGATGGGAAGGGAGGTCGAGAGCACTGAGCACCATTATCTGACACTGGGCTTGTGCCTAAATGCAGGAGACTCCCAGAGATTTTAAAAGAAGTCATTAAAAACACACACACATGTGGCATGTGCCCACCATGGTGCAGAAAACCCATGGTAACCAAGAGAAATGCAGCCTACATCCATGCCATTGAATCTCTCTTCCCATTGCTAGTGAGCTGGGGCTGAGTCTTTATTGCCTCTTATCTGGGCTACTGCAATAACCTGAGAAATCTCCCTGCCTCCAGCATAGTCTTGTTCTAATCTATTCTACTGAACACTGCCAGATTAATCTTCTTAAAACACTTGTTTGATCCTGCCTTTTCTGTATGCAAAATCCTTAAATTTCAGGTGTTTGTAATTTTCTTTCTCTTGCTTATCTCAGTCTCCTAATTTTTTTTTTTTTTTTAATGATGAACATACACTACTTTTGGAATACTGAAAAAAAGTAAATCATGGCACGTATTCATGCATACACACACACACACACACACACACACCCACACACACACACCCCCGACCTTCAATTGTCCCTTTTTTATTTTTATTTTTTTTTTTTTGAGACGGAGTCTCGCGCTGTGTCACCCAGGCTGGAGTGCAGTGGCGTGATCTCGGCTCACTGCAAGCTCCGCCTCCCAGGTTCAGGCCATTCTCCTGCCTCAGCCTCCGAGTAGCTGGGACTACAGGCGCCCGCCACCACGCCCGGCTAGTTTTTTGTATTTTTAGTAGAGACGGGGTTTCACCATGTTAGCCAGGATGGTCTCGATCTCCTGACCTCGTGATCCGCCCGCCTCGGCCTCCCAAAGTGCTGGGATTACAGGCCTGAGCCACCGCGCCCGGCCCAATTGTCCCCTTTAATAATTTAGAAGAATTCATACTCCTCAGTTTGTCATTCAGGGGTCTAGCTAACACGGTCTTCTCACCATTTTCCAATTTGCATCCCCAGCTTTTTGGTCTTCATGCCTTTGCTTGACAATTTATTCTACCTCCTAGATTCTAACCATCCTTCAAGGCCTTATCCAAATGCCACTTACTCCATGAAGCCTGCACCAATCCTTCCTTGGAATTCCCATAGCACCTAGAATGTCTCTTGGCACAGTTACTTGTAAACATATGCAGCGTGGAATACTATGCAGCCATAAAAAAGGATGAGTTCATGTCCTTTGTAGGGACATGGATGCAGCTGGAAACCATCATTCTCAGCAAACTATTGCAAGAACAGAAAACCAAACACCGCATGTTCTCACTCATAGGTGGGGTGGGAATTGAACAATAACACTTGGACACAGGAAGGGGAACATCACACACCAGGGCATGTTGTGGGGTGGGGGAGGGGGGAGGGATAGCATTAGGAGATATACCTAATGTAAATGATGAATCAATGGGTGCAGCATGCCAACATGGCACCTGTATACATACGTAACAAACCTGCACTTTGTGCACATGTACCCTAGAATTTAAAGTATAGTAAAAAAGAAAAAAAAGGCTCCTGGAGAAGAAACCATGCTTTGTACAGCTTCATATGGCTTACTACACTTGGTACTGCCCTGCACACAGTAGGCTCTCAGTACCACAGGCTGATGGAATGAAGGAATCCCTGTTGCTGAGACTGGGCAGGAGTCGAATTTTACTCACGGCTCACATTGATTGAACCCCTATTATTGTTCGATGTCATGCTAAAGACTTTATGCACATTTTCTCATTTAATCCTCACAACAACCTAATGGGGTAGGCACTACTATTATCCCTAAGGCTGAGATGAGGAAACTGAGGCATAGTAGGGTGAAGTAACTTTCCCAAGGTCACAAAGTTGGTAGGCAAAAGAGCCAGGATCTGAACTCTGTTGGGTCTTCATTTTTCTAGGCCTCTGTTTTTCCATCACTAGAGAAAAACGAGCAGAGAAAGAGGAAATCTTGCTCCATGCCATCCCACCCACCCGAAATCTTCCGGAACCTGGCGTGTAAACACACTATCCACATTTGTTTCTGTTGAAATGATCTTTTCTGGCTCCCCAGTGGACTGGTGACAGCTCTTAGGAGGACAGTAATATAAACACTCAAGGTACTGCTATGAAAAGAACTCCAGAGCCACTAAGCGGAAGCCCTGCTGGCTCAGACAGGTGGAAAGCAAGGACTGAGGTCACAAAGATGAGGTCAGAGTTGGGGTCTGAGGAGCAGGGTAAGAGGAGAAGGGAGGGAAGGGAAGTCAGGCCGGAAAGCCTCCATCCCCTGTAGTCCCCGGCAGCCAGCCCAGGGGTACCCTGTGTACTCTGGTCTGTCTGACTGCTTGGCAGAGCCCAAGGGCAGAACAGACAGCTGGGGGAGGGTCTAGCTCTTTTAAAAGATTCTGTTTGAATAGCTGTCATCTTCACACCTTTTCCCATCTCCACTCCCAGGAGAGGGGCTTTAATAATGAGCTGCTTCATGAAAACAGGCCCCTAATTAATTCATTGCTATTCTTCTGGGGCCAGATCACTCTAATCAAGGTGGGGTGGGGGTGGGGTGGCGAGTAAGGATTGTCTCGATCCGCTTGTTCTGCCATGGACTCTCTTTGCTCCCCGCCATCACTGCTCCAAGACCCTCCCCGGTCACCTTGTTCTCTTTGGCTGGACACCTGCTTGTCCTCGATGCCCACCCCCTTTTTGTGCTAACACCCCACAGCTGCTGGGCAGAGTGCCAGCGTGAAGACTCTGCTGGTGCTGGGTACAGTACAGCAGGTGCCCGGATCTCACTGCAGAGTGGGAAGGACAGACGCAAGGCTTGGCCCTGTGAGGAAGGAACTTTGTCCTGCCTCTACTCTGAGCATTCTCAGAATATCCAGTGTGCTCAACAGTAGGCAAAGTGCAGCCTCTATTCTTCTCCTCAGGCCTCCCCAAATCTTCCTGGCCCCTGAGAAGTTGGCACTACCTAGGATGTCATGTGCTCTTGGGCCTGGGCAGCCACATCACCGCACCCAAAAAGTGGCATCGGCTGCAGAGGATGTGGGTGGGTGACCGAGGACTAAACCATGGGAGCTACACTAGGACCAACTCAAAACAAAAATAACCTTAAAAAAATTCTCCCCTCTCCAAGCCAGATCACAGCAAGAGACAATGGAAGTTAGAGATTATACAAGTGTCACCTTGGGCAGTCTCTTCATAGATTTTTTCTGATTTCCTTTCTAGATCTTCCAAGCCCTGCACTTCCATCTTCCCTTCCGATAGACGTTGATTGTCCAGTGAAGGCTGATGTCTAGCTCTCTGGGGTGGAGGCCACACAGGGGCACTCAGTCAAGGGAGTTAATTCTCACTTTCTCCATCTACAAAACTGGTAACACAACATGCAGCGTGACAAGGCAGGGGCAGGAACAAATGAGATAAGGAACGTGAAAGCATTTGGGAAAATGGAAAGGAAAGCATGAAGGAGAGGGATTTTGGATTGATTTATCTCTGATTCATAGACTTGGGTTGGACAGGACTGAGGAGGAAAATTGGGCAGGGAGGAAATTCTTCAGGGGGACATGGGGGAAACTGATACCTCCTCCTCTGTCCCTTCCAAGGGAGCAGGATTCCGGGGAGGAGGAGGGGGCGGCAGCAGAAGGGCAGCAGGTGCGTGGAGCGGGAGCCCCTTGCATGGTGGCAGTTCCAGCCTGCTTTTGAAGGCAGCCTCTCTCAGAGCAAGGAGGAGTCGTTTGACTAGGGTCTCCACAGGACCAGTGCTGGGGACACACAGGGCCGCGGCCACTGAGCCGAAAGGACGGCAGCCTTCTGTCTCAGACCCTTTTCACTTTGTGAAATAGAGAAAAGCAAGGGGGAGGCTCCAGTCCTTCACCCACAGAGAGAAGGCAGCTCGGGGCAAACCTACCCACTGCTAATATGCTCCTTAAAAAGCGCTGAAAGGAGCTATAGCCTGGCTTTTGTGTAAAGTACTAAAGCATCCCTCGTTCTGCCCCTCCCGTACCCCCACTCTTCTAGAATTTTTTTTCTCTTAAAAGAGTGCTCCAGCTCTCCGGGGACTGGAATCATTAACTGAACAGCACTTTGCCTCTCATAGCTTTTGACAATTTGGCAGTAAGTTGGAAAGTACCAGAGAAGCTGCAAAGAAGCGGGGGTGAGGATGGGGAGGACGAGACCAAGGGGGTGTGCCTGGAGGACCCGCCTGGGGCCTGCCTGACTCCTGGCCCAACACCTGGCTGCACTGGATCTGCCCCACCCTCCCTGCCCAGCTCTGGCTCATGGGATGCTGGGCTCCAGCTGTCAGGGGGGTGTGGTGGGGTGTGCAGGAGAGCGTCACATGGCTTCCCATCTTCACCCCCTCTTGCTATAGCCTGGAGGCTGCCTGGGGCTGGCTGACAACCAATCTGGACAAAGGGATCCCTCCAGGAGAGGTGGGAGTTAATGCCCTTCATTCTGCCTGACACCAGGACCTCCCTGTGAAGTGCAGTGAAGGAGTACCCGATTCTTAAGGAATGGAGAGCCTGTGTGGCTGGTGAGGAAGGATGGTCTAAATAATGACCCTGGGGCAGCAAAGTCTAAGTCCTGGGTGTTTCCTAAGTGGGGAAAGCAGGGTGAGAGAAAGGAGGGCTATGGGTTTCCCAGTCAAGTTGTGATAGAAACAGACCAAAGGGAGAGGTTTCTCCGGTACCTGAGATGACCTATGCTGGAATATTTCCTGTTCAGCCTTAGACATCCTGACTATTAGGAAGTAAACGGCTTTGGGGGTGCTTGTCAACAGAGGCAATGAGTCTTCAGCTTCCCTGGAGAGGATCAGAAAACTCTTGCTCCTCTCTCCCCACTAGGAACTCGTCCTTATTTAACAATCCTAGAGTGTAAGCATAGCTACACCTATTGAGCACATATGACGAATTGGACAGGACGCCAGGCACCTTATGGAAATGATTTACATGCAAATCATTTACAAAACCCATTTCACTGATGAAACCCAAAACCAATTTCACTGATGAAGAAACTGAGACTCAGAGAGGTTAAGTAACTGCCTTAGGCCACACAGCCAGTCAGTAGTAGAAAGGCATGCAAACTTGAGTCAGTTTGATTATAAAATCTTTTATTAATCCATTTACTTCCCTAAAATACACTCACCTTTGTCTTGTGTATAATGTTAACATCTTACTGTCTGTCATTTTAATGCTCTTATTCTGCTGTCTGAGCCTCATCTAAGTGCCAACATAAATTATAAATTCCCAGATGTAGAAGTTGAATCTGTGTAGTTCATTTTATTCAACTTTTAGCAGAGTGCCAAGCATGACAGGGTGCTTAAAAATTGCATTCTATCCCTGAATCAAGTGAGAGCTCCAGAAAGCCGTAAACTTGGACCACAAAAGCCTAACCAGCAAGCTTCCCTTTCCTTCACAGCCTCAGGAACTTATTTTTTAGTGTTTGTTACTCCATGAAAATAACGCATTGAATGCTGCTTGTTGCATGGAAGTCACAGCCTGGGCACTTTGTCAGGAGCTAATACAAGAAATTGCCATATAAAAGAAGCATCTGATTTGGATGTCAAACTCTTGTCCTGATGTCTGTACAAGGTCTCACGTGATAAATCACTTACAGAATGTAATGTCTTGGAATTGTCCTAAAAAGTAGGGACACTGCCTTCTCTCAAAGTGTAAAGATTTCTAGCTCATTTCATTTCCCTTTATGACTTGGCTGCTGGGACACTCAGGCCAAATCTCATGCTGGGTCCTGGTGCCTATGTTGACCTTCTTGGTAACATATGTGTTTCTACTCCCTTTGTGGCTTGGCCTTTCTAGTTCTAAGACAGTTATCATTCCATGTTGGCCAAATCTTTTGTTGTAAGTCATCTTAATTCCTTCTTTGGAAAGAAGTGAGATATGAATACATGCAATTAATTATGCTCAGGTCTTTTCTTTGTACCCTATGAATCTGTACCTGTTGTAAACTGCCTCAAAATATTCTCGGGTCTTTTTACTCTGTGCTTATATCCTTTGCCTCTTCAAGGAGGAGTGGGCCAGTGGATGTTTCTGAGTGAGAGTCTAGGCTACTCTCAGGATGTTGTAAGTGAGGGGCTGGATGACAGGGGTGAGGTGGGGAGATACCACTCAAAACAGAAAGCCAGTGGTTGATTTGTATTCCACTGCACTAATAAAAATCCAGACTCCTATGGGTCTGGCCCATAATAAGGCGCTGTAATTATTTGTAAAATGGAAGAATGAATAAATAATGAATGAACGCTTTTCTGGCCAAGAGATTCTTCTCATAGGAGAGAAGGCAAGACCGTTTGGCAGAAAGCCCCATCTTCAGGCCATAGAGGAGACTCAAGATCACTGGGAGCCCAGTGGAGTCCAAGCTCTCCATGCCATCCTTGTCCCCAGCCAGGCCAAAGCATTCCTCACCTGCACCGTGTACTGTGAAACCAGGCCAGTGTGCTGGACACTAGAGGAAGGAGGGTGGGAAGTGGGAAAGAAGGAAGGTAGGAAGGAGGGAGGACAGAAGCCTAGGTACAGCTTCTGATGCCTTTCTCTTCTTCCCCCGTTGAAAGAGACAGTCACAAAAATGCTAGCCCATAGTGAGTGTGAGGAGAGAAATGGTGGTCCTCAAAACATGTGTCCCTCTGTCTGTTTTTACTTAAAGTCTCCTCTTAACTCCCACCTGCCTCTCTCTTTCTCCTTCCCTTCTTTGTCTCTCTCCCATCAATCCCCAAATCTCTACATACACTGTTTCTTTCTCTGTGCTGCCTCTGCTCCTTTCTCCCTGTGTCTTTCTCCACTCTCACACATACACATGACCTCCCCAAGATCCCCAAGAGAAAAGCTCTTCAGAGACCTGCATTTCCCCCTGTCTGCCCCAGACTCCAGAGGCAGTTAAGGGCAGAAGACAACAGCCCCGGAGCACGGGAACTCCACCACCTCCCAAACTGACCTGTGCCCAAACCTGGACTTCCATTCTAATCCCAGTGGCCTTGCCAACATTAGTTGGACTAATTTTTTCCTGTAATTAAAAGGAACCCCCCCCACCCACAACTCCATCTCTAATCCCAGATAATTAGCTCTCTGATTGCCAGTGCTGGGCAGGAAACCTCCTGTTTGGAGAGGGATTTTGGACAGATTAGGCAAACACTATGCAGGAAGCTGCACTGGGAAAACAGGCTGTTCTCAAAGTTTGTTGTTAAAAGAGATTTGTGGTGGGCAAAAGGGCCTGATTCCCTACAGGTGGTCTGAGCTGCCTCTGACCCTGTCAGTTTCTCCAACAAATGGGTCGCTTTTCTTGGCTTTCAGGATCCTCCCTGTGGCGGAGCCCTGCGGTGGGCTCTATCTCCAGCACACGGGGCAAGGAGTATTCCCAGGAAGCACATTCCTTTGTTCTCCCAGGGAGGACTGTGCTTCTCTGCATGGGAGAGGGAGGCAGAGCCGTATAGGCATCCACCCCCACAGGCTAGCTGGACGATGGTCAAATGTTACTAAAATATGGCAGGTGACAACAAAACCACCATGACTCCAATCAACCAGGGAGTGGGAGAAATGCCAGGAAAATGGGGAAACCCCTTCCCTAGAGGCTCTAGGGAGGGCTCCTCAGAGCTGGGTGTGGATTCTCCCAGCCAGTGCTGTCCTTTGTCCATATAATAGGCACCGCATTGTCATCTGCTGGGCTGAGGGTAGGCTGAAGGTAACAATATTTTGTTTGTTTGTACCACCTAATTTTTCTTTTTTGATCTTCATGATCATCCTGTGGGGGGAAGTATCTTCCCACAGAAGAAGAACTGAGTCCTGGTGAAAGCTCAAAATCACCAAGCAAACCTCTGCGGAGCGGATGCTCCAGTACCAGGCTCCAGGAAGATGGCTGCCGGGAAGATGGCTGCGCCTGCTCTTCGCACAATCGCATGTCCTCCAGCTCCTGCTCTTCCTGTCTTGAGAGTTTGGGCATTTAGGATGTTAGAGTCATAGGAGACTGGGGACACCAGCCATCCAAGGGCATTTAGGACTCTGACAGTCAAGGGCTGGTCAACTCCTCTGTGAAGATCTGAAAGTCTGGTGCTACCGTGACGCCCACCTGCACTTCTTGCTGACATGGACTGGGCCTGGCATTATCAGGCCTCTAAATAACCTCAGGAGGGCCGGATCTCTGATGCTGCTTCCTCCTCTCTGTGTTACTCAAAGCCATAAGATTATTCACTCTGGTTCTCAGAGAGGAAGGGGCAGTAACTGAATCGAGGGGCTGGTGTGTGGGAGGGAGAACCTGTGCTTCCAGAGCCAGGGAGGGGGCAGCAGGGGCTGGTGGGCTGGCACTTGGGGGATTTGTCCAGCCTGCTGGTTGAGGCGCCTGGCCCTGCTCCCCCACCATGGCTTCTGCAGTGAGCTCAGGACATGGGGGAGGGAGCTAGGCCATGGATGGATTCCAGATGGGCTATCAGGTTTGCCCACAGTCGACTGTAAGGCTCCTCTGGTCTCGGCAGCTCCCTCAGCTCTGATTCAGCTGCACGCGGAAGGCCTGCTATGGAATGCCAGTGAAACCCAACCCGTCTCTCCCACCAGAGCCTCCCTCACTCCTTCTGCTACTAGAGATAGATAGCATGTTTTTTCTCTGTCCCTTCTTCCCTTCATTAGTACAACCCCCCGCCGCCCAGAAGTAGAAAGGGTTAGTGTGGGGAATTTAGCTGACAGTTGGGCCTCTGGCTCTGGAGCCCTGAACTATTTCCCCCTGGGAAGGGTAGCTGTATAAGGTTCTGGGTTCAAGTTCTGAATATTTGAGAACAGTGTGCTTGTAAGGGGAGCCACGGGGGTGGAGATACTCCTTGTGCCCCTCTGATTGCCAGATCAGTCTAGCTGGCCCTGACCCAGGCATGGGAGGGAAGAAAGGAGAACACAGAACTAGGTAGAACAAAGCAGTCAGATATCTGATAGCCCAACTGCATCTTTTTGCTGCGTGGCTTCCACACGGGCAGCATGCTCTCATTCAATCTGCCTAACAGGCTGGAAGAAAGACAAGCTTTCTTTATCCCCATTCTGTGGACAGATATACCAAGGCTCTGGGAGGTTTAGAGCACAGATTTGGTTTTGGTCTCCTGAATCTTGCCATAAACATTTTTGAGGACCTACTATGTGTTAAGGATAGCATTTATGCTTTGGGGCACAGAAACAAATGCAACAGAGATCATGCCACAGAAACCAGTGCTGTTTTCCTATGTCACATAATTCATAGATTAATTATTCTCAGAGAGGACCCACTGGGCCTTGTAATATAATCAACTTTTACACGTCCTCATCTCTCCACTGCTGTTTTAAAAAGATCAAGTTCATTTCTACCTTGTAGAGCTAGGAAGGAATTACTGCAAGTGGCATGAGGGAATCACATCAGGATTTCCTGCCTCGGTTTCCCCTTTGTTATCAAAATTCTGCTTTCTGGTGATTTGCTTCTGGAGTTTCCAGAACATTCCATTTCAGCCTCCTCCACCCAGAGCTGCTGCTCCTGTCTCCCAGGTCTGCCTTGGGTCCTTTTTAATGACTGGCAGGCTGGAGGTGATGCTGTCTTATCAGGGTTGATTAGTTGGGCTGAAATTTGCATTTTGCTTCAGAAAACCAGTCTGGAATCTCTGGCAGAAAGCAGCAGGGATCCAGCTTCAATAGAGAATGCCCCTGAGGCCCAAGCATTTGAATGAACCACAGAAGCCTTTTCTACCCTCTCCTTCTCCTTCCTCAAGCCCCTTCTCACCTCTCCCCTTACACCAGAAGGCTGGTTAACTGTAGCAAAGGGCTCTCTGAATGTGCTTGCAGAAGAAAAGGCTTTATTTTATTTTTTGCTTCTTCAAAGAAAATGCGAAGCTCCCTCCAGCCTCTCAGGAGAATCAGTGAGGGAACAGTCTGTCTCAAAATGCCATTAAAACATCTCTCAAATTAAAAACAGTCCTGAAATGTGCAACTTCACGAGAGAGTAATTCACTAATACGCAAATGGTGGACTCTGACCACCTGAGGGCATGGATGAGTGGCAAAGGCTCTGTCCTGTGGTGCACAAGTGTCCTTGGGCAGGACATAGCCTCTCCGAGCCTCAGCTTCATCTCATTAATAATAATATAAAAAATTGTTATCTTTCTCCTCCCTCCCTAATTTCAGGGTGCTTTGGAGGGAAAAGTGGTCCTGTTACTCTCAGAGATAACGGTCTTGGTTCTCATCGCATGCATCTCCAGCCTCTCTCCCCTGCCCTCCCTTTCTTCACAGTCATGGTGCTATTTTAAGTTGAGGCTCCCAGCCAAAATCTGTACTTTATTAATTATCCGTCAACTACTCTGTGTCATGTTTAATGCATTTTCCAGATTGTATCGAATCCACAGTAAAAGGAGGAGTCTGAATGTGGCCTGGGTGCCTGGCAGGGTAGGTGCTGGGAGGAGACGGGGAGCAGGAGCCAGTCTGTGTGTGCCTCGACTTGATCTCTCCCCTTCTTCATCCTGGAGTCTCCATTGAGGCCAAGTGCAAATCCTGCTTGTAGCTCCTTAGAGCTCTCTGTTTAAAGAACATGCAGCACCCTGTGTAGAAGCACAGCACCCTGATGGGAAGGTAGAAAAACCTGCCTCATTAAGAAAGGCCAAAGGGCTCGGGACAGCTGACATCCATTAGCAGGAAGGGCAGAAGGCTGAGGATGATTGGAAAATGTGGCTCAGTGATATGCCAAGGAAAGACTGGAGATGACACTAACCATCTGTTCTTCTCTGAAGAGGAGATGGAAATAGCATTTGTATGGGAGCAGGAGAGAAGTGAGCTAGACCTGGGTATTACATTCCTGACTGCTAGGTTTCGAGAGCTGTCTGTAGCTGTGTGATTTGGGTAAGTCCTTCAGTTTATTGGGCCTCAGTTGACTGATATGTAAAGTTAGCATTTACTCAAGGTGAGCTCTGAAGTCCTTTCTAGCTTTGGCCCTTTGTGCTTCTCTCTTTGAGGAGATTATGGTGAGAAGCAGAATCTTTTTAGGGGAGTACAAAAATGAATCCTGCATGCTTCTTGACCTCCAGGAGTTCACAATCAGGCAAGGAAGGCAGATAAACTATGAAATAAACACAACAGCAAACAGGTACTGTTCCGTGTGCTTTACCTGTATGAAGACATTAAATGCCTACAACAGCTCTATGAGGTAGGTCCTACTGTTATCTCTGTATGCCTGATGAAGAAAGTAAGGCACTGAGAGGTTAAGTAACTTGTGCAAAGTTATACTCCTAGTAAGAACAGAGCCAGGTTTTGAGCTCAAATAATCCCACTCCAAAGTCTGTAACATTCAGCCCTGTGCACACTGCCTTTAACCAAGAAATATAAGCAACTCACAGACATGGCTGACTCTGCTAAGTGCCGTAACCAATGATAAGAAACGTGGGATTACAGAGGGGCAAATCAGGAAGGCTTCACTGAGGAGGTGTGATATAACTTAAGCCTGAAAGGACAGGGCACTTCCTCAGGCAGAGAGTAGGGAGGCATGGCAGGGACAGCTAGAGCCAAGGCATGGGGGCACTTAGGGAAGAGGGAGGGATGGACAAAGCTGGAAGAACAGGGTGTGAGTGTGGCAGAAGTGGCATGGGGAAGGGATGTAGGGAGGGATGAAGTGTTTCTGGTGGAGGGATGCCAAGACCTTGCTCAAGAGACTCAGCTATACCCTACCTACAAGCTGCAGAGAGCCATTAAATGATATAAAAAATGTGAAAGCTAACTTAGAGAAGGCAGGGCAGGAGCCAGCACAAGTTCAAGAACAGATAATAAAAAAGTGTCAGCCTGGGGTGGGGCGGGGAGGTGGAAAGGAAGGCAGGTGAGGGAAAAGATGAACAGACAAGATTTGGCAACAAACTTAATGTGAGAAATAAGGGAGAGGGAGCAGTAGGGGAGTCAGAGAGCTGACCTGTGCCTGGGATGGCTGGTGGGAAACGTGGATGGGCTGCCCCAAGGGGCATGGGGTAGGGAGCTCTAAACTTGCATATTAGGGATGAGACAGCGAGTCTGACAAAGCATTTGCAATTCAGCTTAAATATTGCTTCCCCAGGAACCTTTTCCTGATCCCTTTTCTCCCAGTAGTTCTTGTTCCCTAGTTACAGCTTTCCATGATGCTTATTGGACTTTGGACATCTCTACAACACTGGCCAGCCAAGTAATAAACAGTTATTTGTGCAACCACTTGCTGGTGTCCTTTCTCCCAACCATCCTGTGTTTTGTTGAGTTCGGTGTCCCCAGTGCTGAACACAGTGCCTGGCACGTCGATGCTCCATAAACCCTTGCTAAATGAATTGATGATCTCTGCCTCTGGGTCAGATGCCCTTCTCCCACTCTTGGGCGTCAGCATGATGGGATCTCATCACTGCCTCCCACAAAGGGGCCGCTTCTCCCCATGGAGCACAGGAAGGCAGATGTATTCATGTGTTCACCTGTCCACTTTGCCCACACTTACAGGTTCTGACGCTTCCAAACAGTGTTGCCGCATGGCAATAATGAACAATTTAGCATGGAAATTGACCTTAGAAGGAAGGGGCTGGCGTGTGTGTGCCCCATTAGAGAGCATTTGGTTAGGGGACACCTTTAACCCTGCAGGCTGCAGAGGAAGAGATCTGTGATTCCCCTTCCTGGGCAAGCCCCTCCCAGCCCAATCCACCTCTGCCTCTTCTTTGTTCCCCCAAACCCTCCTCTGCCCCATTCACCACCAACATCTACCTGCAGAGGCGCAAGATGAGAAACAAGAGCTCTACCCCCACTCCCTGGACCCTGTTCAGGACTTGGCAGTTCTTTGCTCCCCATGCCCTAATGCAAAAGGTAAGAGCAGAGGGGAGCCTTCCTTCCCTTCCCTGTCACAGGGAGGTTTAGTACCAGTTGCTTTTTGGTGGTGTCTTCCATTGAGGACCAGTTCCAGACACCTTCTAAGAGATACTTTCTTTCCGAATCCCCACTGAATTTGGAGGGAAAAGGGAAGATGAAGGTATCTGATACCCTTAGAAGTGGAATAATTTGGCTCCTTAAAAAGACAGGGCAGGGACCATCTTTGAAAACACCTAAGAACCGGCCGGGCGCGGTGGCTCAAGCCTGTAATCCCAGCACTTTGGGAGGCCGAGACGGGCGGATCACGAGGTCAGGAGATTGAGACCATCCTGGCGAACACGGTGAAACCCCGTCTCTACTAAAATATACAAAAAACTAGCCGGGCGAGGTGGCGGGCGCCTGTAGTCCCAGCTACTCGGGAGGCTGAGGCAGGAGAATGGCATGAACCCGGGAGGCAGAGCTTGCAGTGAGCTGAGATCTGGCCACTGCACTCCAGCCTGGGTGACAGAGCGAGACTCCGTCTCAAA